>NW_021604638.1:7387992-7435136 GCF_004785775.1 Grammomys surdaster | reverse complement strand
CCCCCTGTGCAGATGCCCCAGCCAGCCTCCCCCTGTGCAGATGCCCCTTTTCTGTTGGCATTCTGTCCAACAGATGGGGACTGCTGTATAGAACAGCAGAGCCGTAACAGGGAAGCTGCCAGGAGAATGGAGGTTTGACAGTGGCCACAGGCAAGCACTGTTGTCTGCAGGGGGCAGTACTCCACAGCTCCTCCTGACTGCCATGTGGACATGTGGTCTGCAGTTATGAGACGTTTAAAAGGCTTTTCTTCGGCTGGGGATGGAACCAGGACTTGATGTGCTGGGTGGATGCTGTATGTCTGAGGCTGCTCTGCTAAAACGATCATCTACGCTTTTTCTTAGCTAAGAGGCTGGGAGGGGATCCCACCTGCCACCCTCACACATGCACACACACAAGTGAGTATTTTTAAAAGCCAAGGAAGTGTTGCAAGTGTTTATGGTGAGGTTTCTAATTTTATTTCAGTTAGTTTTTTTTAAGGTCATTTTTGTTGACATGGTATCTCATGTAGACCAGGTTACTCTCGAATCTGCTGTGTAGCTAAGAATGACCTTGGATTTCTGATCCTCCTGTCTCCACCTCCCAAATGCTGAGTTATACGTGTACCACCATACCTTGCTTCTGTTTTGTTCTTTGTTTTTTTGAGACAGGGTCTCACTATGTAGCCCTGGCTGACCTGGAAATCTTTGTACAGCAGGCTGGCCTTGAACTCATGGAAATCTGCCTACTTCTAACTCTGCCTCTGCCTCCCAAGTGCTGGCATTAATGGTGTGCCACACCCAGCCCATTGCTCCAGTTTTTGAGTGTTGATGCCATTTTTCTTATAAACCCGTAGGCTGCCTGTCGCAGCCTCTGCTCTTCAGAGAACATAGTCATGTCTGTGTTTGTCCTGAGTAGAATACAGTACCTGACAGCCTGCTCTCCTCACTCTCCCTTTCTCCCTTTCTCCCCTGCCCCTCTTCCTTCCTTCCTTCCTTCCTTCCTTCCTTCCTTCCTTCCTTCCTTCCTTTCTTTCTTTCTTTCTTTCGCCTGTCCTGTCCCTCACTGAGTCCCACTGTCCTGTCTTTTCAGGTTTTGTTGGTGCTACTAACTTTTGAGGGAGAGAATAATGTAACATGTTTTTAGCTTGAGCCTTCAAGGACAGGGTCCTGAGGGTAAGTGTAGAACCACTGCTGGCCAGGCTTTGTGGGGCCTCAGACCACTTGTGCTCAGAAAGACCCCCCCACCCACACCAGTTGAGTTCCCAGCAGGCATCAATGTGATGTGCTGGCTTGTCTTCAGCTTTGTATTCTGAAGAGTGTGACTCAGGCATGGAGACATTGTGCTGTGAGCACCTGCAGCCCCTCCCAGCCGCATCTCCAGTGTCTGTGTTAGCGCCCTTCTCTCCATGCGTGTCTGTGGACCCTGATCCCAGAGTTCTGGTCAAAAGGCCGCTGTAGCTAACAAAGTACGTTGGCCAGGCTTCTTGCTATGTACCTGCAGCTAGGACCAAAGTTAACAACAGAAAAGGGCTGTTGGCTCATAAGGCTGAAAAGTCTTGAGCGTGATGGCTCTAGCTCAGCATCCCCAGGACATGTTCCTCTCGGACCTCGGGAGCAGCTCACCCCTCGCTGCTGTCCGCTTCCCCTTGTTCATTCATGTGGAACACCGACAGCTCCTGGCACCTCACCAGGGGTCAGTCTTCCCCCAGTGGCCTGGTAAAGCTAGTCCAAGCTTGTGTACTACACCCACCCTGGAACTCCTTGCTGCAGCCAACTAGAAGGCGGGAAGACAGCCCCCCATAGGCTGTGGGTGCTGGGCAGGGAGACCGGAGACTGCCTGCCTAATGCACTCGATTGAAACCTGCCAAGCACAGCCCACGGCCCCTTTAGGGCACAGTTGAGCTGCCGATCTTCCTTGCTGTTACTGCGTGTAACAAGGACAAAAAGGCAGAGAGACTAGGCCTGGGTCTGGTTGGCAGTGCAGGGCCTGAGGGTCTTGACCTCCTGGCTGCTGGATAGAGCTGCTTTTCCTCAGTCCTCTTCCCTACCCCACTGCCTACCTTCTGTCTGTGGCTCTGGCTTGTGCTCACACAGATCCTGAGGACACAGTCAAGAGAGGGCAACAGGAAGTTCGCATGCATGTGCTCACCTTTGATGAGGAAGGCATGGTGTGGGAACAGGAGGTGAACATCCTGCGGGCTCTGGTTCTCTCCTGGCCGCCTCAGACCCTTGCCTCCATCGCCATGAGCTGCCACCTTATGGATTGATGATTTAGGGGGAGGAGTTGACTGCCCTGCTTCCTTCCACCAGCACTCTTCTTTCTGTAGGGCTACTCAGTGACCCCAGTCAATGAATCCAACCCACCTCCTCCTAGTGGTCACGTTTCCATGCATTGTCTTATGTCTTTGGTTTCCTGAGATGGTTTCATACCTCAGGCTGACCTGGAGCTTGCTGTGTTGCTGACTGTGACCTTGCACTCCTCACCCCTTCTCCTACACCCCCTGTGCTGGGGTTACAAGCATGTGCCCCCACACCTAGTTTATGTTGCTTGTGATCAAACCGAGGGCCTCAAGCATGCGTAGCAATCGCTCTAGCCCAACCCACATGGCCACTTTCTAAGTTGGCCTGAGTCCCTGCTTCCGGCTACAGGACAGGGGCACTGCTCCAGGCTAGATCGTAAGAGTAGTAAAGAGCTTGGGGCCAGTGCCCATGTGGTAAGGAGAGGTTTGCCTGTGAGCTTAGGCAGGTGGTATTGGTGGCAGTGGACTTTATGGTCAAATGCTGCCTGTAAGACCCGAGGGCCCAGCTTCTAGTCAGCAGCCCAGTCTGCACCCTCTGGTGGCCACTGGCTTTTGGCTTTTTCTTGGATGTTGCAACTCTGAGTGGAGGCTAGGTTTGGTTACAATTGGCACAGTTGACCTGGTGGCAGAGAAGAGGTTAAAGCCAATAGTTTATAGGACTTTCTGGCCAAGGAAGCTGGGCAGTGTGTGCTAGGGTCAATAGAGTTCAGTACAGCAGTGTCTACAACGGAGTGTGCTGCTACTGCTGCTGGAAAACCAGACCTTGTCCTGGCCTCCCTGCTCCTGCTAGGCGTGGGGTTGAGCAGGAACGCACAGTCTCTCTGTTGGCCCCTTGGCTGCCATCTTAGCATCACACCCCAGGCACAGCTGTGTGGGTCCAGCAGCACGGTTTACAGAGTCTGTCCTCGTTTCTCTTTCTCTGCAGTTTTGCATTTGGCTCCCTGATATCTGCAGTCGACCCGGTCGCCACTATTGCAATTTTCAATGCACTGCACGTGGACCCTGTGCTCAACATGCTGGTGTTTGGAGAAAGCATTCTCAACGATGCAGTCTCCATTGTCCTCACCAAGTAAGTAGGGAAGACTGGAAGGTCCCCATAGCACACTGATGCCAGCGCGCAGGCTGCTCCTGTGTGGTCAGTGCGGACAGGCTGCTCCTGTGTGGTCAGCTCACTACTGCATCTTGCCATTCTGACAAGCAGCCTGTGCCACAGGAGCATGTCACAGCCAGGCTGCTACAGGGAGTTGAGTTTGTGTTTTCTGACCTCTGTTTCTCAGCATCTTTGAAGGGCTTCTCAGAAATGACATTCCCAGGTCCCACCTCACAGGCTCTTTTGCAGTGGGTCTGGGATATGCTCCCTTGATTGATCTGTGTCAGCCATGTGAGGGATTAGTGTTTGGGCAGCAACCCTGGCTTACTGAATGGAATGTGGGCCAGTGCTCACCAGTAAGAATCGGCTGCCATGTCCGGCTCCACAGGGCAGATGGGCAGACAGCCTCTCCCCTCCTTTATTGGTTGCTTGATACCTCTCTCACAGCTCTGAAAGAAGATGACAGATTCCTTATATGTCTGAGGTGCTGCTGTGGAAAGGGGACTTTGGAAGGTGAAAATTTGTTTTATTTTTTTAAAAACAGGTATATATTACCGAGGCGGTGATGGCTTTACATCCCAAGCACTCAGGATGCCAGAGGCAGGTTGATGTCTGTGACTTCTAGGCCAGCCTGGTCTACATTGAGTTTCAGGACAGCCACGGCTACACAGAGAGACACTGTCTGAGATGGGGGCGGGGGGCAGAGAGAAAGAGAAAGAGAGCGAGAACTCCAGGTGATCCTTGTCTACATAGTGACTTTGAGGCTAGTGTAGGCCATTTATTTATTTATTTATTTATTTATTTATTTTGTTTTTGTTTTTTCGAGACAGGGTTTCTCTGTGTAGCCCTGGCTGTCCTGGAACTCACTCTGTAGACCAGGCTGGCCTCGAACTCAGAAATCCGCCTGCCTCTGCCTCCCAAGTGCTGGGATCAAAGGCGTGCACCACCACCGCCCGGCGTGTAGGCCATTTATATGTGACATGCGTGGATCTTTTCTCTCAGGAGTGATTGCTGTCAGTGCTCTGATTGGATGGCTTATACCCCAACATTAGGTTGTAACTTTTCCTTTAGAGCACAGCTGATAAAATCGTCTAAGATAACATCATCAGTTGGGTATCACGTTGGATTTATTGACATGTTTACCCACTGTCCTCACTCTGACTTCCTCTTGGTAAAAAATGCCTATAGTTTTAGGTAGGAAATCGTCAAGCGTCATGCCGTAAGGTTGTCTTAGTTAGGGTTTCTATTGCTGTGAAGAGACACCATGATCACAGCAACTCTTGGAATGGGAAACATTTAATTGGGCTGGCTTACAGTTTCAGAGGCTTTGTCTTTCCATTATTGTCATAGTGGAAATATCACAGAGTGCAGGCAGACATGGAAATGAAGAGATGAAGAAGCTGAGAGTTCTACATCTTGATCTCCAGGCAGGAGAGGTGACTTTGTCACACTGGGCTTAGCTTGAACACAGGAGATCTTAAAGCCTGCCCCCACAGTGATGCACTTTCTCTAACAAGGTCACACCTACTCTAATAAGGCCACACCTCCTAACAGTGACACTCCCCTTGGGCCAAGCATTCAAACATGAGTCTATGGGAGCCACTCCTATCAAGCCCCCACAAAGGCCTTTATAGTATTGACAGCAACCCTTTGTCTTTTGTAAGATATTTCCTGAAAGTTTAATTCAGTTGATATAGTGCTTGTCCATCTTGTACAAAGCTCTACGTTCAATCCACAGCACCACATAGAACTGGGCATGGCAATGCAAACCTGTAATCCCAGCACGTGGGAGACAGAAGCAGGAGGATCAAAAGTTAAAGGTTAGCCTCCACTACATAAGGAGTTTGAAGCCTGGCCTAGCTACATGGAACCTTGTACCAAAATACTTTCTTTTCTGAAAGCTCTGGATTTCGCCTTCATCTCATCTGGTGAGCTGGCTAAGCATTAAGATGAGGAATTTCCCACTTGGAGTTGATGGCAGGGGCTGTTTTTATTGTAAGGGGCAGAACTCAATTGCTTTGCCTGTAATTTCTTTAAAGAAAATCTGTCAGTAGGAAAATGTCAGCTTTCCCAGGTCTCTGCCACACAATTGCCAAGATGAAGAGAGACTTTTGAAACAGGAGAAGATGTCATCATTACACATCTCCTGGGAGACTGGCTTTGGAGGCCACCTGAGGCAGGTTCTGCAAGTGGCTCTGGATTGCATACTTGCAGAATGGGCAACTTCTTTTTCCGTTGTCATGGCTGCCTCCATTTCCTCAGAGCCTGTGCTCTTCAGAGTCCAGTGGAATTTAACCAACTTTGTCCACAGTGGGCCAAAAAGAAGTAAGTGCAAGAGGGGCAGGAAGGCCATGGAGGGTTCCAGAAAGGCTGTCCCATCCCCAGGCCAGATAGCCAGTGAGCGTTTTCAGTCAGAAGCAGGAAGAGTAGAGATAGAAGGCTGGTCCCTCTTTCATTGACCTCTGAACTACCGAACTCCAGCTGCTGTTCCTCCTGGGCTCTGAGGGGATGCTGCCTGTCAACAGCTCTTTCCAGAGTGGTCAGGCATCTCACCTTTACAAATGAGATATGCAAATGAAGGGCCTTCGTTCAGATGTTGCCACAAAGTAAAGCCTCTTCTGATTCTTCTTTAACTCTAGATTATTTGTAGATTTAGTTAGTTAGTTGATGGTTTGGTAGTTTTGTTGTTTATTTTGGAAACAGTCTCTCCTATAACCCAAGGTGGTCTTGAACTCCTGATCTTTCTACCTCAGTTTCCCAGTTACTGTTTCTAGCTTTGATTGCCGCTGTCACAGTTGTTCTGTCAGTTGCTGTGGAGGGAACCTCATCTTATGCCCTGAGGGTGGAACGTGTATCCATGTCTTTGAAGGTCCCAAGCACTGGTCCTCATCTATGACAACTAGTTATTTTGGCGGCAAGCAGCAAATTGGTCTATTTTAGCCAGAAAGAAAGAAAGAAAGAAAGCTGAGAAAGAAAGAAAGAAAGAAAGAAAGAAAGAAAGAAAGAAAGAAAGAAAAGAAAAGGAAAGAAAGAAGTCACAGTGAGAGGTTTGGAATAGGTGTGTGCATTAGGGACACTGAAGTAGGTCGTTTATGGGAAAGCTGTTAACACCATGGATAGGAGAAATGAGCATGCGGGGCTCCGGGGCCTCTCAGGCTCTAGCATGAGACATGCCATGTCAGGGTTTCTGAAGAGAGGATCCAGCCACAGGGCAGAAACAGGAGTTTATTCTTACCCTGTTCAGAGGATGGGGAGGTTTAACAGCACAAGGCTGCATCTAGGCTTTGTGATTCCCAGGCAGGAGGCAGAGGAGTGGGTGAGACCTACATGTGTGGTCACCCGTACCCCTTTGATGTCAACTCAATTCCCAGGTGACAGACCTTGGCTCAGAGAAGTCTTTAGTTAGGGACTCCCAGTGTCTGAGCGGGTGTGTCCTGAGCAGTAGTGGACTCCTCATAGCATTCTTATATAGAGCATGTAGGTGTGGTCCACAGGGTATTTGGGCAGCCAAGCCGCAAGTGACCTGCTGGGAAACAAGACTGACAGAGATGACAGTCAGGAACCCACACAAGGAGACTTGTGTGAAGACAGTTCCTTTTCGTCTTTTCCAGACAGGTTTCTCTGGGTACCCTCAGCTGTCCTGGAACTTGCTCTGTGGACCAGGCTGGCCTCTAACTCATAGAGATCCACCTGCTTTGCTTCCCAACTGCTGGAATTAAAGGCCTGCACCACCACCCAGCCAAGAGAGTTCTTTGTAGTTAACACTGCTATTTATTTTGTGTTTGTGGGCACTTGTACACATACAGACAAAGTTTGGAACTGAGAACCCATCTTTCAGCAGTTGGTCTTCAGATTTTGCCCCAGGTACTTCTGTCTTCTGAGCCATCTTCTGGCCCCTGAGGACCTGTTTTTTAGTTTCGACCCCTCAGAACCATATCATGTACCTCCAGCCTGTGAGACTCTGACCAGGAAGTTGGGCTCGCCTGACCAAGTTCCTTTTTCATCAGTCGTCAGAGATCATACTCCTTTCAGATGGAATAGTAGTTAGTGAAGCCAACTAATTCACAGTTCTGTCAGCAGATCCCACAGACACAGACTGAGTGGCTGGCCTCTGACTAGGCCCAGGACACTCGGGTTACAGGATGGAGAGAGCACCACTGTAGTCATCACATGCTCTGAAGGAGAAGCTGCCTCATAGGGACCTGAAAGTGGGTTGGCCTCTGTGGCCAACTCAGGAAAGATGTCTGAGGGAAGGAGGGTACTGTCCTAAGGGACGGGTGAGTTAGCAGCGTCAGGGACAGTAAAGAATGACCTGCAAGGAAGTGCCAGTGCCCATGTAGGCCAGGGCAGAGGGAAGAGATTGGACAGATAGCTCAGGGATCTGGGCTAGGCTCACATTTAGGAACAGATGGTACCATAGCAAGTGTGTGTTTTAAGGGGATCACTTTGGCTGCTGATGCAAACCTGGCTGGCAGACAGATGTGGGCATCTTTGAGGGTGGGAGTTGAATCCAGGTTGGAGAACAAGGTACCCTTTGAGTGTCTGATTTATCAAGAACAGTACCTTATTAATGGTGCTCTTATCTTTGGGGACAAATTAGCTGTTGGCTTGCTTCCCACAGCTGCTTTGCTAGCACAGTGAAAAGGAAGACCTTCCTGCTCCTTTTAGGGCTCCCGGAGTTCCCCTCTTAGCCTGAAGCTCTGATTTCTTCCCTAGCTTCCACCCCACCTGACTTCCTGCTGGAGCCCCATCTGGAGTTTACCTTAGGAGTCCTTTGCTCAGCAGTTGGCAACTGAGGCCTTTGGGGTGCACCACTGACCCTCCCATCATGCCATGGGCCCTGTACTGGTTGCTGCTCTCACAGGTCCTCCCTAACCTACATCCTCCATGCACTTGAATGTTCACACTCAAGCCCTTACCCATGGGCACTGTTTCTTCAGCCTGATAGGCCTCTTGCACATCCCCACCGGGACTCCCTGTATCCTAAATGGAAGCTCAGCCTGCATTTCCTCTGGAACGTTCCTGGATTGCCCCTAACCCAGTCTGAGTTGATGCCCACCCTATTTTCAGAGCTCTTGGACCTGTCCCCTATTTGCCCAGGGCAGCTCTTGAGAATAGCCTTTGCCCTCTCCTCCGAGTCCCAGGAACCACCTCAGTGTCTGGACACATAGGTGACTGACCATAGAAACTTCCAGGGACGGGTGGGTTGAATGTCAGGAAAGGCTGTTCTGAGAGGCCGTGAGTGATGCTAATTGCACGGACTGGGTCAGAGCACTTTAACTTTCTCTGTTTTCTTCTCTCCTAGCACGGCTGAAGGTCTAACAAGAAAACATATGTCAGATGTCAGTGGGTGGCAAACGTTCTCACAGGCCCTCGGCTACTTCCTCAAAATGTTCTTTGGCTCCGCAGCTCTTGGCACGCTGACTGGCTTGATCTCAGCATTAATATCCTTTCAGATGGGGGCACAGGTGCGGGGATCACGCTTGATGTGATGTCGTCACTCTTGCTAGTCTCTCTGCTTCCTCAGGGCCCTGGCTGTCCTGAAACTTTTTGTAGACCAGGCTGGCACTAAGCTCATAGAGATCTGCCTGCCTCTGCCTCCCAAGTGCTGGGATTGGAGATGGCTCAGTGGTTAAGAGCACCAAGAGCACCGAGTGCTGGGATTAAAGGCATGAGCCACCACCCAGCTCAAAGACCCAATTAATGTAGAGATTTGTTTAAAAGAAGGTTTTGTGCTGAGCTGTGGTGTGAGAAACACTCTAAGCCCAAGGACTCTTAAATTTAACCTTTGAAGTGTCCAGATACTTACATTTTTCCTCAAGTCAGCAGGGTCCCCTCAGCTGGCCTTGAGCGTGGTATCCTACAGATGACAGGTTTGCCCAGCATACTGTAGGATGTCATTCTCTCTCCTTTCCTTCTTTTCTTTCTTTCTTTCCTCCCTTCCTTCCTTCCTTCCCTTCCTTCCTTCTTTCCTTCCTTCCTTCCTTCTTTCTTTCTTTTTATTTTTGGGACAGGATCTCTGTACAGGACCCTGACTGTCCTGGAACTCACTATGCAGACTAGACTGGCCACTACTCACAGAGCTTCATCCACTTCCCTCTGCTTCCTGAGTGCTAGGACCATGGCAAGGATGCCATTCAAAGCCACACTGTTAGGCGGCAGATTTGATCTGGCATTCCGCTGCTGGGGGATGAGAACCATGGCAGATGACGTCATTCCATCGCTGTCTTGGTTTTCACATCCAGAAAACCAGGACTTTTCTTAGAAACCATAGGTTGTTTTAGATTTAATTTCACTGGGGGAAGGTGTGCATGTGTAGTATGCATATGTATACAGTGCCCACAGAGGCCTTGGGGAAGCTGGGTGTGGTGGCACACACCTTTAGACCCTTTCATCTCTGTGAGTCACGCTCCAGGACAGCCAAGGTTATGCAGTGAGTTGCCTGTTGTGGGTGCTGGGAACTGAGCTCAGTGGAGTGGCTCTTAACCACAGAGTCAGAGCACTGAAAACCATCTCCCCCTAAACCCCCAAGAGCTGCTCTGGAAGGGTGGGCAGGGCTTTCAGGGACGTAAGTGCCATCCACGCTGTTTATACTGTGTGTGCAGCTTACTAGTTAAGGGCTCTTAAGCGGAGAAAGAAAGGCTCCTTAAAGCAGTGGGACCCTTGCTGCTGGGGACAGTTTATCACACAGAAGTAGGACAGGCTCCAGACTGGTCCTGCAGCCCTCCGGCCCATGTCTCCAGAAGGCTATATGGCCCTTCTGAAGCAGTTTGTCTCTCCTTCAGCTGGGACATTCTTGCCTGGTTCCAGGTATGTTTCCTACCATCCTGGTGAGATTTCAGGCTGCTCCTCTGGCCCGAAGCTGAAGACAGTCATGAAGCATGGAGACAGTCAGCAGCAGCTGTCCCAGCATCAGAGTGAGGAAGACACTCAGTGTCGGCATTCTCCAGACTTCAGGTCAGCAGTGAAGAGCACTGTCTGCATTAAAGAGGCCCCAGGTTCAGTTCCCCATACCCACATGATGGCTCACACCCACATGAAACTCAGGTCTAGGGGATCAGACACTTCTGACCTCTGTGGGCACTGAGCATATGTGCAGGCAAATGGCTCACACTCACAAACAGCATGTCAGAGATAGAGGTGCATGCCTGTAGCCCCAGGATTTGGGAGACCAAAGCAGGATTCCACAGGTTTGATGTCAGCAGGGACAGATAGCAAGATCCTGCCTAAGAGAGAGGTAGGGGAAGGGGCAGGGTGCAAAGAGGGAAAGAGGCAGCAGACGAACAGGGAAGGGCATATGCTACAGTCCATGTTGGTGGGAAACTTGGCTGCCTTCAAGGAGCGTGTATTGTCATGAGGCAGGTGCATGGGAACTCCACTCCAGCTGGGCCTGGGAACACTGACTCTCTGTTCCCAGGGGCAGGGGCAGGAAAGACAGGCCATTCAGCAGGGTGGTGAGTCCCTGAGAGCAGGCAGTAGAGTGACCTGTGTCGGCATCCCCAGTCTCTAAGTAAGCATTTTTGAATGGCTTGTTAGATTTCTCGTTTCTAAAAGAGAGAACTCTTACTGAGAAATTTCCTACTGTAACCACGCCCCACTCAGCATCTTTTGTGGCACTCCTCCCGATGCCTTGCCGCATGCCTCTCCACTGCCCTTTGTCCTTCCTCCTTGACTTCAGTGCCATGTGCTAAAGCACATCGACCTGAGGAAAACGCCTTCCCTGGAGTTCGGCATGATGATCATTTTTGCGTATCTGCCATATGGACTGGCAGAAGGAATCTCACTCTCAGGTAAGAGGCAGTACCCAGCATGCCATGGTCATGGCTCAAGAGAGGTTTTGTCATGTGCGTTGCTTTCTCTTGGCAGAGACAGAGGTGCTATGATGCCCCTGTTTCATCACAAGAAAACCCAATGAGGGGTAAGGAGTTGAGGTGCAGGCAGAAAGGAGGTCAGGAGTTCAAGCTCATCCTCCATCACATAACACATTCAAGGTTACCCTGGGCTTTTGCCTTAGAAACAAAGTGACACTCCTGAGGTGGTTTAACAAGTGGAGGCATTTGCCACCAAGACTAATGACGTGAACTGGGCACCCGGCTGACTCCTTATTCAAAGTCGTCAGGCAGGTAGAGAGGTTGTGAGATTCAAACACTGGCTTCCTGGGCTCCCAGCTGCAGATACCCTTGGATGTTCTAGAAGAGGTGGTCCCAGCTGTAGGAGGAGAAGCTGTCCACCAAGCACTGGCTAGGATCTTTCATGCTTTGGACTCAGTCAGCAGCCCCTTTCTGTCAGCTTTTGCCTCAAGTGGTCTGGATCCTGGGCTGCTATTTGCCAGGTTATGAGAACACCAGCCTGGATGTGGAGGCTCTGCAGATCCAGAGCAAGCCTCATGCTTTGTCTGCATGTGCAGATACAGCTGAATGGGAGGGCTCTTGACACCAGATCCTCACCCTTAGGTAAGGGCTCTGTAGGGACCTGTTGAGGAAGAGAAGCACCACACAGGCTGGCCTCTGTGATGGGGGTGGAGGGCTTCTCCTTTAGACTGCAGTGGGGCCAACATCCCTACAATAAACCATCATCTGTGTGTAGGCTCTGGTGAGTTTTGACAGGTGTGTGTAGTCACATGCTCCTGGCTGGATATAGAGGGGCCTCGCCCCATACTGTGTCTTCTTTGGTCACCATGAGCTACATTATTTATTAATGGTTCTTTCCAGATGTCACTAGATGAAGTCATGTGACATACAGTGATTGGTACCTGAGTCTTTCTGACAGTGGTGCCACCTTATCGTCCCAGCCTCTCCATCCCAAGGCTGATGAGGCTTTTCTACTTTCGGCCTGTAAAATGTTTTCTTTTATGTAAGGTGACTACTTAGGAGTGAGGTTGCTAGGTTAGAAGATATACCAGTTTTAATTTGTTAGGAACTGCTGAGTATTTGACAGTGATCAATTCTGCAGGGGTTGAGCTGGGACCATGCCTTTAATCTCAGCACTTGGGAGACATAGGTGGGACAGTCTCTGTGAGTTCCAGGACAGCCAGGGCTACATAGAAAAACCGTCTTGGAAATCAGAAAGGCCAGGCAGTGGTGGCGCACGCCTTTAATCTCAGCACTTGGGAGACAGAGGCAGGCGGATTTCTGAGTTCGAGGCCAGCCTGGTCTACAGAGTGAGTTCCAGGACAGCCAGGGCTATACAGAGAAACCCTGTCTCAAAAAACCAGAAAAAAAAAAAAAAAAAAGAAAAGAAAAGAAAATCAGAAAGAAGGGGCTGGTTAGATGGCTTAGCCATTAAGAGCACTGACTGGGCTTCCAGAGGTCCTGAGTTCAATTCCCAGCAACCACATGGTGGCTCATAACCATCTGTAATGGGAATCTCATCCCCTCTTCTGGTGTGTCTGAAAAAAGCAATGGTGGTGTACTCATATGTATAAAATAAATAAATAAATCTTAAAAAAAAAAAAAAGGAAAAGAAAAAAACAGAAAACGAAAAAAATAGCAAAAAAACCAACCAAACAAACAAACAAAAAAGCAGACCAGTTCTCTCTGCTTTTCCAGCAAATCATGGGCATATAAAATTAGAAATAATTTTTTTTAAATGTCAGGAATTTTTTGTGTTTGGCTAATCCATGTATCCTTCCAGTAGTGAGTTCCAGTAGCACTGTTCTCTCCTTTGACGTCCTTGTGTACAGGAGGTGGTCACAGTAGGTGAGGGCGCCTGAGTGTCGGTCGGGTGGGGTGGTGGCCTGTTTGTGGAGGCAGAGTCCTCAGGAGCCCCTTGGCGTGCTCATCTGGATCTCCCTGTAGCCCTGGAGCTGGCCAAGCGCCCATCCTCTCCTTGGCCCATGGTGCAGTGCCTCTGGGTCATTCCCAGCATTCCAAGTGCACAAGTACGCAGGTTGTCAGACGCAGCACCCGTGTGCTTGTGCACATGGAATGGAACCGTTTGTATCGGGCACGCTCAGAAGGTTAGAAGTGTTCGATAAGAAACAGGTTCCCATCTTCTCCGAAGCGAAGCTGGACCTGCCCATCAGGGTTGTGACATCCTAACGAAGAGCAGTACATCAGTTCTGATGGCCACTGCTATACCAAGTGTTCTTGGTGTTCTTACCTTCTGGGCAGTGCACCTTGACCACCTAGAACCCTTTGGCCACACTGCCCCCTGCTGGATTTGAGCAGCGCTGTCCTGGGACAGAACCCAGGAATTTCCACACTTGTGTGTCAGGCTCAGTTGCCTCCTGAGCCTTTGGTCTCAGGAACAAGTATTTCCAGCCCCTCTTGCCAGTCGTAGCAGCATCTCTGTTTGTAGTGCAGCTGCAGCGATGGTCTGCCTGGTGACAGCACTGTAGCTTGGGGTCCTCTCTGGTTAACACTGCATCAGGATGAGAAGCATGGTGCTGGTTTTCATCTGAGCCAGCCCTGTGAGCACTGGAGGACCAGACAGCTCCCTACTGCACCCTCCTGCCTAGGCCTGTGTGCTTCTTGCTGGTAGTTGCTGTATAGTACTGGGCCTCAGGCCAGGGCCTTGAACATGCTGAACATGTCTTACCAACACCGCACCCTTGTCTGCTGTCACTTTTTTGTAATATTTTTCTCTCTTTTTTAGATTTTTTGTTATGTGTTTCGAGAACAGATGTATTCTGTAGCTCTAACTGTGCTGAAACTCATCACAGATCCACCTGCCTCTGTCTCCCAAGTGCTGGGACTAAAGGTGCTTGCCACTATGCCTGGTTAGACTTACTTTTTGTGTATGATTGTGTACCACATGAGTGCCTGGGAGTTATGTATGGCTGTTAGCTACCATGTTGGTGCTAGGACTCAAATGTTATGATGTCAAAAACCAGGAGCTAAGAAAGGAGGATTTTTCAGTTATTTTTTTCAATCATGGAAAAGGTACATGTTATAGGTTTATGGTGAGACAGTTAACATACCACGAAGCATTTTATGATTAGTTATGACCATAAAATGGAAACAGTCTACAATGTGTAATTCACAAGATTACTGAGAAGGAACAACAACAAAACAAACACACAAACAAGATGACCTCTAGCTAAGGACATAATTAAAGCCTAACATTGTTTAACTAAAAAAAAATAAAAGAAGAAGAAGAAGAGGAAAAGAAGAAAAAAAAAAAGAAAAAAAATAGAGTCAGCTGTCCCTTAACACAAACCCAGGTCCTTTACAAGAGCAACAAGTACTCTTAACTATGGAGCCACCCTTCCAGCCTCCTGGTGTCGCCTTTTGGTGGCTGTAGGGCCTTGTTTGACAGCAGGATCAGGGAGGGCCAGCTATCCCTAAGAAAGAGCAGGTGAGGGGGCTGGAGAGATGGCTCAGTGGTTAAGAGCACTGACTGCTCTTCCAGAGGTCCTGAGTTCAAATCCCAGCAACCACATAGTGGCTCACAACCATCCGTAATGAGATTGGATGCCCTATTCTGGTGTGTCCAAAGACAGCGACAGTGTACTCATAAATAAAATAAATAAATCTTAAAAAAAAAAAAAAAAGAAAGAAAGAGCAGGTGAAGCTGGGGAGTGCTGGGTTGTCTGTCCAGCACAGCAGGAACGGTGGAGAGCAGGAAGCACCCTTCCCTTTGCTGGTCTTCTCTGGAGTGTCTTCTTTTCTGTCCCCTTTTGTAGGCAAGATGGAAGAGTAAAGGAAAGTGCTCCTTCCTGAGAGGATGGGGGTAGAACATTCCAGTCCTTTTGTCATGTACACAGCAGTGTGGGGATTTCAAAGAGCAGGTATTGCAGGGCCTTGTGGGTGATCAGCTCAGAGGCTAGTGTGTGGCACTCCCTTTGGACAGGTGCAGTTAGCCAGTTAAACTATTTCTCCGAAATGATGGAAGTGAATTAAAACTTGGCTTATAAAGTTTGATTTTCAGTTTATGTATGTTGGCATCTTGTTAAGTAGCTTTTAAAAATGTCAGCTTCCTTCTGCCTGTATGCAGCTCTGATAAAAGAACCCGTGTAGAGCCTCAAAGAGGCAAGAGGAGCATGCCAGGCACAGAGAGGGAGGGAAGCAGTCCTCAGGGAGCACAGACAGATGAGCCCTGGAAAAGCAGTTACCTTCCTGGGTAACAGATCACTGTGTCCGAGAATAGCAATTGGTGACTATGGGGAAATTAAAATGAGAGTATTTTAAAGGTCCATCAGATGGCCCTACCCATCACCCAGGGTTGGGGGCTTTCACCTGTGGATACAGTGCCAGCTTCTCATCTTAACCTTGAAGCAAAGGGGAAGTGTGCAGCGACGCTCCAGCTATTGAGCCTGTGCGGACAGCTTAACTACCATTCCTCTGACTGTCGGAGGGGTAGGGACTGCACCAACTACAGCTCAGAGAAGTCACCTGGCCATTTCTCTGTAGCTTCTGCAAAGTCTCAGGACTGGATCTGCCTCTACTCCCAGTCACCCCTTCTCTCCCCCTCCCTCCCCTGCCCCCATCTCTCCCTTCCCTCTGCACCCTTCTTCCTCACTTTCTTTGTCTCCTCATTTTTCAGGCAGAGTTTCTTGTAGCCCAGGCTGGCTTCAAACTTGCTGTTTAGCCAAATTCTGATCTTCTGACATCTGGGATTACAAGTGTGTGTCATCTGGCTTATGGCTATCATATCTGGCTTATGTTCTTAAAAGGAGGGATGCAGGGTGCCTTGCTTGCTAGGCCAACGGTCTACCCACTGAAGCTGCATCCACCTCTCTTTCTGTACTCTCGTCTCTCCTTTTTACATGTGTGGGTGTTTTGCCTGAATATATACTGCATACTTATATACTGCATACTTGGCACTCATGGATGCCAGAAGAGGATATAGAATCCTCTGAAATTTAGTTACCGTGTAGGTGCTGGGAACCAAACATGTTTCCTCTGGAAGAGCAGCCAGTGCTCTATACCTCTGATTCATCTTTCCAGCCCCTCCCATTTCTAAAAGCCCTAATATATTTGGAGTTTGGGGAATTTGGGATGAGTGTTGTTTGATTTGCACATCTGTCCCTGTGTTCTGTGTCATATCTGCCTTCTGCCTCTCTCTCTCTCTCTAGGCATCATGGCAATTCTGTTTTCTGGCATCGTGATGTCACACTATACACACCATAACCTCTCCCCAGTCACCCAGATCCTCATGCAGCAGACCCTCCGGACTGTGGCCTTCCTGTGTGGTGAGTCCCAACTCTGAGTAGCCTCACAAACTGGGATTGCTGCCCTACCTGGGTGTAGGCTAGGATTTTTCCCTGGCAGCAAGGCACAGAATCCCTCCAAGCCCAGGCCATCACTGTGCTCCTTATCTCCAGGGCTGGCTCCTCTGGCTTTGTGATTCCATAAAAGACATGAAACACCTAAGAAATGGACATCTGATGGCTATAGATTATGGTCAGAAGTAGAACTGCTGTTGAATATTCCAGATGTGTGTGTGATGTCCTACACACACATACTCCTAGGAAACAAAGGGTGGCTGACCTCACCCTTAAGTCCTAGACTCTCAGGGTAAAGTTTCAAGATCTTTGTGAGCTTTCCAGATAGGGACACTGTGAGTTTGTAAGGGAGGGGTGCCCTAGCACCGAGGGAACTCCAGAGTCGAGTTCCCCGAGACTGAACATGAGGTCTTTCTGTTAAACAGCAAACAGTTGGAGCTTCCTCCCCTATCTTTCCATGACTCCACTCCTGTTCATATCTGAAATGAAGGTGCCACCTTTAGCCATTCCTTCTCTCTCTCACTCACTCACTCACTCACTCTATCCTAGGGCTAGGCCTCAGTTGCACCATCAGCCTCCACTGGTGTTGAGGGACCCTGTTTGACTTTGGAGCCAGGATGGCAGGGCTAGCCGTGGGAGGCTAGGTAAGGAGAGGCCAGGGAGCTCAAGCTCAAAGACAGCCCTCTAGTATCTGGGAGTCATTTGACCCATGGTTCTTACCAGAAAGCCTCAGCCAAAGGTTCTGACTTGACCTGACCGTCACAGGGTAGAGAACAGAGAACAGCACACTCTCAGCTTCTGTTCTGCACCCAGAGCAGCTTTAATGCTGGGCACGCACACTCTCCTGAAGCTCTGTCACACCCTCCATGGGAATTCATCAGGCATGTGCTTTCACCAAAAGAAGTTTAGCCAGTGCACTAGGCTGTTCAGATGTAGCTTGCATTGCCAGAAGCAGCTTACATGGCCACCCCGAAAGGTTGGTGAGTTAACCACACATTCTTGCTGCCAGGGAAAGGTAAGGTATAGTAGACCTAGGTGCACTGGCTTGGAGGACCAGACAATGTCAAATAAGAAGGCATCTCGGGGGCTGGAGAGATGGCTTAGCAGCTAAGAGCACTGACTGCTCTTCCAGAGGTCCTGAGTTCAATTCCCAGCAACCACATGGTGGCTCACAGCCATCTGTAATGGGATCTGATGCCCTCTTCTGGTGTGTCTGAAGATACCTACAGTGTACTCACATACATAAAATAAATCTTAAAAAAAAAAAAAAAGAAAGACAGCATCTCGGAGGGGAGGGGAAGGACGAGTGTGCCACTACCAACACTGCTGACATGTTAAGCAGCCTCAGGGCTTGTGTTCACATCTTAAATCACAGTCTCTTTCTCCTTAGGGACTAGGCTCTTTTTTAGGGGGTGCATATTTTAACCTGGGAAGTTGATTTTTTGTTTTCGTTCTTTTCTGGTTTCTTTTGTCTGTTTGTTTTTGCTTGTTTGTTTATTGAGACAAAGTTTCTCTGTGTAACCCTGGCTGTCCTGGACTCGTTCCATAGACCAGGCTGGAACAAGTCCAGGATGGCCTCAAACTCACAAACATGAAGATGCTGCCTTCCAAGTGTTGGGATTAAAGGTGTATGCCACCATTCATGGCAGGAACCTAGAAACTTGGGAGGTGCTGTTTTCAGCACATACAAGTCATTGCTTGCACACCTAGTGCAGCCAAGCCTGAGCATGGGCCCTCCCTGCAAGCTCTGGGAGTTAGCTTCCTCTCGAACCTACCAGCAGGGAGTTAGCTAAAGTGCCTTTCTCATCTGTCATGTGGCACCACAGTCACATGCTCACAATTCTGCCACTTTGCTGCCCCATGGGACCCTGACTGATTTCAGTAAGTGCCTGGGTGGGGGCTTGACCTGCTTATAGTATCTGACAGTTAACTCATCATGTTGTGGATTCTCCATAGCAAAGACCACTGCCTATGTGAGAGTAAGAAAGCAAGCCAGCTACGGTGGCTCACCCCAGCAGTCCCCTCACTCACACTGCATTCAAGGCCAGCCTGGGCCAAACAGCAGGACCCTAGTGAGACCCATCCATTCCCCAACCCCACCCCAAAAGGCTAAGTACAAAGTATGACACAGTGTGGCTGTTGGTGTGGCTTCAGGATGCTTGCTTAAGTTACTGTTGAATTGTAAGAGGAACTGGGATGAGTGACCTGTTCTTTGGTTTCTTTCAGAAACATGTGTGTTTGCATTTCTTGGCCTCTCCATTTTTAGTTTCCCTCACAAGTTTGAAATTTCCTTTGTCATCTGGTGCATAGTAAGTATTTTTCTTATTTTTTTTTTTTATTGAATGGCTTATTTTTAAAATAGTAACTACATGGTTTGGAATCATTTATGTAACTTAACAATTCAGAGTCAACAGGTACAGAGACTGATTCTGTCGAAATGTTTTTGTGTTTAAAAGATCTCAGACGTAAGAATCTCAGTGTTTTACATTTTCAGTGTCCTTGAATGGTGTGGTTTCCTTTAAAGAGTAGTTTTAGCCAGGGCCTGGCAGTGGCGCCTGTAACTCCAGCACTTGGAAGATGGAGGCAGGAGGAGCAAAGAGTTTAAGGATAGCTGAGTGGTGGTGACACACGTCTTTAACCCCAGCTCTCAGGAGGGAGAGGCAGGCAGGCCTCTGTGAGTCCAATGCCCCTGTCTCAAAAAGGAAAAGAGAAATGCGACCAACTGCAAGAGATCCCAATTCTCTTGGGTCCTTTTGTGTCCCGTCTCCATCCCCATTGTGACTTCCTTAGAGCAGCAGCCTGCCTATGTCACAGTCTGTCTTGTAAGTGCAGGTTTTGGGGAAAGCCTTGGGAAGGCCTTTCATAGAAAGTCTGACAGTTGCATAGTTTCTGAGTTGCAGGATCTAATCCAGGGCCTTGTGCACATGCAGATGCTCCACCCCCAGCCCCTCCCCCACTGCGTGGAGCTGTAGTTGATTAAAGCTTCAGAAGCCTTTGCAGAGGCTTTGCCTTGAAGCAGGCCCAGGGCCTGAGCCATCTCTGTGCTCCCAGGCAGAGCTCACTAAGTTCACCCTACTTGATCTGAAGAGCCAGACTCCACATGAGAGAGGCAGAGGTGCTTGTCTGCCCTCACCTCTGACTCTACAGTGCTCCCAGTGGGGAAAATTAGCATAAGCCCACCCCAGTAATGAGTCTTGGCTGTCCCTTAGCTCACCTCTAGGCACTGCTGGGAGCTAGTTGGTGCTCACCTTTGTTTGGGGCTGTGTAACTAAAGCTTGCTAGTGGGTGATGCTTGCTAGTCTCTTCTCTCCAAAGCTTCACCCAGGCAGAGCCAGGGCAGCACACCTGGGAATCTCTGCCTGCTGTGCTGTTGGTGTCTTCTATGGCTGAGGGCAAGGCTGCCTTAGACAGGTGTGCTACACTGGCACTAGCTTGAAGATGCAGTGGATTCCACGTACACTGGGCACGTTGACATTGGCAGGTGCTGGTACTGTTTGGCAGAGCTGTCAACATCTTCCCGCTGTCCTACCTGCTGAACTTCTTCCGAGATCACAAAATCACCCCCAAGATGATGTTCATCATGTGGTTCAGTGGTGAGTGGCAGCCAGGGGGGTGGGCCTGAGCTGGGCGTGAAGGCAGAGGCCCTGGGAAGCTAGGTGGCATCATTCATATGGCACCATCACCAAAGTACCACGGAGGGGGTGGTCCTTTAACAAGGGCCCTGGGTAGGCCTGTGTGTGTGGTGTGGTTAGTGTGGAGAGGCAGGACACTGGGATGGTGCTAAGGATGGGACTTGACCCAGGGCCTCCTCATGCTAGGCAGACACTTGGGTAGCTGGCCCCTTGATCCAGCTGTTACCATTCCTCAACGCTAGTCAGCTTATTTCTCCTCCTGCTACAGAGTCCTCATAGCTGAGGCTGAGCATTGTGGGCCCCTCTCTATGTTAATAGTTGTGGCTGTCCTGAAACTCATTCAGGCTGGCCTTGAACTCAGAGATCCGCCTGCCTCTGCCTCCTAAGTGTTGGGATTAAAGGTGTGCACCACCACTGCCCTTTGTCCCTTTGGGTCTTTAACATTCCATATGCCTCCTATCTAAGTTCCATTAGCCAGGTATGGTGGCACACGCCTTGGATCCCAGGAGAGACACAGAGCTCTGAGTACAAGGCCAGCTTGCTCTTCATAGTGAGCTCCAGGCCAGCCAGAACTAGACAGTGAGACCCTGTCTCAAAGCATAAAATTAAATCAATGAATGTTATTGAAGTATTTCCATGTGAAGTGGACTATAGCATCACCCTTTATAGTGTCCACTCCAATTTGCCTCATAATTTTTCTTCAAAAAGACCTTATTGTAAAAGCTGTGAGCCAAGTTCACTAGTGTTTAACTATAACACCAGCTACTTGGGAGAACAGGGCAGGAAGGTTTCTAGCTTGAGTCGAACCTGGACCCTGTCTCACACAAACGTAGAAGTCTGGCTGATCTGATACCTACAGTATAGACTCGGTTTGAACTTGCAGTCATCTTCCTCGCCTCTGTCTCCCAAGTGCTGGGTCACACCGTCATGTAAACAGTCTCTCCCAGTGCCTCACCCGTGCCCATTTCCCCACTTCTGCCCCTTCGGCTGTGCAGGCTTTGGCCTTGGTCAGCTCAGCAGTAGCTTTTGCAGCATTAGCCCCCAGCCTAGTGTATCTGCTGGGCTTCTGCTTCCCTCCTCTCACTGCTGTTGCCAGTGTACAGAAGACACTGACCGCAGACAGTGTCATCCTAGGGTCTGGCCCCACCTTGTTCTGAACTCGGGATCTTTCTATATCTGCCCTTTGTATCCAGCTCTCCACACCAGCCCTCTCTGGAACCCAGTTTCATGCCCCTCTCTGTCTCTGGGTGCTGTGGGCTGCAGCAGGTTCCTTAAGGTGGGGCCTACAGCCTAGCTAGCTTGGTTCTCTCTTCCTTGGGAAGCAGCACGGTAGGTTGGCATACTTGCTCCCTTTGTTGGCACTCTGCACATGAGCCTATCATAGGTGTCTGGTCCCCTTATCCTGTGGCCCTTGTGGGTTTGGAGAAGCATGGTAGCTACCTGTTTTTGTTACTGGATCCCACCCACTCTGGCCTCTCTGCCATCTCATGTCCGGAGTGCTGCAGCTTCTGGCCCCCACCCTCCTGTCTGAGCCACCCCATTGTGGTCTCTGTTCCCAGTGACTCTGCTCCTGAATTTGGTGTTGTGTTTACAGTCTCTCCTATCTGCTCTGGGAGCTTTGGAAGGCTTGGCGTTCCTGCTGTGTGTATACAGTGCAGGTCTGCTGGCTTCCCACCGTCCTCACCCTCACTCCATCATTGCCAGCAAGCTCCACAGACAGGAGTCATTAGACAAGCCACACCTTCCTGTTCCTGTGTATGCTGAATGGCCCTGGGCAGGACATTTCTGCTCTAGCCTGGTCCTCACCTGTGTGCCAAGGAGAGTGGCAGCACCTGCTACCCAGGTTCCTGTGACAGGCGACTCTTAACTGGTGGCCTAGGGCACCCAGGGAGGACTCAGCCACCATAGCTATGACACATGATGATGACATGTGACAGATGATAGGTCCCCAAATACACCTGCTACACAGCATGGCCTTTGTCATCTTGCTGGAGCCAGCCCATGTAGAACATGCAAGAAACTCAAGCTGACCACCCTGCCTCTTACTCTTGAGTCCTGGGCCACTCCTGTCAGATACAGGTCCCACTGTTAGTGACGCTGAGCTGAAGGCACCCTGAGTCCTGGGCCACTCCTGTCAGATACAGGTCCCACTGTTAGTGATGCTGAGCTGAAGGCACCCTGGACCCACTTCCTTCTCTTTCCCTTCCCCTTCTTCCTGAGTCCCCATTTGCCATCCCCAGGTCTTCGAGGTGCCATCCCCTATGCGCTGAGCCTGCACCTGGGCCTGGAGCCCATGGAGAAGCGTCAGCTCATTGGTACCACCACCATCGTCATCGTGCTCTTCACTATCCTGCTGCTGGGCGGCAGCACCATGCCCCTCATCCGCCTCATGGACATCGAGGATGCCCGGGCACGCCGAAGGAGCAAGAAAGATGTCAACCTCAGCAAGACTGAGAAGATGGTTAGTGCAGCTGAGGCCCTGTGGCTCGTCTGCCTGGGAGGGTGGGGCAGGCTTCTGGGGGCTTCGGCTTACTTATGCATTTGGTTATCTCAAAGTCAGTAGTGCAGGCCTGAGAACAGGTGCAGGACTTGGCTTCTGAAGCAGGGCTCTTTGGAGTAGGGTGTGTGCCAGCCTTGTGACCTGCTAAAACCATAGAAACTGAGAGCTGTTGCCATCTGCAGCTTGGGACATCTGAAGTAGAGCCTGGTCCTATGCCAGGCTCCCAGGAGAGGGCCTCTGCTGCCAGGAGCTGAACCCGAAGCCCAGGTCAGGGACCGAGAGCTTGCAAATGTTGGTATTCCTCAGCACAGTTACACTCGATAGGGACCAAGAAGATGGTGGCTTGTGGGACCGGGGAGGGCTATAAGCAAGGTGGAATCCTCGAGGACAGAGGGCCTGGCCACATTGGAAGCTTAGGCTTCTGCACCTTTTGCCCACCTCTACTTCCTATGAGCCGCCTCCTGCTGCCAGGCTGCTCTTGAGCTGGGACCACCTAGCACTGGCTCCCTGCTCCTCCTCCTCTTGTGCTGTACCTCCTCTTGTACTCCTGATCCACCTTCCCGCCCCACCCCGCCCCACCTGAGATGCACTGCCCTCTAGTCCTCCTGTTTGAGATGTAACTTGGGTCAGTCATCCGAGGACCATCTGGGGGCGTGGCCAGGCCACTGGTCTAGGGCCTCAGGGTCTGCAGGTACTTGTCATACTTAGAGGTCTGTCTTCCCAGCTTCTCCTAGCTAACCACTTTGCTTAGTGTGGTGTTGTGTTCTCGTATTTTTTTGGTTTTGTTTCCTTATTTTCAACCTTTTTTTGAAGTGTACGTGTGTCTGTGTATGTGCATGCCATGGTGTGTGTGTGTATGTGTGCTCATGAATACAAGAAGAGAGTGTTAGATCTTCCAGAACTAGAGCTGTAAACAGTTATGAGCCACCTAGTGTGGCTGAGCGCCGGGAACTGAACTCCTTCCTCTGGAAAAGCAGCAAGCATTCCAAACCACTGAGCCATCTTTACAGCCCCCCCCCTTTTTTTTTTTTTTTGCTTTTTGAGACAGGGTTCCAAAGTGCTGGTAGTTAACAGATGGGGGCCCTGTGCAGACTGACTTTCCTGCCAAGGCTACAGCCACTCTTGGGCAGTCAGCCCAGTGGGTGGGATGATAAATTCACTGTTGTGGCCAAGGTGATTAGAATGTGCAGGGAGCTTCAGGTGAGAAGAACACTGAGGCATAGGCATAAGAAGGGCTCCAGGCAGAGCCTGACCTCACAGGCATGGTCTTTCCAGGTCTTAGAGTAGGCTTCCCAGACCAGCAGCTACACTGGGAACTTGTGAAATACGCACATTTGGTAGCCTGACGGCTTGTGGCAGAAATTGCAGCTGGGGCTGAAATGTGTGTCATCTTCTCAAACCCCAGAGACTGACCAGGCATCTTTACTATCCTCTGCACTGGAGGCCCAGGCCAGCAGGGCCTTGCAACTTTAGAGACTTGTCCCTGGACCACCCTGCCAAGGGAAGGCTTTGGGGGTCCCAAAAGGTCTGTGCCTGTGATCACCTGTACCAGAGTAGACTGTTAGGATAGCATTCTGGGAGGAAGGCAGATTGCGATCCCGGGGAAGTGTTTGCTGCCAGTGACAGCTCTGTTATACAGGGTAATGCCATCGAGTCAGAACACCTGTCTGAGCTCACTGAGGAAGAGTACGAAGCTCACTACATCCGACAGCAGGACCTCAAAGGCTTCATGTGGCTGGATGCCAAGTACCTGAACCCTTTCTTCACACGGCGGCTGACACAGGAGGTGGGCACATCAGGGATCCCCTGTCCCCCCTCAGTCCTGCCAGGGGTGGGAAAGAGAAGCAGCCCAGCCCTGCCCAGCCCTGCCCTGCCCTGCCGTTTTTCCTTCCCTAAACACCTTGGAAGCTGGATGGGCTTCAGATCCTGAGCCATCCTTCTGCATGGGGTGGGTGGGACTCCTAGCTGCTCTCCCTCTCTTCCCAACCTATGTATGGTACATGACAGCACATTACCTTCCCACCCCATGAGCACTGTGTCCTTCAACAGCTAAGCAGCAAAATATGTCATCTCACTTGATAGCTGGGGAGACTGAGGCCCAGGGAAAGGAACACATACGCACAGGGCAACATAGTGCAAAGCTGTCACAGAGCCCAGACATCTAATTCCAAAGGCCTAGCTTCTAAACATGCTGTTTTTCTCCCTCCACCCCCCTCACCTGTCAGTTCACCCTCCTGTTACTTCCAGCCTATTGGTTCACGGCAGCCTCTTGTCACCTGACCTGTCACTGACTTGCTGACAGGCTTCTTTTTTTTTTTTTTTTTTTTTTGGTTTTTCAAGACAGGGTTTCTCTGTGTAGCCCTGGCTGTCCTGGAACTCACTCTGTAGACCAGGCTGGCCTTGAACTCAGAAATCCGCCTGCCTCTGCCTCCCAAGTGCTGGGATTAAAGGCGTGCGCCACCACCGCCCGGCACTGACAGGCTTCTTACATATTTCCCTCCAGGACCTCCACCATGGGCGCATCCAGATGAAGAGCCTCACCAACAAGTGGTATGAGGAGGTCCGTCAGGGACCATCAGGCTCTGAGGACGATGAGCAGGAGTTGTTCTGAGCCCACACTGCCTCATGAGGCCTCCTCAGAACACAAGATGGCAGACCAAGGGCTAGTCTTAGCTGGGAAGCTTCAGGCTTTTGGAGCATGCTGGCTTCAGAAATGTGATAGGCCTCCATGACTCACAGAAGTAGACATACCCCAGTGCTATTTCCGGGCCTGCAGAGGACAGCAGTTGCCAGCCTCCTTGCTGCTTCTCTGCCAGGCCACAGAGAAAGCTTTGGAGGCTGCTTGCTCATCTCACACCATGCCTGGGCCATGGCATCCTCACACCTCTGGAGCAGCTGCTGGCAAGCACATCTGCCATTTGTCTCGGAATTGTCCTGTGCCTTGGTGTCAGCAGCAGTCCTTATGACCTGGTACCAAGGCCAAGAGACTGCAGCCTCAGTCCCTGCTCTGTGTCTTGCACTCCCTAATAGAAAGGCTGACGGGCCTTTTATCTCGACATGGAACTGGCACTTAACAGCCTACCTTTGGAAAGGCACCTGTGGCCCTCCTGTGGGTACAATGCAAATGTTTACACTGCTGCCTGGCAGGGGCCAGCCTGCAGGCTTCCAGGAAAGGTGTTCGCCCATCCCCTGGGATGTTCCTGTTTGGAGGGTTTCCTGAAGAGACAAAATGGAAGCACAGGGTGCTTGGGGCACCTTCCCCAAGTGTGAGCATCACCTCTGTGTCCTCTCTTTTCCTCACCTCTCATTGTCCTCTGTCTCCCCAGTGGCTCTCTAGCCCCTGTAATGTGAAGCTTCTCCCACCCAGCTACTGTTTAGAGCCCAGCTTTGTCTTTCACCAGTTTCTGGAGCTTGGATGCCTCTGCCCTCCATGCCAGGCCCCAGCTCTCCAAGACACTGGGCAGTGCTCCCCACTTTGGTCACCTGGATTCCGGTGACTTTGGGTCACAGAACACACACACACACATACGCACGCACGCACGCATGCACGTCGCAGGATAATGTGCTGGATTATACCACAGACAATGGTTGTTGCCTGATGTCTTCATCTGCCCTTTTATAGCTGCAGTCTTCTGCCCATCCATGGCCCTTCAGCAACTACCCATGTGGCCCTAGTCCCTCCTTGTACTCTGGGTGGCTTAGTTGTATATGACCCTGACTCACAATGGGGACACAGTGGGCCTTGTTGCAGGTGTTTCTGATCTCAGGTGCTCAGGTTCTGATGTTGGGAAGGACAGTCAGGCCTCTAAGGCCCTGTCACCTCACTGTACTGCAAAAGTTGGTGAAGTTGGAAGCATGCAGTTTCCTTCTGTATATAAGATCCCTTATCCTTGGCAAAGCCAAGACACAGTCCTCTTCCTTGTCTCTCGCCTTAGCCCTGGAACTGGAGCCCTCTGTGGCCTTGTGTGATTTTGGGTTAAGGGGCTCCATTCAGACTGAGTTGTTCTCTTTCTCAGAACTCAGGGTCCATCTTTGAGACTGGCCCCTGTCTCCAGGTCTCCTGTCCCTGGTACGTTATTCTTGGTCTCCTGAGACCTGAAGCGAGCATCCCAGAGCTTGGTGAGAGTGCTGCTGCACCCGCTACAAGCACCAGTAGTTGCCTCTGCCTCTTACTGGATGATGTAGGTTTAGCACCGGGAGACTGCCCAGCCCTGCAGAGCCACTGGCCAGGGAGCAAAGTGCTAGATGTTTTTATTTTTCAGATGTTTTACCTGAGAAACAAACTGCTGCCACCACCTCCTCAGACCTGCTAGTCCTGTTGTGTGCGGTGGCGAAGGCACAAATGGTGTAATGTGCTGCCCCAGTTTCAGGTCTAGGCCAAGGGACAGGCCAGCTGGGCACACAGAAGGTAATACTTCAGTGTATGGAGGGACCTGGGTGCCCCTGGGTATCTGGCACTTTAGCCAGTGGGCAGGCCATACCCTGTACTTCCTGGTGGTCCATCCCTGCAGTGTACACAAACCAGGTCTTGGGTGACCTGCTTTCTACAGTGCTGTGGTCACAGGGTCCCTCCAAACAGCCACATCAAGCATCTTGACAGGCTGAGGGGCTTGGTATGCAGATTTCTTTCTGTGCAGTAGAATGCCAAGAGACTGAGCAGAGAGCCTTCTTAAAACCCACCCTGAAGGCGACCATGTGCCCATGGTTGGTTCCCTCCTCCCTTAGCTATGGAGGTACATGTGTAGAGGTCAGCTGCTGTTGGCTCAGACAGGAGGATCCAGTAGCTGTTTACCACCCACCAGGTTTCTAAGATGCCATGTGGAGATGGGGTCCTCCCCATTCTCCTCAGAAATAGCAGCTTGTTTTCTCTGCTGGCATCCAGGCAGCGAGAGGCAGACTGCTAGCTGAACGACCATAAGAACATGAGGCCAGGCCCATGGGAGGAGGGCCTTCTGGTGACCCTGCTTCTCCATCCTGCCTGCCTTCCCACCTGTCCATCCTTTCAGAATTGGGAGGTACCATCATGTGCAGTGGTGGGATAGGCCATGCTCAGTGGCTCAGTGGCTGTGGCCCTGCTTTTGAGCCATGGTAGCACTGGCTGGTGAGTGGTGGAGTTGTTCTGCTTCCACCAGGGGGAAGGGGAAGGCTCTCCTCACAAGCCTGGGGTTTTTTTTTCTCCTGACAGTGGAGGGTTTCGGAAGCCCTAGCTTTCTGTTGTGATTTAGGTAGGCTGTTCGGTTCAAGGTCCCTGGGGCCTTTGCTGCTTTGGGAGGGGCCTGGGATCTGAACTGGAGGAAAACTTCTGGAGTTTCCTCCCTCTTGCCTGTCTGCTCCCCTCACCCTCCCTGCTGGATTGGGGGAGGGTGTCCCAGGCCACCTCACTGGATAGTTAGAAATAAAGTGCTGTGTGATCAGAGCTGACCTCAGTGTGTCACACGTTTGCAGACCGGGGTTTGCACACTCCTAGGTATGGCTGAGTCCCCACAGCTCTGCAGGACGGCAGCAGGCATATTCCAAGAAGTGCAGTGTTTAGGAGTACAGCTCTGGCCTCAGCGAACAACACTTGAGACAGGATGTTCATGTCAACCATGCCTTCCTCCCAGGTGCCAGGAAGCCATTGCTCCAGGCTGCTGCTTGACCAAGTGCTGGTTTTTGACAGCAGAAAATGGAGAACTTCTCCATGGAATCTGAAAGGCTGAGGATTCAGAGCCTCTCTGGTCCTCAGCTCATGAAGGAAGCCCTTCTCTGAGGTGCTGAGGCAACTCATGCATGTACACTTCCTGAGGGAGCTGCTGCCAGCACCAGGTACTGGCATGAGCAGAGCCTGCCAGCAAAGCCCAGTGGACAAAAACCAGGTTTTCTGGTTCTTTCCAGCTCTGAGACTTCCCCACCCTGACCAGCTACCAAGAGAGTGAAACCGCCCCTGTACCTACCTAGCACCAGCCATAGGATGCAGGTACGAGGCCCCTCTGCCAACATCATGTGGCCTTGGCCATATGGGAAGGCTGCCTGAGTGTAACAGCTCATGGGAGGGAACTCAACCAGCCTTGAGTCAGGAAAGACACTGGTGAAGAACAGATCAGATTCTCAGGATGCCCTGGTCCTGAAGATGGCTGGGAGTTTTTCTGAGTAGTGTGAGCATGGAAGAAAGGGCTCAGTTCCACTGAAGGATATAACCTGATCAACTTCAGAGAAAGCCCTCAAAGTAGAGAGGAAAACTAGAAGAAATAGCTTCCTTAGAGGCCAGAAGCTGTGGAAAAAAGGGTCCCAGAGCCCCCAACACACACAGCACTCAATCTGAGGAAGAGACATTTTAGTGCACACTAAAAACATGCTATATGGGAGGTGGAGGCAGGGGAATCTCTGAGTTGGAAGCCAGCTTGGCCTACATAGTAAGTTCTAGGCTAACCAAGGCTATACAGTGAGACCCTGTCTTTAAAAATCAAACATGCTGTCAGACACAGTGGTGCACACTCAATCCCAAAACTAGAGGCTGGGACAGGAAGATGGCCACAATTCTGAGCCAACAGGAACTAACTATAAAGTAAGAGTGCTTGCTTGAAAGGCAAAGAAAAAGAAAAAAAAACACACATACTACCCACACACTTGAGTTCTGCGTGGTGCTGCCATGCTTCTCTGAGGCTGCAGCTTTCTTAGGAAGAGAGCAGGGCTCATTCCCAGCTCCACACTCCTGTCAGTCCCTTCACGTGTTGAGGAAAGCCCTCCGACTCAGGATGTCCACGAGAGCAGCACCTTGGAGAGCTGCCCATGGCTCCTCTCCTTTACAGTCGGTACAGTGCTGGGATTAAAGGCGTGGGAGGCCAGGAGCCACCTATCAAAGTGGATGCTAGGAACCAGACTCTGTGTTCTGAGAGCAGCAGGCACTTTGTACCACGAAGCCATCTCTCAAGTCCTACATCTGCCATTTTAACTTGGGCTCTGGGGAACAGATCAGGGTCTCATACTTGTAAGGCAAACGTTTAACCAACCGAGCCATCTCCACAGACCAATTTTCATTTCACACAAAGCTAAGGCACTGTGGTATATACTTACAATCCAAACATTTGGGAGACTCAGGCAAATGGATTACTTCAAGTCTGAGACCAACACAGTCTCCATGGTGGACACCAGTCAATTACTAGAAATTCTCATAAAACCAGAGAAAATATTTATGTGGTATGTGTATTCATTCATTTCTGTGTGACTTTTCACATGTCAGATTCACACCACCATAGGGAGGTCCTTTTATAGACATGATAGAAATGAATGACCCCATTGCTAAACACACTGGGGTGCTCTGTGTTACTGTGAGTGAAATGACAGCTAGGTCGGAATGACTCTCCCAGAGGGCAGAACCCCACATGCCTCCTGCTGAAGCAGCCTGTCTCTCATGTGTGCTGATCCGTGCCAGAGAGCCAGAGCACATGCGCCACACTCCATATTAGCAGGCTGGCACACAAAACGAAGGAACATCTGGCCAAGTTCCAGATGCTTCCCTAAGAAAAATAGCAAACCCGGACTAGGGGTTGGCCACCTTAGCCTAGAAAGGACTTGTACCAGCTAGCTTTTTTGTCAACTTGACACTGGTTGTCACTTGAGAAGAGGGAACTTGGATTAGTAAAATGTTCCCACCAGACTGGCCTGTGGACAAGCCCAGGAGGCTCTTGTGGGGAGGGGAGAGGGTTTCTGTGTACTCCTGGCTGTCCTGCATAACCAGGCTGCACTCGGAGACCTGCCTCTCCTAGAGTGCTGGCATCAAAGACGTGCACCACCCCATCCCCACTGGTCTAAGGGGCATTTCCATAATTGAGGATCCAGCCCCCTGTGGGTGACCCCACCCTTGGGAAGTGGTCCCAGATACTTTAAGGCAAGCCTGTAAGCAGCATTCCATGATGGCTCAAGTTCAGGAGCCTATCCCTGCAAGAGGATTGCAAGTTTAACCCTGGCCTGAGCTATTCAGTAAGACACTGTCTCAAACCACTCCCCTTATACACACATGACTCAGGGTCATTAAAGAATAATGACATGAAGCTTGGAGGGAACATGATAAAGAGATCCTGCGGGGGTGGGGGGGTGTGTGATATGATCAAAATATACTATGTGACTGGGCAGTGGTGGCGCATACCTTTGATCCCAGCACTCGGGAGTCAGAGGCAAGTGGATCTCTGAGTTCAAGGCCAGCTTCTTGTAAAAAAGGAGTTCCAAGACATCCAGGCTACAAACTTGTCTCCAAAAAACAAACAAAAGCCTACTCAATGGGGCTAAATAGAGTCATCAGTTAAGAGCATATGTTGCTCTCACAGAGGACAGGATTCCATTCCAAGCACCACAGGGTTCTGAATCATTTCATTTACCTGTAACTCCAATTCCAGGGATTCCACACGCACTTCTGGCCTCAGTGGGCACAGCATGCACACAGAGCACAGACATATACAGGCAAAACACCCATACACATAAATTATTTTAAAGAGAGCTTACATGCACACATAAATTAGAACTGGGCTCCTGAATGACCCAGCAATCCACATCTCATTCCACATAGATAGGTCAAAGGTGTCAGAACCGGGCCAGGTTCTACTCAGGTACTGAGCTAACCCATGGTGGTACCTGGAACAGTACATGCATATATAGGAATTAGAGAGAGGCAACCACTTCTTAGGAAACCAGGAGACTACGCCGGGTGACAGCACAGGATTGGAATAAGCAAAGCTTAGGCAGGCACTGGCAGACCAGCTTCTATGAGTCACTATATCCATAAGCTCTGGGCTTAACCAGAATCCTGCCTCGAAGGTATTTCATATATGCATAAGCACATGCAAACACATAACACATGAGAAAAATGGAAAATCAAACTGGGACTGCTATGTTCTGTAGGCAGCCTGAGTGGCAATGCCTGGGACAGACTTGTCCAGTGGCACATCACTTGCCTAGCATACACAAGACCCTGGAGTAATTCCATGACCTGTCCCACAAGTCAACATCCTGCAGTGTGGGGGACTTGAGCTTGATGCAATAAAAGGCACACACATGAAATAATTTTTAAAAGGTGTGTATGGGCCGGGCAGTGGTGGCACACGCCTTTAATCCCAACACTTGGGAGGCAGAGGCAGGTGGATTTCTGAGTTCGAGGCCAGCCTGGTCTACAGAGTGAGTTCCAGGACAGCCAGTGCTACACAGAGAAACCCTGTCTCGAAAAACAAACAACAAAAAAAAAAGTGTGTATGGGTGTCTTGTGTATGCCTAGTGCCTACAAAGGCCAGAAGAGGATGCTGGGTCCCCTAGAACTGGAGTTAGAAATGTTGTGAGCACTGATGTGGGGGCTGGGAATTGAATCTGGGTCTTTGGAAGAGCAGTCAGTGTTCTTAACCATTGTACCATTTCACCACCTGTCAAGTTTTGTTTGGTTTGTTTGTTTGTTTGTTTGTTTAAATAAAAAAAACCCCTTTGGCTAGATATGGTAGAACATGCCTTTAATGAGAGAAATCAGGAGGCAGGGGAAATAAAGGTGTATCTTTAATAGTAACAATTATTTCCCCCGGAAATACTTTGGGGAAATGGACAGCTTGACCGCTGGGCATGGTTCCCATCTTCCCCAGATGGCCAGGCAGTAGTATCTAAGTCCTGTCACTTGCGCTAACTGTTAGGTGTCTAGGCCAGAGCATGCTTCAAATAAGGGAAGCCACAGAAGGGGCTGTGACACCATAAACACTTCATTTAACAATGGAAGACACTTTTTATTATTATTTTTTAAATCTCTCAACATTTCAACTCCATAGAAATCAAAATATGTGCACTTTTAACTTAGCACATACTCAGCTATCCGGACCACAGCAACCTCCTATAGTGAGGTACACCTCTAGGCGGGGAGAGGCCTTGCAGTCTGTACACAGTAGTTCCTGGTGGGAAGCACACTGGACTTCCTCAGGCAACCTGTCCTCCATCTTATTAGAGTTCCTGCAATGCTGGAGTGACTGGAATGGAAAACACAAGCTCTCAGGAAGAGCCAGGCATCACCTGCTCTGAGGAGTGGAACATCACCGAGCCGCTCAGGAAGGCCAGTCTCAGTAATAAAATTGCCCAAATTCAGCTATCTACATGTACATCTATCTACATGTGGTCTATCAGCTAGAGATAAAAAAAGTCATATAAGATTTGGAAAACCTTAAAATCACTCCAGTAAGTCGGAAGACCACCAGCAAATTCACAGTGGCTTAGGGTTTGGCCAGAGTCAAGCCTGCTCCAGAGCTGAATGCCTGCCTTTGGGGAAACTGCTTGCACATAGATCCCAAACACTGGACATCACAGCTGCCTATGGCTAAAGTGTGTTAACACCTCACAAGGAAGTGACAGCTTCAAATTTCTGCACCGCCCCTCACCCCAAAAAGGAAAATCCAGAGGTGGGATTTAATCCAGAAAGTGTGGACACTGGGCTGAGTACTGGAGAGGTGTCTACCTAATGAGCACATAACCACCTCTGCCCACCCTAGTGCAAAGAGACTGAGCCGCCCTGATAGCCCTGGGGACCAGTGAGGAAGGCTAGATCCCACTACCTGAACTTCCTTCTGAAATTCAAGGTTTAGGGTGCAAGATTCACGCTCAGCAGGCACCAAGACCAGAGCCATAGATGTGAGGGCTGAGGTCCTCACCTTGTTACTGAAGTCACTGTAGACCCCAGCACCATGCTAACCCCCGTGTGCACACTGGAGGTAGGTGTATAATATTTACTGTAGGGAACACAGTAGCTCTCTACCACCACGGGAAGGAACAAGGGCTTTCTCAGTCCCCTACCCCGAGGCTCCCAGCTCTACCCTAGCAGTGGAAGAAAGACCGGGAAAGGGCATGCAGCCCCCTTGGAAGACTAAAGAACCCAGGGCACCTTTATAAATACCTTATCAGTAATTTCTTTCACCATGTTGAAACACACAGCAAGTTTAACACTCATTTAAAAATAAACCTCAAATTCTCTATGTACAATACAGTAAAAGGGGGTTATGCAAACAGGAAGGGACATCGGTCCTGCTATGGAGTCCACCTTCCAATTGCCAGGCAGAGCTTGCCAGCATTGTGGGCTGACTGTGTGGAGCTGGCAAGAGGGCATTCAACTAATACTGGACTCGGCTCCCCTTCAATACCAGTCGGGGGGACAAGCGGTGGGGACATCTGCCCAGGGATCCTTGTATCAAGGGAGCAGGAAAAGAGGCAAGCCACCAGAGAGGCCCGATGTGGCAGGAGGGCTCATTTCACAAGCCAGCAGGCCTCTAGCTCGCCACTCCTGATGGGGATTTGAAGGTGACCCCAAAGGCTCCTTCCCAGTCCAAGCTGGCTTTGCAGTGGGTGGGACAGGTGTGACAAGAGTCCCAGAGACAGAGACCTTAAGGAAACCAGAACTAGAACCAGAACCCAAACCAGCTGAGCAGGGAGTGGAGAGGATGGTGAGGTGACTGAATGCGAGTGTCATCCTGTCCTTTAGACCACACAGCAGCGGCTGGGTGGACTGTGACAGAGCAGTAACCCTGGCGCCTCCGTGGTCAAGGGCAAGTCTCCGCATGCGGCGCAGCTCTACCTCTTGAGGGGACCAAGCCAGGTCAGTGGTGTGTAGCCCTTGTAGCAGAAGATGGGGGCGGGGCCTATCTGTACACGAGATGGGAGAACTGGCTGGATTTGTAATTCAGCTGATTGTTGGGCATGAACTTGTGCAGCTCACTCTTTCTGCAGCATGGGTCGTAGTGGTAAGCGCCCAGGCAGGCGTCACAGGAAACTTTTGAACACTGGGTACAGGTGTTGGTGGCACCTGCACGGTTACAGAAGCCACAGCGGGAGGTGACTGTGGTAGAGGGCTTGGGCTTTGAGTGGACAGGTGCCAGCCGGTCAAGGCCCTGAGTCTGGCTCACATACTTCTCCCGCGTAGGTGCCCCATGGGCCAAGCTGTCATGTGCAGAGGCCTTGCTGGGGAAAGCGCTAGGCTTGGAGGCCGAAGGACAGACCAGTACACAGTCAGAGCGCTGGCAGAGGGAGGAGCTGCAGGACAGGCCGCAGTTTTGGCACTTGGAGAGGGCAGACTCTTTGGTGGGGGGTGAACGCTTGTGGTAGATGGAGTGGGCATCATTTTTGACGAGCCATACATCCGGCCGCAGGGCATCCTGCCTCCGGTAGGTGGCCCTGGGTTCTGAATCCGTATACAGGTCCACGTCATCCTGAGTGGAAAAGTATGTACTACGAAGAAGGCCAAGGCCGTTGATGGGGGAGCTGGAGGGAAGGTCATCAGGGCTACCGTGGGGGGAGCTGGACATGGTCAGCAATGAGGGGGACAGGCGGATGATCTCATCCTTCAAGTCTTCCCCTACATCCATGGCCAGGGGCTCCTTGCGCAGACTCAGTGAGGCCTTTGAGGGGGGCTTCCTGCTCTCCCAGTAGCTGTCGTAGGCATCCACCGACCTGGAGGGTTTGGTCACTCGGGGCTTGTAGTAGTCCTTGGCTGCGCGCTCACTGGCTGACTTCTGGAGTGCCACACGGGCCATGGACGTGGTCAGGTGCTCCCGACTCTCCGCCCGCCTCCGCAGGGCATCTGAGCACCCCCTCGCGTCCTCTGTGTTGCTCCTGCGCTCAGTCACCACGTCCAGCTCTGAGTAGCCCTTGTCCTTCACCTGCGAGTGGATCCCTAGCATCTGCTCACACTCAACCTGGGCCAGGAAGAGCTCAAAGGAGACCATCTTCACCTGGAGGGGCTCCACCAGCTCTCTGAGTTTGTACGCAGTCCCCAACTCTGGCTCGTAGCCCATGGACCTCAGAATGGCTCGGACGTCCTTCTCCAGCAACGTGGACTTGACATAGTAAACAAAAGGGCCCGTGTAGGTCTAGGGAGAAAGTGGGCAGGAGAAAAAAGAGGCATGCTACAGAGAGGCCTGTTCAAACCAAATGCAGAGCGGGACCAGCAGGGAGAGATGGGGACCTTCTGCCTGTAGACCACAGGCAAGAGCACACTAGATGTACACCACCCAGCAAGGAACACATGGGCCCCCATGAGACCAGAGAGACCATCCAGTTTCTGTGTCGGTGTGAAGGCTCTGTTCCACAGGAGGAAGGACACGGGGTGGGATTGCAGGGAATGTGATACTAAGCCCCGAGGATGTCCATTTTGAGCCTTCTGTCAAAGTTTCAAGAATACACCGAGGCTAGGGATGTAGCTCAGGGATTCGAGCATGTCCCACAGGTTTAATCCCAGCACTACAGTAAACAAACAAATGCCAGGATGCCAGCCCGGCTTGGTGCAGTATCTACTCACCCCCTGTTCCCTTGCTATGCAAAGTGCAGAGAATCTTCTCTCAACCCCTGCCCCAACACACACACACACACACACACACACACACACACACACACACACACACCCCTCAACTGGAGCTTTGGTCCACACCAGCTCCCAGCTGCTTGGAGCCTGTGCACTCAGGAGGGAGCAGCAGGCAGAGGCGGCCACCCCACCTCACCTTGATGCTGCGGAATTCCTTCTTCCAGGGGAACAGAAAGAGGTTGATGGCCACTGTCTCCAGCATGCTGAAGGCGCAGTGCAGAGTGCTCAGGCTGGAGCTGCTGAGCGAGCGGAGGGAGCTCTCCACCACCTCATAAAACTGGATCAGCCGAAATCGATATAAAGGGTCCAGCTTGTGCAGGCTGAGCAGGGTGGCAGCTGCCACACGCAGGTACTCATCGCTGCCAGGCTGCTGTTTGCCGGGGGTGGTGTCCACTTTGCCCTCATGGAACTGCACGTACTTCCGGAATAAGTCATCCTTGTACTTCGTATCCATTGAACTGGGCTTCCCCAAATCAAACCCAAGGGCTACCTCATCTCCCCCATGGCTCTGGGACTGGAGGCTGGTACATCACATGAAGAACTGGCATGGTGCCCATGGACCAGCGCATGCTCTGAAAAGGGGGAACAAGAAGCCATCACCCATCTGACTGGTTCCTATCCCAGCTTCAGACTGCCAAGGACAGCAAAGCCAAGAGCTGGCCTGGGCTATGCTGGCACTTTTGCCCAGATGGTCCCCATATGCTTGTCCACCTCACTGAGACGGGACACATACGTAGTGCACAGTGACGAACACAAATGGGCCAGGTGCTGCAGCTCACCAGCTCACAGGAGTGACTAATGCCCCCGAAGGCAGGGTTCAGGGAGCGGGTGCACACTTGGCCTTGGTGTGACAGGAGGAGGAGTCTGGGAAAGCCCCGAGGCAGAGTTAAACCTGAAGCACTGCCAGGCCCTGGGTGTGATGCTGGAGGTGGCAGCAGGGAGCTGCTGAGCTGGCATTACGGAGCATGTCCCAGTACTAACCCCTTACTCCTGAGCAAGTGGGCCCAGAAGTGACCCTGGCCCCTGAAGACAGCCAGGCAGCCATTGAGAGAGCCACCCAGGGTCACAGAGCTCCCAGAGTGGAGCTAAGGTCAGAGCCCAGGCCCCGCCCACCACACCCTGTTTTCCTGGAGCAGGAAGAAGCTTGGCACCAACAGAAAAGAGGCTGCGAAGATCAGGGCAACAGAGGGACTGCTGGTGCAGGGGCCTGACACACAGAGGACACACCAACCACTGCTCCTCCTGCTGGGGGATGCTGGGACTGCACTGCTCTGTGACAGGGACCCTGGGCCTAACTCCTAGCAGAACACACAGCCAGAGTTTCTTTGAAAGGCCACATAAACTACTGAAGAGTTTAATACAAGGACCTGGATAGCAACTACAGAGACTAGGCCAACTGCTGTCCCTTTCACCTTAGAGGGGCCACAGCCAGCTAGCGAAAGAAAACGTGCCAAGCTGGGACAGAGAGGCACACAGCTCGGCAGCTCACAGGTGACCTCAGGTAAATACAGCAACACTCACAGCACCACACACTGCAAACAAATGTGGCTCAAGAGACACCTTAGCACCAGTGAGGCAGCAATGCAGGGGCTTCAAGGCCTGAGTTCAAAGCCCTGGTCCAAGTCACTTGGGACAGTCCCTCAACCCTTTGGCTCTTTTTTCTCATGAATCCAGATCAGTGCACACAGCTTTGCACAATGTGGCCAAGTAAGGCCGGCCTTTTCTCCCCTGGCGAGGCGTCCACCCCCCAAGACAGCAGGCTTTCTCAAGAAGGTTTCGGTAGAATGGGTGTGACCTGCACCTGACACTTTCCTGGCTAGAGCCCCAGCATATGAGTGGTGAGCACCCTAAGCCAGCCTCCACACCTTGATCAGGCAGGGCTTCAAGTCATCAGGATCCCTAAGACTGAAGGAGGGTAAGGGGACTGGGCTGTACCTTGGAGGGCTGTCATGGCCTATGGGGTCCTCTAGTATTATCTGGGCTCTGGCAACAATCCCACGGTCCACAGAACCACCCTGGCCTCAGGAAGCCACGGCTCAGCATTTCCAGTTTGGGGACATGAGTGTCAGCATTAACAGTGGGGTGAAGGTGAGCAAAACTGGGGGCACACTGGGCATGGTGGGGCTCAGGGAATCCAGGACTCAGGAGGTAAGGCAAACTGCCCAGAGTCCAATGCAGCCTGGGTTACAGTTTAAGGTCAGAACAAACAAACAGAACCAGAAAGACCCCCTTCTTTCACCCACTGCCTGTGAGGGTACCCAGCACACAGAAACAGAGACCCAGGGAGCACAAAAGGGCCCCAAAGATGAGTGCTAAGTCCTGAGCAAACCCAGAGGCCAAGGTCCTCCTCACCTTCACAGCAGTCCAGCCCTCCCTCTAAGCAGCAGCCGGACAATGCCCTGCTTGTCAGCCACGGTAGGCTGACTCTGCATCAGGACCTTCGCACACGCACTGCCTTTTCTCTTCTTCCTTTGACTCTTGGATGGCTCACTGCATCATGCAGGCTTCAGCTCCAACACAAACGTCTCCTGTCATGCTGAGTGAACCCCACCTACCCAGGCCCTCCCTGTGGTTTCCCTGGGATAACCACAATTTGCAATTACTGGCTTTGCGTGTTCTTTTACTAGCTCACTCTCAGTCACTCCCCATGACCTGAAACTCCCACAAAGGCAAAGATCACCCCAGAACTGAGTGCTGACGTAGTTGGAAGTGGGCACCCACTGCACCTGGAGCCATCAGTAATGTAAAGAATACATGCACACAAAGTGACCCCGAATCTCTTGAGCAGCTGGAGGGTAAGTTGCAAATGTGCATGCCATGCAACCTGCAGATCAGGTGAGCCTGTGCTCTTGACAACCCTGGGGCCCATGTCCCACGGGTGTTCTACAAGGTACCTTCTGCACGGCCTGGTTATGGTGGGGGTCAGGAGAGTCCAGGCCATCAGTGAAGGAGACAGGCTAGACCAGCTCAGCAGCCACCCAGTCACGCACATTCTCTCAATGCAAACTCACTGCCAGCCAGAGACACACACAGCTGTTGTTGATCAAAGAGAGGCTTCCCTCCTGCCTCAGTCCCTATCGAACTCCATGCTAAGTGCTGCACAGGGTCAGGGGAGCTCCATGCTAAGTGCTACACGGGATCAGGGGAGCTCAGCTGACCTCCACTGTGCTGCCCAGCTGATGACCTTGAACTTCCGGTCCTTCAGCCTCGGCTTTCCCGGTGCTTATCAGTATTTTCCAAGGTAAGGGCTAGGGGCTGGGCAGTGGTGGGGCACACCTTTAGTCCCAGCACTCAGGACGCAGAGGCAGGCAGTTCTCTGAGTTTGAGGCCATCCTGGTCTTCATAGTGAGTTCCAGGACAGCCAAGGATATATACACTGTCTCAAAAACAAAACAAAACAAACAAACAAAAAAACAAGAAAGAAAAAAAAAGAGAAAAAAAGAAAACAAATCGAGGAAGAGCAGCAGCATGGTTACCATGTTTTCCCCCAAACACTGCTAGTTTTGTCTCTGCACGGAAGTCGGCCTTGAGCTCCAAGCAGGCAATGTTTTCACAGCGGGCCATGCTCCAAACCCCACTCAGCTCAGAGGAGCTGTTCAGCAGCGGCCCCTCTCGCTACACCCCATTTGTTGCTGGCAAATAACAAAAAGGAAAGGAGACCCACAGCTTCAGTGGGTGCCCATGTCCTAAACTAGGAGTGGAAGACCTGTGAAGCAGAGTCCTGGAGCTGAGGGTCGCAGGAGCCCACTCAGAAACACGCTGGAATGGCTACTCATGGTTGTCTACCTGACTATCTGGAATCAACTACAATCCAGAATTGGAGGGCTCACCTGTGATCCAGCTCTTGAGGCTGGGAGATACAAGTTTCTGACCTGGATCTTGGCATAGTGGAAATGAATCCCAGGAGACTAAGGCAAGATCTCTGAGTTCAAGGTCATCTGGGACAAAACAAGTCCCAGATCCAGGGGTGGTGGTACACACCTTTAATCTGGGACTTCTGCTGGAGATCTACTATTCACCTGCTTGCGTTTACTTGACAGCACATCTGTCTGAATCCACTAGCCTCGTGGGACCGAGCAAGTATATATCCTTGGACTTCCACTCACAGCTGACCATGGTTGGGGAGCTGGACTACAGATGGTAAGTCATCATAACAAATTCCCTTGCTATATAGAGACTACCCATAAGTTCTGTGATTCTAGAGAACCCTAACACAGCAGCCCTCAAGAGGCTGAGGCAGGAGGACTCCCGTGCACTTAAGCCCCTGGACTACTCTCAAGAAGAATAGGCTGAAAAGGGGAGAAGAAAGGCAAGAAAAAATGAACGCCTGCAATCTCGGCACTTAGAACAGGACAACCTCTAAGTTCAAGGCCAGCCTGGGCTACAGAGTAAGATCCTGTATCAAAAAACAAACAAACAACGAAAGAGGGATGGGGAGACAGCTCAGTGGGCACAGTGCTTTCCATGCAAGCATGGGGACCAGAGTTTCAGCACTCAGCAGGGTACTGTGCACACTGTAGCCAGCACTGTGAGGCAGAGACAGGAGGATCCTGAGTGCTTGATGAGCAGATGAACTCCAGACTCAGTGAGACCTGGTCTCAAAATATAAAATGAAAAGCCAGGCACTGGTGGCACACACCTCTAATCCCAGCACTCGGGAGGCAGAGGCGGTCTAATCTCTGTGAGTTTGAGGCCAGCCTGGTCTACAGAACAAGCTCTATTACAGCCAGAGTTACACAATAATACCCTATCTCAAAAAAGAAAGAGAGAGAGAGAGAGAGAAGAGAGAAAGAAAAAAAGGAAAAAAGAGAGGCAGTGGTGGCTGGAGAGATGGCTCAGTGGTTAAAAACACCTGTTCTTACAGGAAACTTGCGTTTGATTTCCAGCACCACAGAGTGGCTCACAACTGTCCAGAACTACTCTGTGCACACCTGGCATGCCCACAGTGCACAGACTTACATTCGAGGAAAATTCACACATTAAAAAAAAAAAAAGTGTGTGCATGGTGGGAGAGGTCTGGAGAGATGGCTCAGTGGTTAGAAGCACTCACTACTTTTACAGAGGACCTGGATTTAATTCCCAGAACCCACAAGGGGGCTTACGACAGTCTGTGACTCTAGCCCCGGGGGGATCTGACACTCTTTTCGAGACTCAAGGGCATGCGTGTGGTCCATACATGCATGAAAACAAAACACTCAACCACATAAAATAAAAATAATGAAAGAAAATTTAAGGTGGAGAGATTAAGAGACAGTCATGCAACCTCTGGCTTCCTCTATAGCTAGATGCACAGGTGTCAACACCAGAATACACCACATATGGTAGGGTAAGGGTATAAAACAGTGAATAAAGGCCTACTGCGTTCCAAGTGGCATGACAGGCTCCCCAGCTTAATCACATCTCCCTCTGCATCCTTGAAGCAGGTGGGGAAACAGAGGCTCAGCTGCAATCAGTGTCTCTGGGCGGAGCCAAAAGGGCCAGCAGGCCCCAAGGACTGGCTTCCTCCCATTCACCTCACTTGTTTCTGGCTACAGTTGGTACCAATTACAAAGGAGTCAGCATATGCAGGTCCTGTGCCAGCTGTCTTTTGGACAGTAAGATCCACAGGACAATCCCAATATTAAAGAAGAAACTGAACACAAAGAGTCAACTCACTTATCCTAAGTCACAGGGCCAAGAAGAAGTGGATCTGAGACCTGAATTTGAATCTAGCCCCAGGCAAGGGCCATCTTGCTGCATCTTCTGGGCTGGGCTCCTTGAAAGGCTTGGTCAGTCAAAATGCCTTAAGGCCGGGAAACAAAGTCTGGTAGTAGCAAAACTGCCATCTTCCCACACCAAACGGGCTGGGATAGTCACCAACCTCTTTATGATGTAAGCTCAAGAGCCCAGGAGAAAGGCTGGCCAGAGACCAGCCAGCAGTGAGGCAGTTACATCATCCCTGCTGAATACATTCCCTAAGAATACAGGCTGCCTTGTGGCTGGCCCTAACTGGTGTCTTTTCTGAGCACAGAGCCAGCAATTTATTCCCAGCACTCTCGAAAACACAACAAAAAACACGTTCTCTGCTAAACACAGCCTGGTTACAGGAGAGCAAGACAGCCTTGCGACAGAAGCTGTTCATTTCTCCAAGCAACCCAATGACTGGAATGCCAAGCCATACCAGGCTGGCAGAGGGAAAAAAAAAATAAAGCTCTGTGAATATCCGGAACACATAAGCAGAAGGATGCTCAGTGCCATCGGCTCTGGGTGGCACCTCCTGCACCCATCTGGGCCCCTTTGTAAAGCAAGTCAGTGAAGACGAGGCTGGGGCACAGGCGCAACATCCAGTGTGAAAAGCCGAACGCGTTTAAAGTTCAGCTAAATAGAACCAAAATAATCGGGGAAGTAGAAGCAGTGGTTCGGCTTTACCTTTGCTGGCCCATTCAAGAAGAATGTGCCTCGTGTCAACACTGAAATGCACTGCCTCTCTATACCGGCAAATGCTATTTGGGTCCCAGTTCTCCAATCTACACGTTTACACACCCCTGACCCAGCTTCAGTCTCCAAACAGGATCAGGGATGTGGCTCTACCTCCGTTCTCTCAGCCCAACCTCTATGCATTTATTCTAAGCAAGAGGCTCCTAGATCCACCCCTGGCATCTCCCACCGGCTGTAAAACAATACACTGTCACCGGGGTCGTCCAAAGCTCTGAAAACAACCAGAGCTGTCCTGGAGCCTGGCTTCCCTCCCCGCAGGGTCTCTCTCGGTTCTGAAGGGAACCAAGTCCCCTCTCTGCACGGAACGTAAACCTGGGGCGGCTACTCCCAGCTTTGTGAGCCGCCTGCCTCTGACCGCCATAGCAGCAGGGAAAACGCCCCAAGCGCAAAGGAAGGAGTTCCCACTGGCGGTGTCTTTTGTCGGTGGTGCTGGGGGTCTAGGAACAAAACCTAGGGCATCGCACACACTGGGCAAGCTCTCGCAAACTCCCCTCGGTCTACCAATGAAATACCGGGACCTGTCATTAGATACCTGCTGCACCCCGACACCGTGCAACACCCGTGCCCTCTTTCCACGCCCACCGCGGTCCCGGAAGGCCGCCGCGTCCCTCTTTACAGACCCGGAGACCGAGGATCCCCAGGCAGAGCGACTCAGACAAGGTCACTCGGTGAAGCCAAAGCCAGGTCAGCCTCCCCTCCCGACTAAGAGCCATAGAGCGGTGCCTGGCCCCGGGGGCGCGTGTGCCGTCACCCGAGAGCCAGTGCTGCGACCAGCCGCCTGGAGCAGCCGCGGCCGCCGGGACCGAGCCGAGGGCCTGGCCAGTGACAGTGCGCGCAGGGACCCGCCCTCCTGCCCGCCCCGCACTCACCCGCCGCTGCCCGCCAGGAAAGTGAGCGCCTCCAAAGCACGGGCCCGCACGGCCCGGCGCTCCCGCCGGCTCCGGGAACCGAGAACAGTACCCGGGACAGCCGCAGCCCGGAAGTGTTCGGCCCGGAAGTGACGCACGGAGGCGGTCCCTGGGAGAGGCTGGATCGCGGCTGCGCGCTGGGCCTAGGAATGAGCGGGGGAAGCTTGTGGCGAGCAGGTGAACGCGAGCAACGGAGAGGAGGCGGCCGGAGGCGGAGGGCAAGCGCGTCTCCGCGGAACCGGACCTCACTCCTAGGGACCGTCGAGGAGACATGAGCGGAACCCGGAAGCAAATGAACTGGAAATGACGCGCGGCGCTCCACCGGCCGACGCTGGCTGGCCGGGTTGTCATGGAAACAGGTTGCAGAGCGGGGAGATTGGGTTTTGTTTTTTTGTATTTTTCACCTCGGTGACTTTCCCTGGGTCAGGACAGTGCTGGAGAGCCGGGACTGACGTGAAGACCTGCGATCCCATTTCAAAGAAGGAACGGCGGAGGTCACGCGAGACTGAAGAGAGGGCCATGGGTGTTACTGCTGGCGACCGAGATGAAGGATGCCGATCGGGGGTGGGGTGTTGGATTCGGGAAGGCTCAGGAGAGTACAGTTAGCACTTGCTGCGTGCAGAGTACCTGGGTTCCGTTCCCAGCACCCACGTGGCGGGTTACAACCATCCATAACACCAGTACCAGGGGATCTGATGTCCTCACCTCCACGGGTATCTGGCCCGTACGTGGTGCACATACATAGTTTCAGGCAACACTACTCATATACCTAAAATAAAAGCAAATCGCTACATAGCGAAACTCAAGTAATAACAATGTATATAATAATAGAAATAATAGATTCCTCTTAATTCATAGATGACCTCATTGCGGGGTTCTGTAATCCTAACTATTTGGAAAGCTGAGTCGGGAGGAGTATGAGTTTAAGGTTAGGATGAATAACTTATCGAGCTCCTTCCTCAAAAATATATTAAAGGCTGGAGCTGTAGCCCAGTCTTAGAACCCTTGTATAGACCGTGTGTATTCCTGTGTATTCCCTGGGTTCGGTTCCAAACAACGAAAAAAAGAGGGTGGGGAGACTCCCGGTGTGGATTGACTAACAGCATATCCTTGAACTTGCCACTTAATGTCTCTGACCTGCATCATAATATCTGTTAAAAACAATAACAAAAACAATAATAATGCCCACTCCCTAGTGAGATGTAGTCAGAATGAACTACATAAAACTGCTTAGTGGGGCTGGAGAGATGGCTCGGTGGTTAAGAGCACTGACTACTTCGAGAGGTCCTGAGTTCAATTCTCAGCACCAACATGGAACTCACAACCATCTATAATGGGATCTGATGCCCTCTTCTGGCATGCAGTTGTACATGCAGACAGACCACTCAAATCTTTAAAAGCCAACAAGGGCTGGAGAGATGGCTCAGAGGTTAAGAGCACCGACTGCTCTTCCAGAGGTCCTGAGTTCAATTCCCAGCAGCCACATGGTAGCTCAACCATCTGTAATGGGATCTGATGCCCTTTTCTGGTGTGTGTGAAGAGAGCAATGGTGTACTCATATACATAAATAAATCTTTAAAAAAGAAGAAAAAGCCAGCCGGGCGGTGGTGGCGCACGCCTTTAACCCCAGCACTTGGGAGGCAGAGGCAGGCGGATTTCTGAGTTCGAGACCAGCCTGGTCTACCGAGTGAGTTCCAGGACAGCCAGGGCTACACAGAGAAACCCTGTCTCGAAAAACAAAACAAAAAAAAAAAAAAAAAAAGAAGAAGAAGAAAAAACAACAAAAGAGAATAGAAACTGCCTGCCTGGTGTGCAGGGAGCACAGACGCTAGGGACCTAAAGGAGCCTGCTGCCCAGGCTACTGTCAAACCTGTGAAGCTAAGCCTGCCTCTGTCTCCTGAGTGAAACTGGATTCTTAGTTCCCTAATCATGGAAACCAGGTGGGCCAAGAGCAAGCCCCAGTTTTCCTGCAGGACCTGCACAGTCTACACTGGCTTAGCCCTGACAACTTGCCACTTGACTCGTCACAGGTTTCTCTAAACTGACTGCACATTTACTTGCAACTCCCTGAGAGGACCTGGGTTCCTCAGATCCACATGCCAGTCCCAGGGAATTAGACACCCACTGGCTGGCCTCTGAAGACACTGTACACATGTGATGCACAGACATACATTCAGACAAAAAAAAGTTCGTACACACAAAACTTTTAAAATTTAAGACATTAAGCATCATTTGTCATTGACTGGATTTTTTTTTTTTTTTTTTTTTTTTGGTTTTTCGAGACAGAGTTTCTCTGTGTAGCCCTGGCTGTCCTAGAACTCACTCTGTAGACCAGTCAGGGCTCAAACTCACAGAGAACCACCTGCCTCTGCCTCCTGAGTGCTGGGATCAAAGGTGTAGACCACTACATATTGCTTTTTAACCCCTCTGACCTCCCCACTTCTGATACCTGGTTATGGGTACCCTTCCCAGCAGCCCGCCCTGTCTTGCTTCCCGTCAGTCTTGTTTTCTTTCTGAAGTTCTGATTTGTCTGGACAAAGATCTAGGTAGGGCCTTTCTCTTGTGGCTCCCCACAGCACTCTTGGTAATTTCTCATCGTCTCTCAGCACCGCAGGTCACATCCGATATCTGCATGGGGCCCTGAGTTCCATCTGTATTCCCTAGGAGCTCTGTGTGCGTCTGACTGGGGGCTGTCTTTTTGATTGCAGTCATCACCCTTAGAACCATGGCAGTACCAACAAAATAATGCCAGTGGCTTCTCAGAAGCTTTGTGTAACCCACATCCAAGTTTAGGGGCAGAGCCTATACTGCTTTTGTAGATGATTCAATTCTGTTCCTAGCTCCACATAACCGAAACTCCAACTCCAGGGGATCCACTTGCACTCACAGAGCAGACACAAACACGTAATTTAAAAGTAAAAACTAACTTTTAAGGAGGCTTGGCAGTGCTGGCACACCCCTTTAACCTCAGCACTCAGGAGACAGAGGCAGGTGGATCTCCATGAGTTCCAGGACAGGACTACATGGAGAAACCCTGTCTCTAAAAACAAGGAGAGCCGGGCGGTGGTGGCGCACGCCTTTAATCCCAGCACTTGGGAGGCAGAGGCAGGCGGATTTCTGAGTTCGAGGCCAGCCTGGTCTACAGAGTGAGTTCCAGGACAGCCAGGGCTACACAGAGAAACCCTGTCTCAAAAAAAAAAAAAAAAAACAAGAACAACAAAAAGCTTCTTAAGAGCCAGTAGTGGTGCTGCCTGCCTGTAAACCAAGTGCTCAGTAGATGGGGACGGAGAATCAGGAGTTCAAGGCTATCCTTGCCTACAGACTAAGTTGGGGCCGGCCTGAGCTACATGAGACCTGTCTCAACCCCCCCCCACAACAGTGAAAAGGAAAAAGAAAACACTCTGACCCAGTGTGAAAAGCTTGTATTTCACACAAGGCTGCAGAAAAGTCCCTTCCACCTCTGTGGTTCCGTGCCAGCCAAGAGGGAAGCCCTGGGGATGGAAACGCCTGCTATTTCCTGTCAGAAAGACTCGGTCTCAAGAGAGGTACATTTCTCATCTTTTACACAAATGAAGGCTGCTGACTTCCGTGCTTGGTAGACTTCATTACATGATGATCCATCCCAGGTTACATAACGGCCATATGGTAACAGTCAGGCACCTTCACTCTTTAGGAGCCAACGCTACCTACCTCTTTTGTTGGGGGGGGGGGGGGGGGGGGGGGGGGGGGGGGGGGGGGGGGGGGG
>NW_021604638.1:7345121-7387892 GCF_004785775.1 Grammomys surdaster | reverse complement strand
GTAAATCACAAAAGTAGTACACAGAACAAAAGAGTAAGAGTAGTTACCCAGCGACCCTGCTGTGGGCCTCCTTGGCCTCTGTGAGAGTAACACAAGTACAAGAAGCAGCGTGATAACAGTAGCAGACAAAGGGGTCAGCTCTAAACAGCAGCAGGTGAGTAGGGTAGCTGCCTAGCCAACTCGTACCTGCAGAGGACGATGGAACTCTTCACGGAGCCTCAAAACATACTGCGAGAAAAAGACACTGCAGCATCAGCAAGTATCCAGAGGCAACCAGAGATAGGAGTATGGAGGCAGATGCTCGTTTCTCCAGTCACTCCAGTCCCAGCACTTGGGAGGCTGAGGCAGGAGAATGGCTGTGAGTTCAATACCAGTCTGAGACCTACATAGTGAGTAGTGGTCTGGTTTGGAGGGACAGGGAGGCAACAGTTAAGAACGCTTGCTTTTCTTCCAGAGGACCAAAGTTCAGTTCCCAGCACCTCCATTACACAGCCCACAATCACCTGTAACTCGAGCTCCAGGGAATCTGATACTCAGCTGCACATAAAGAGTAAATCTTGTTTTAAATTATGTGTATGTGTGTTTTGCCTGCATATATGTGCACCACGTTATGCAGTACCCACAGAGATCGAAAGAGGGCAGGGTCTTGAGACCCTCTAGAACTGGAATTGCAGACGGTTGCGAGGCATGCGCCACCACTGCTCAGCCAATATTTATTTTTATGTGTAAGAATATTTGGATGCCCTTCTGTAAATCTGTGCACCTCATGCCTGCAGTGCTGGTAGAGGCCAGAAGGGGGAGCAGCATCAGCTCCTCAAACTGGAGTTACAGATCACTGCTAGACTCCAAGTGCTAGGAATGCCTCCTGAGTCCAGTAAAAGAGCAGCCAGTTCTCTTAATGTGTGTGCACTAAGCTATCTTCCTAGCCCTGCAGCCATCTTCACTACCTCACCATCTCTTCAGACCTGATAAAAACAAATCTTTAAAGAAAAAAGAGAGAACTTGCTGGGTACTATAATGGGTAATCCCAGTCCTCAGGAGGCAGATCATGAGTGGCGAGAAATTCTAGGACAGCCAGGGCTGCATAGTAAGAGCCTGTTCCGACCCCCACGACACCCCCCACCGCCACCCTCCTGCAAACAGTGCTATACAGTTCAGCTGTAGAGGGGCTTGGCTCACAGCATGGGGCCCCAGGTTCAATCCCCAATATTTCAAGTAACAAGATTCCATAGTTTTGGTTGGGTTTTGAGCATGTAGCCAGGTCTGGCCTTCAGCTGGAGGGAAGAAAGCAGTCAGACAAGAAAAGACCAGGAAACAGAAGCTCAGCTGCTGGCAAGCACATAACTAGGTCCTAAGGGATAGAGCCCGGCACACACTGTGCTGGATGTAGTAGGAATGGCGTCTTCCAGAGTGCTAGCTCACACTGTCTAATGAGCACTAGAAAGCCTAAAGCCTCTCTACTTCCGGCTCCTCATCTGTCAGCTTCCGGCTGACAACAGCACCCACCAGATACTGCCCAACTGCTTGACCATTATTGGAAGTCAGTTGTTAACAGCCCTGCTCACGCAAAACCTGGTTTGTAGCCTCGGCTGACCTAGAACTCTGCCCCCACTTAGGTGATGGGATTACAGGGGTGTGCAGCCAACTTCTGAAGTCTTACAGTTTTTGTTTGTTTTTACACTAATTGTTGTGTTTGTGGGGGGAGGTGTTATTGCACACCACAGCAGAAGTGTGGAGGCGAGAGTACAACTTGGTGGAGTCAGTCCTCGACTCCTACCACCACGGCCCCAGGGATCGAACCGAGGTCAAGCACCTAAGCCACCCACCGTGCCAGCCCTCCGTCTGACCTTATTCCCATACCTTCACAAGAGCCTAGAGCAGTGGTTCTCAACCTGTGGCCTGAAACCCCTCTGCTAGCCTGTGTATCAGACACTTACGCTACCAATCATCACAGTAGCAAGACTTACAAAGGACCAATGAAATGAGTCTACGGTTCGGGTTAGTACAGCATGAGGAGCTGTAGTAAAGGGTCGTAGAGTTAGGGTGGTAGAGAACCACTGTCACCAGTCACTCCACCAGGTCCACTGCTCGGTACAGTCCCTTTTCCTTTATGTTTTCTTCAGAGTTTTACACTGTAGCCAAGGCGGGGTACTTACTATGTAGCACCATGCTGTCTCTGAACTCAAGGCAATTCTCCTGCATCAGCCTGCTTAGACTGTAGGTATGGGCCCTGAAATATGACCGTTATTTTTGATTGAATGAAATACCTCTGACATATCTTCCAAGGACCCTCCCTGTGGACAGTAAGCCTTTATTTTTTAAGGATTTTCTGAAAAATTAATTATATTTATTTGTTTTCCATGTGTCTTGCCTGCATGAATGCATATGCACCGGGTACGTGCTCGGTGCCCATGGAAGCCAGAAGAGGGCATTGGAACTGGAGTTATGGGTAGTTGTAAGCTAACATGGAGGTGCTGGGAATTGAACCTGGGTCCCTTACACGAGCAATAATAGCTCTTCTGAGCCATCTCTCCAGCCCCTACATTTTAAAAAAAGATTTAATTTTATGTGTATGGGTGTTTTGCCTGCATGTTCTCTGTATACCACATTTGTGACCAATGCCCATAGAGGACAGAAGAGGGGGTCAGGTCCCTTAAAGCTGGAGTTAAAGTTGGTTGGGAGCTGTCTAATGTGGGTTGCTAGGAACCCAACTCAGGTCCTTTGGAAGAGCAGCAAGTGCTGAGCTGTCTGTCTGTCCAGATGGCTGAGCCCATTTCTGTCTGTTTTGTTGTTGTCGTTTGTATTTGTTTGGGTTGGGTTTTGGAGACAGGGTCTTTTTGTATAGCCCCCTGACTGTCCTGAAACTCACTTTGTAGACCAGGTGGCCCCAGACTCACAGGGTGCTGGGATCAAAGGCATGCGTTGTGACAGCCCAGCATGTTGAGCCTATTTCTAACTGTATGTTTGCAGTCTGTCTCAGGATTTTGAGCATGTGCTACAAGTCAGACTGTGTGTGGAATCATCTCCCCAAACCTTGGTTACTTGACCTACATTCATAGTTCCCTCCTCCAGGTTATCTTGATTTGGTTTGATTTGCTGTCATTGTTGGAGACTGTGTCCTGCAGCCAAGAGTTTGCTGTACTAACAAGAATGGCCTTGAACTCCTGACTCTCTTGCCTTTACCTCCCCCATAACAAGAATTAGAGGAGCACAACATCTGTCTGGTTAGCATCATTCTGGATCACATGTGCTAGGCAAGACCTCCACCAACTGAGCCACCTCCCAGCCATCAGGTTATCCTGCCTGCTGGATGAGATACCAGGAGGAAAGAGGTTCCACGGTTTGCTCCTGACGGTGAGCAAATCTACAGCAGGGTTTGCCCTGTGAGGCTTCCTGTCCTAGTATAGCCTGGATTCTCTGGAGGCTAAGGAGGCCATCTAGTTCCTGGATTGAGCACTCATTGAATTGGAGGAGGTTGTCACCCCCAAAGCAGGCACATGTGTTCTCTGACTCCTTCACAAGCCATAATCCACAGTCCACAATCTTCCCCTTTTCTCCTTATAGAAAGGCAACTCCAGTGCTTCAAAGTCCTCATGGCACCCGTAAGTCCAAAGGTAACTACCGGCTAAGGAGTTGTTATTCCTGGGGATCCACCCTGCCCAACCCACCTCCAAGGAGACATAGCTCACAGGGTTGGATCTTGATCTCATCTGGGTGTTGTGTAATTGCTCCGAAAACAGTTCCCAGAGGTCATGACTTTTAGTGTGTATACTATACAGCTCTTCAAGCACAGGGCTTCAAAGGATCATTTGCAGAAATGCAAGTACCTTTGCCCTTTGAAGCAAGCAAGGAAAAGGCACACTCCAAGTCCTTGTTAACACACCAGCACCCCTTGGCGGGAAGAAAATCATAGTAGAGGCTAGGGAGATAACTCGGCAGTCAGGAACATTCGCTGCTGAGGACCAGATCCCAGAACCTGCATGATGTGGCTCAAAGCTGCCAGTGATTCCAACACCAGGTGATACAATACCCTCTTCTGGTCTCTGAAAGCACCTGCAGACACAAGTGCATACATACACAAGTATGAATAAAATAGAAAAGAAAGAAGGAAAGGAGCCAATAAAAGTACAGTAGTCTCTAGGACCCAAAGGCCTGAATTCAAATCTCAGTCCTGCCACTTTCCAGTGTGACCTTGACAAGCTATGTAGCCACTCTGGGCCTCCATTTCCATCAGTAAAGTAGATGAACTGTATTCTCAAGGATGCTTTCCAGACTAGAGAGCCAGTATGTGCTGTCACATAGAGAGTAAGCATTCTTCATGAGCCAAGTATCTTGTTCCCCAAAGTGGATGCCAAACCCAGGGCCACAAGCACACCAAACTACAGCCTGTCACATCCAGGGTCACAAGCATGCTGAGCTGCAGGCTCATACTGAAGTGCAACTTTTTTTTTTTTTTTAAGATTTATTGATTTTGGCCGGGTGCTGGTGGCGCACGCCTTTAATCCCAGCACTTGGGAGGCAGAGGCAGGCAGATTTCTGAGTTCGAGGCCAGCCTGGTCTACAGAGTGAGTTCTAGGACAGCCCTGGCTATAAAGAGAAACTCTGTCTCAAAAAAAAAAAAAAAAGGTTTATTGATTTAGCCGGGCAGTGGTGGCACATGCCTTTAATCCCAGCACTTGGAAGGCAGAGGCAGGTGGATTTCTGAGTTCGAGGCCAGCCTGGTCTACAGAGTGAGTTCCAGGGCAGCCAGAACTACACAGAGGAAACCCTGTCTCGAAAAACCAAAAAAAAAAAAAAAAGATTTATTGATTTAATATGAGTACACTGTCACTGTCTTCAGACACACTAGAAGAGGACATCAGATCCCATTACAGATGGTTGTGAGCCACCATGTGGTTGCTGGGATTTGAACTCAGGACCTCTGGAAGTGCAGTCAGTGCTCTTAACCACTGAGCCATCTCTCCAGCCCCAAGAAGCACCTTTTTTATTTGCTGCTGAGTTTTTTTTTTTTTTTTTTTTGCAATCCAGGCTGATTTCATAGCTCAAAACATTCTGAGTTTTACAGGTGAGTATTCCATCCCTTATTCCAAGCTAGCCTCAAATTCACCATATTGCCCAGGATAGCCCCAAACTCACTATATTGCCCAGGATAGCACAGCCCTGAACTTCTGCTCCTCCTGCCTTCACTTCTCAAGTGCTACGGATTATGAGTGTGCACTACCACACATGACATATACACTGCTAGAGATGGAACCCAGGAACCTGTGGGCAGTGCTAGACGAGAACTCTACCTATGTGGCCACACTCCAGCCCTGGACACAGTACTTTCCAGAAAATCAACTCCTTGTTGATCTCGGAATCAACCACAACCAGAACCCAACACCGGCCAGAACTCTCAGCACCTAGAAGATATTGCCTGATCGTTCACAGTCCAGTATCTTCCTGTTATACCTCCTTCCGTCCAAGCCTCTCTCCTATTTTATTTTACTTTTCCAGGCCGCATACAAGCCATAGGGAAAGGGCAATAAGTATGTCTAGAAAACTGGGAAGATTAACGGAGGTGTACCCCTTAGAAGTACAGGCAGGAAACTTTGCCTCCTCCTTCTCAGGAAAAACCCTGAGAAATCAGATAAACTCATCTGGCCACACCTGGTGGTGCAGTCTATACTGCCATCTACTTGGGAGGCTGAGGCCAGAGGATGGAAAGTTCAAACCTCGCCTGGGCAAGCTGGTGAGCTAGCTCAAGGTTAACTGTAATAATACACATTCGTGGTCTGGTAATAACAACACACATTCACGGTCTGAGTTCCTGTGTGTGAGAGGCGTGGGCACAGCGTGGCCGGGTCCTCTAGGCTGTCACCAGGCTGCCATCTACACACCTGGTGGGCGGCGGCTTTCAAACGCTCGGGTGGGTGGTGGACTCCGCCCATCTCTGTTCCTCGCGCGTGCGCAAACGACGGCGGTCCCGCCCCCCGCTCGGCGGCTCTTTCTCTCTCTGCGCGACGCTCCTCAGCGGCAAGATGGCGGCGGCGCAGCCGGGTTCCCACGACGCAGCCGCGCAGTCGGCGAAGCCGGCGTCCGAGACTGACCCCCTCAGCCGCTTTACGTGTCCCGTGTGCCTGGAAGTGTTCGAGAAGCCGGTGCAGGTGCCCTGCGGTCACGTGTGAGTGGCAGGCGCCCGCCGGGGAGGGGGCGCGGGACGCGGTGGGGCGGGCGGGCGGGCGGGCGACCGGCGGCGTCTGCCGCGGGGACACGGCCGGCCCCCTCGAGCCTTGGCGTCGCGCCTCACCGGGCCGCCGGCTGTGCGTCCGAAGTGCTCGGGAGGCCGCCGGGCTAGCCTGGAACAAAAGGGAAGTGTCGGGAGGCTGGGCCGTACCCGCGGCCAGGGCGTGGGGTGCTCGCGGAGGCGCGCTTCCCTCGGCTTGAATGAAGCCGGCTGTCGCGGGCCAGGCAGCGGCCGCCGGTTCGGTTCCGGAGTCGAGCGGAGGGCGGCCTGGGCTTCCCTAGGTGCTGTCACCGGGGAGCGGGATTTGAATTCCGTTCTTGCACATTTCAAACACCCCTCAGCCGAGACTGGGGGTGCTCGGCCTCCTTCATTTTCTCTGTGGCCCCGTCCACTGACGGTCACCTAGGAGTCGGTCTTCGTGACTCCCCAACTCGAGCGCCCCTTTTTGGACGCACAGGCATTCCCGCCGCCGTCCTGTGAGTGCCAGCCTTGTTCCCTGCAAGTGTCAAGGCTCGCTCGCTCGGGGCAGCCTCACCTGCTCGCCCATCCCCAGGTGCGATGGCCGTGCAGGCCAAGGCAGGGCCTTCCCAGCACCGTAGGATGCTCGTTACTGACAGGAACACAGCTCCTGCCAGCTTGGGTTCAGGTACAGCTAACCTGGACGGATCACCAGCCGCCACTACTTCAAGTCATGTCCTGATGTAGATGACATGTCTCACTTCTCTCCTGGCTCTGCCAGCTTTTTCATTACACAGAGCAGCATGTAGGGACACGAGAAGAGAGTACCGTGTCCTCTCTGCCCGTTAATGTAAACCAGTGTTCGGCACTGCGAACATCCCCAGACCCCCTCACAGTCAGTTTACTGTATCTGCCTGCATGCCCTCTGTGTGCTGCTTTGGGATAGAGTTAAGAAGACAATTTGGCCCTCTGGTTTACAACTCAGGAAATTGATGGTAAGTAGTGGCCAGTGAGATGGCTCAGAAGCTGAAGGCTCTTGTCACCAAACCTGACGACGATCTTGAGGAGCCACATGGTAGAAGAATTGACTCCCACAAACTGTCGTCTGATTTCCAGCTGTCCTCAGTGGCACACACATTCACATTTTTTAAAGGAAATACTAATGACTGTTAAAACTATGGTGTGTATGCAGTAGGGCAGCACGTGGGGGCTGTTAACTTTGTGAAGAAACATGATTGAGAAGCACCAGAGTTTGAGGCTTCCTTGTCCTAGGTCAAAGGGCAAAAGCAGTACTGGCATAGCAACATTACCAGCCCCAGGATTCAGCAGATTGGTGCTGTTTGCAGTCAGACACACCTTGGCGAGGGTAGCTGACTCTGAGCCTCCTCCAAGTGCTTTGGGCTCTACTTACTTGATTTTTAATGTTTGCCTTTGAAGCTGGAGAGTCCTACAGCTGTGGTTGGGGCATTTGATTTTATGAAATTCAGGTCAAGCCCTGAGGCTACACCCTTTCGGGTGGAGTGCAGCTAGTCAGATGCTAAAGAGTGCTGACGGGCTTAACTAGGTGATGCCCATTTCTAGGAAGTAGAAACTGAAAGTCAGCTCCAGACACAGCTCGATGCTGCCTCCTTGTAGGGGTATAACTCAGACACACAGGCTGTAAGCCTCTGGTGGACTGTTAAATCAACTGCTTTAATCTGTGTGCTGGCTTGGATTCCTCGGTTATCTTGAGTTACTCTTGGGATGGGGTATAGCGAAGGGCCTGCCCACCCTCCCTTGCCTTTTCTCTGTGGCCTGCCGTTCAGTGTCATCTCAGAGGCAGTCCCTGTCCCCCCACCCCCGCCGCCAGGCTCTCCCTTACTATCCTCATTCTTCATCACCGTATGAAATCACTGTTTTCTTCAAATACAGCATCATGCTGGGTGGTAGTGGTGCTTATTATTAATATGTATGTGAGTACACTGTAGCTTTCTTCAGACACACCAGAAGAGGGCATCAGATCCCATTACAGATGGTTGTGAGCCACCATGTGGTTGCTGGGAATTGAACTCAGGACCTTTGGACAAGCATCAGTGCTCACCACATCCCAACACTCAGGAGGCAGAGGCAGGCAGATCTCTTGAGTTAAGACCAGCCTGGTCTATAGAGCGAGTTCTAGGACAGCCAGAGCTATACAGAGTAGCCCTGTCTTCAACAAACATGACAAAAAAAAGTATAGAATCATAAGGATGGGGCCTTTGTGTCTCTTCTGCCCTCTGGTAAATAACTAGTTTATTGGCAGCCTGGACTAGAATTTTGCCTAATAGAAATGCTAAAGATTTCTTAAAAGACAGTAAAAAAAGCAGGTGTGGGGGGTGTCCATTCTGATACACACACACACACACCTCTTCCTCCTGGACTTTTCTAGCAGATTTTGTTAATATGACTATAAAATCTGTCAGAGTGGGTAAGTAGTTTGTCTCTGTCAGAGTGGTATCCTGTGCCTTAGTAGCCTTCTTGTGCTGTGAGCTAGTAGGTGCCACCTGTGCCTCTGGATCATGGTGTTTAAGTTCCTTGAATATGTGAGAATTTTCAGCCTCAGTGCCCTCCCTCCCTCAGTAGCTTCTGCATGATCTGTACTGTTTAATTTGTCTGCCCATGAGTAAAAAGTTCCCTTGACACTTTTGAATTTGGGGTTTGGTATTTGTTTACTTTTTTTTTTTTTTTTGAGACAGTGTCCCTGTATGAAGCTCTAGCTATCCTGGAACTTGCTATGTAAACTAGGTTGGTCTGGAACTCAGAGAACGACCTACCTCTGCCCCCTAAGTTCTGGGATTAAAGGCATGCACCACCATGCACAGACTGAACTTATAATTTGAGGGCATGGAATGTTCTCTCCTTGTCTGCCAACCGTTTTAAGATTGATCCAGAGGCTGCCTCTGAGGTCTGATCAGCAGTAGCTCTGCTGGGTCTGTGTGTTTCCACAGTGAATAAGGTCAGGGACTCCCTGTCCCAATCCATTATTCATTGGTGTCTTTTAAAAGTTGATCCACTTTTGTTGTCCTGTCTCTTTGCATGACACAGGTTCTCTGTATGTCTTGTTCTAGCTTTTGCTCTGCATGCCTGCAGGAATGTCTGAAGCCGAAGAAACCTGTCTGTGGGGTGTGTCGCAGCGCTCTGGCACCTGGCGTCCGAGCTGTGGAGCTCGAGCGGCAGATCGAGAGCATAGAGACTTCTTGCCATGGCTGCCGTAAGAATGTATGTGGACGTAACATGGAGAGTCCTTGTCCTTTGGCGATGAGATGGGAAAAGAGCTGGAGCAAATGTCTGAAGTTAGGGCCTCAGCACTGGCTGACAGCACAAGTGCATGCCTGCTGTGTGCGTGCCTGAGCTGGGGGAGGGGTGAGGGTGGTAGGTTTTTTGTTTTGTTTTTTCACCTTGCTGGGTTTTATTTTTTCATGAGTTGGTTTAGTGATTTATACAATTTACTTTTGAAATCCATAGAAATAAATCCCCACCCCCATAAAAGCCCATCTTCAGCTGGGGAGTGGTGCACACCTCTACTCTAAGCACTTAGGGACAGAAGCAGCAAAGCTAGGAGCCCTAAACCAGCCTAGGCTACTGAAGACCTACTTCAGAAAGTGTAACTCTCATGTGTGTTGTTTCTGACTTTTAAGATATATATGAAATGAACATCTCTCAGTATAGAGTGCTTGCCTAGTATGCAGGAAGCCCTGGGTTCCATCCCCAGCACCCTTTAACCAGACATGGTGGCCCCCACCTATAATCCCAGCACTCTGTGTGGTAGCAGGAGAATGTAAAATTCAGGTTCGACCTGGTGTGCATGAGGCTGTCTCTCAAAAGAAGAAAATGCCGCACGGAGCTCACAGGAAACTTCATAGTCTCCATAGCTGCTAGAGTCATAAAGTTGACTGTTGTGCTTTAGCTCTTGAGAGAGTCTGGGGTGTGAGGTGGAGGGGCAGTAGCAGTGTCTCCCTACCAGTGGAATGTGCCCTTGCACGCTTACACCGGGCTGTGTCACTGCGGGGTGCTTGCCTACCCTGCTTACTGCTGCTGGGAACACAGGTAACTAGGGCTTTATCTTCCTTAGTGGTTTCTAAATCATTACAGTTTTTATTCCAGACAGTAAAAAGGTATAACACAGCACTGTGTTTCCTCCCCAGATCCCTTTGGAAGGCGGGTCAGTTTGTTGTGTGGAGTTGCACACTGCAGCCCTGGCACTGGGCTGTGGGGAGGGGAGCTTTCCATTTAGGAAGCTGCTCAGCACTTTCCACCTTTACGCAGATGTCACTGCAAATGATGCCACACACGGGATGCACCTGCTACTCACTGTGCTCCTCCCTCTTTTCTCTAAGATTTACTTATTTATGTATGTGAGTACACTATAGCTGTCTTCAGACACACCAGAAGAGGGCATTGGATCTCATTACAGATGGTTGTGAGCCACCGTGTGGTTACTGGGAATTGAACTCAGGACCTCTGGAAGATCAGTCAGTGCTCTTAACCACTGAGCCATCTCTCCAGCCCTGTTTATTCTTTTTTTTTTTTTTTGGTTTTTCGAGACAGGGTTTCTCTGTATAGCCCTGACTGTCCTGGAACTCACTCTGTAGACCAGGCTGGCCTCGAACTCAGAAATCTGCCTGCCTCTGCCTTCCAAGTGCTGGGATTAAAGGCGTGTGCCACCACTGCCTAGCCTGTTTATTCTTTTTTTATACTTGAATTTATACTTGTGTGTCTTTTTTATTTTGTTCTAGTCTTGTTTGTGTTTTGAAAGGTTTTACTGTAAACCAGACTGGCCTTGAACTTAAGAGTTCCACCTGCCTCTGCTCCCGAGTGCTGCAATTACAGGCGTGAGTCACCTCAGCTGAGTCTCCCTGCTTGGCCATAACTGCCTGGCCTGTTGGTTTGTTGGATTTGGTTTTTTGTTTCGTTTTTTTGGTTTGTTTTGGTTTGGTTTGGTTATTGAGACAAAGTTTCTCTTGTTTGGTCCTGATTTGTCCTGGAACCTGATACCAGGACTCAAGGAGATCCTTCTGCCTCAACCTCCCAAGTGCTGAGATCAAAGACATGGGCCACAACACCCAACCTGGTGCCACAACAACAACAAAACACAAACAGTGGGATCTTTGATGGTCAGGGCTGGCTTTAGCTGACCTCCTGCCTGCACCCCGAGTGCTGGACTACAGACATGAGTGGTGGTGCCTGGCAGGTCTCGTGCCCTCCCCTGCCCCTTTATTTATGTTTTATATCTTTAAGACTGATTTATTTCTATGTGCACCAGTAGTTTGCCTGCATGTCTGTCTCTGTGAAGGTGTCCCCGGTTTGTACCTAACTACAGACAATTGAGAGCTGCCATTTGGGTGTTAGGAATGGAACTGGGTCCTCTGGAAGAGCAGCCAGTGCTCATAATTGCTGAGTCATCTCTTCAGCTCTCCTTTTTATTCTGACTCGGGGTCTCCTGTACCCTCAGCTGGCCTCAGATTCATTAAGTGTCTTTGAACTCTAAATTCTGAGCATCATAGTGCAGATGGCTGTAAACTGTATGTATCCCTTCCCTCAATCCTTGCAGAGGGTTTAGTATTGGAGTACACAGTAAGACTTGGACAGTCTTTATAGGTTTGTTCTGACATTTAAGTTCAGGCTCCTACGTGGATAGCTGAGTCCATGCTCTGGGCTAGATCCTAGGTAGTGGCTGTGTCGGTGCACTCTGGCTGGTGCCTGCACTCTGAGATTGGAACCTTCCTCTCTCTCACTTTTTTTCATTTCAAATCTCAACAGACTGGCCTCAATCTTTGTCATTTTTCATTGATGCTTTTCTCCTCTGTGTGATTTTCATTTTCTCCATTTCCAAAGTTAATAAAGCTGTGTGTTATTGGCACATGCCAGTAATACCAGCACTGAGAAGGTGAGGCAGGGGAATAAAGGTCCAGAGCCAGCCTGGGCTATATGAGACCCTGTCACAAAACAATGAAAATGTGTGGTTATATGGTAGGCATGCCCCCATATAATCTCCCTCCTCCTTTCTTCATTTTGTGTATTTTTTTCTTTTTTTTCCTGTTCATTTTACATCCTGATCAAAGGCCCCCCCTCACACAACCCACTCCCCTTATATAATTCTGAAAGAGCTCCTGGCCAAGTGTGTTAGTGTGTATCTGTAGTCTCTTCTGAGACAAGAGGATTTCTTCAGGCCAGTTTGGGTGATAAATCAAGACCCCCTTGCAAAACAACAAAAATGCAGCTGGAAACAGACTGAAATACTACTCAATTTCTGTGTAGGTTAGGCTAGCTTAAACCTCTTGGTGGTCCCCCTGCCTTTCCCTCCCAGAGTCCTTGAGCTCACAGACGTGTGCCACTGTGCCCAAGTAAGACAAATTCAGATGTGAGTGTAGGGCCACCAACATGACTTTGCAGGCAGTAGTGCTTGCTGCCTGGTCCTGAGGACCTGAGACCTGAGCTCAGAGCCCATGGGTGGATTGACGCTGTAGCAGAGGCTTGTGGGCAATCCAGACTTACCTACTACTAGTGAAAGTTTTGTCTCGGGCAAGGTAGAAAAGTAAGGACAGCAGCTTGGGGTGTCCTTGGCTTCCACACGCAAGTCACACACGCATGCGCAAAATAGATAAGAGAGTGGCATACTTTTAAAATTAAAATAGCACTCGGGAAATGTCAGTAAGCAGAGAGCAGATGGTGGGGAGAGTGACCTCACAGTGGAAGCAGATGTAGGTGAGTAACCAGCGGCCTGGCTCCTGCTCACTGGCGCAGTCAGGCCCAGTGTGCGTGTGGGTCAAGTTCTCTTGCCCTTGGTTTGGGATCTCCTCTTATGCATGGGCTCCTCACTGACGTTGGTCCTGCTCTTTCTATTCAAGCTCATCCTGTCTAAGATCCGGGCCCACGTGGCCTCATGTTCCAAGTACCAGAGTTACATCATGGAAGGTGTAAAGGCCACCACCAAGGATGCGTCCCTTCAGCCAAGGTACCAGCTTACCCCCAGAAAGATGTGGAGTGCGTGTGTGGTTGGAGGGTTTAGGGGTGTGGATTTGGAGGGTTTAAGGGTGTGGATTTGGAGAGTTGGAGTGGCACTGGAGCTGGCCAAGGTTGACAGGTTCCAGGGTGGGGATGTGTTCATGTCAGGCTGTGCTCCTGATTTGCAAGCAGCCGGTTCTTACTGCTTTGGAGTATGCAGTGGTTGAGACGGTGTGGAAAAGGTTTCAGTGCTCTTTTCTCACCTCCCAGAAACGTCCCAAACCGATACACCTTTCCCTGTCCTTACTGTCACGAGAAGAACTTTGATCAGGAAGGACTTGTGGAGCACTGCAAACTCACTCACAGCACGGACCCCAAGTCTGTGGTAAGAATTGGCTTTTCTTCTTTGACGAGGTAAAAAGTCAGACTTATAGAAAATGGCCAGGCTGTACAGTGGAGTCTTACCCTTCACCTAACTTAATTAACATTTTGCCTAAATTGCTTAACCATGTTTTATATATGTTTGATTTTTTTTGTGAGCCATTTAGGAAGAGCTTACAGATACTGAATATTTCAGTGTATATCTTAAATTTTTCTTTAAAAATCACTTAGACAGGAACAACAAACTTCGCCGGGCAGTGGTGGCGCATGCCTTTAATCCCAGCACTTGGGGAGGCAGAGGCAGGCGGATTTCTGATTTCGAGGCCAGCCTGGTCTACAGAGTGAGTTAGTTCCAGGACAGCCCGGGCTACACAGAGAAACCCTGTCTCAAAAAAAAAAAAACAACAACAACAACAGCAAACTCAGAGTCTCATGTAGGCTGGGCTGGCCTCACACTCACCATGTAGCAGGGGTGGGTTTGAATATTGTCTCCTGCTTCACCTCCCAAACCAGGATCACAGGTCCGAGCCGCCACACACAGCTGCAGATGTTCTCTTTTGGTGTTCTTGTGCGTGGGCGTTGAGCCGGGGTCTTGCCTGTTTTAGGCAAGTGCTCCAGCATTAAGCCATGCACCAGCCCAGAAGCTGTCGAGATAAGTGGGTGCTGTCAGAACTGGTATAGATGGTTCAAACTCCAGCTGTGTTCCACACTGGTGCTCTTGTTCATAGGCTGTCAAAGGGGAGCAGGTGCTGCTGCATCCTTGTCTAGCAAGGCTCCCAGCTGCAGCTCAGGGCTGTCTTCGGGTTCCACAGTGAATGGTGGCCCTGAAAGGCCTGGGACTCGTGTGGCCACAGCCTGAGTTGAGCTGGGGAACTATGTGAGCTTGCAGAGCTGAGGTGGGGTCAGGGAGGCAGACAGTTTAAGGAAGTGTGTTCTCCTCCTGACCGCCAGAGGAGGCTGGGCTTGTTGGCAGTTGAAGGCTGCTGCCCATTTAGTCCAGCGAACTGAGCAAAGCAGGGAATCAAAGGGGGAGGGTCAGGAGCTGGACCACCTGCACTGCCCAAGTGGTCTTCACTGTCGTGAGCCAGAACAGCCTGTGCTAAGGCCTGCTTGCCATTGCCCTCAAATCACTCCTGTAGCCAGACTGGCCTTGAACTCTCTACCTCCTTCCTCTGCCTTGGTGCTGAGGTAAAGACATGTGCTCTGCCCCATGCCTGTTCAGATTGGCTTATTGTGTGCACACTTTTGGCCTCCTCCCTGTCTTCTGGTCCGTTACTTTGTTATCATTGGGTCCAGCTGGACTTCACCTTCATTTACAAGCCTGGGCCCATTCCCACATGTCATTTGAATTGAATAAACCAGTGTTTTCTGGATCGATCATGTTTATGGAGCAGAGTGACCACTCCTTGTACCTGGGCTTGTCAATAAAGCTGTCCTATCAGGAAGGAGGCTGAACAGAGGTCAGAGAGGGTCAGCTCAGGCATCACATTGCATCACCTTGCTTCCTCCTGACAGGTTTGTCCTATATGTGCCTCGATGCCCTGGGGAGACCCCAGCTACCGCAGTGTCAACTTCATGGCGCACATCCAGCGCCGCCACCGCTTTTCCTATGACACTTTTGTGGTGAGTCTACACCACCCCAAGGGACAGCACTACAGCTGAGGTTTCTGGAAGGGGGTTCCCTGGGGCCCTATTCTGGGCTGGGGAGCTCTCTGTCCCAGAGGGAAGCTTCACTATGTCTCTTGGTTGGTTGGTTGGTGGGTGGGTGGGTGGGTGGGTGGGTGCCAGAGTGAGACTTCAGATGCCCTGGCATTCCTCCAGCTGTGAGGCTTCTTCCTTTCCTCTGCAGCTTACTCTTGCCCACTTGTGCTCTGTGTGTGTGATTTTCCCCTTTAGAAAACTTAGTTGGATTTCACTCTGGTCATCTGCCCCTAAAGATGGGGCTGTGGATGGAAATAGCCCTTCCTCATGGAGCTTTATGAGTTAACGGTGTGCAGCTCCAGCTGATGACTGCTGCCTGAAGTATGAGTGTGACTTAGTGGAGAGCCTTTGCCCCCATGCAAGCCATGCTGGGCTCTGTCCCCAGCAGTATAAACACAGTAACACAAACCAAGCTCAGGCTAGAGACTGGCAGGAATGAAGGGTACATAGTATGTGTGCAGACGACCCAAGTTCAACTCCCAGCACGCCCGTAACTCTAGCTCTGGAGATCTAGCATCCTCTTGTGGATTCTGCAGGCACCTACACACATGACATTCTCTGCTCTACGTGCATGCTCATAAATACATTATAAAAACAAGTCTTTTTAAAAGATAGTCACACCTTAGCTTGTGGACACACTCTTGTTCTCCCAGCACTTGGGAAGTGGGGGCAGGAGGATCAGGAACTCAAGACTAGCTCAGGCTGCATGTTTCAGAGTAGAAAAAACAAACATTTATTCTCAGTCTGCTAGTATTTGGAGCAGACTTCCAAGACTTACTAACTATTAGAGGTAATATCTTTCCTAAAACCACTCAAGCAGAGGTTTGCCTCACTGAAGATGATTGGCTATCATGTCCACCCTAGCTCTTCACTTTCAAAAGCCTTGCTTGTCTTTTGGGCACTGAAGCCTCTTAGGAACAGCACCTCAGTTGAGTTGTGTCTTCATGTGTTTGTCTGTTTCTGCACCAATGAGCTGAATTCAGCAATTGAGTACTTGGTCTATGCCAAGTGTGGATACTATCTTCTGGGCCATTTCCGTTGAGGAAGGAATTTTGTTTTGGTGGCTGTGTGTGTCTGTGTGTCTGTGTGTGTGTGTGTGTGCTTGGATGCAGTCTTTACTCATGGACAGGCTAGGTGTCAGCATCAGCTGTCTTACTACTCCACTCTGTTCTTTGAAATAGGGTATCTCCATCTTAGACCAGCTAGTGGGGCAAGCCTCTGAACCATGTCTCCAGTGTAGAGCACTGAGATCACAGGCGTGCACCTCGGTACCCTCTTCTTACATGGGTAGTGAAGATCAGAACTCGGGTTCTTGTGCTTGACACAGCAAACACTTTACCAACTCACTCATCTCTGCAGCCCCAGGAATGGTTACTTTTTAATTTTTAGATTTAATTTATTTATTTTTATTTTATGAGTGTTTGCCTGAATGCATGTTTGTATATCCCATGTGGGTAGAGCCTGCCAGAGGCCAGAAGGTGTTGGATCCCCTGGGACTGGAGTTAAGTGGTTCTGCTCCACTGTGGGTGATGGGAATGAAATCTGGTTCCTCTGGAAAAGCAGTTAGTACTCTTAACCGCTGAGCTGTCTCTTCAGCCCCAGACTGTTACTGTTACTTAATGACGGAGACGGCAAAGACACTGAGAGATGAAGTCATTTTCCCAGTGACAGCAACTAGACGGGGCCGGGTCCTTAGCTCCCTCTCCAGACGCTGTTGGGAGGTTCCCGTGAAGAGGATCTTCTGGGTGTGAACAGAGACTTAGCTGCTGTCTTTTCTGCCCTCAGGACTACGATGTTGATGAAGACGACATGATAAACCAGGTGTTGCAACGCTCCATCATCGACCAGTGAACAGGGTCCTGGCTGTCACCTCACTCTAGAGCTTCCATTATGCATTAGGTGTGAGCCCTTGACTCTTGCACCTCACATGTAATGCAGATCTGGAATTGAGTCATGGCACCAGACAGGGTCACTTCTTCAAGGGTGATGGGGCCCTAGGGCGGAGAGAGTCCTGTTTCCTCTGGGCTCTTGCCAGCGTTGTCTTCCCCACTGGTAACCTTGTTTGTCTATGGTCTGCTTTCACCGCGCCTCAGCTACTGCCTCCTTTAAGAAGAGTCCAGCTTCTTCTCCCACAGGACCTTATTTCATGTCATCGTGTTGCCCAGTGTTCACCTCTCAGGTCCTCCCAGCCAGCCAGGACCTTCCCTGGGCCGGGAATAGCACAGTAAAGCAGGGACTCCTTTCCTTGGCCCTGAGGTGCCTTGGTTCTACAGTTTACTGGGCCAGGGCTCTGCTCCTCTTCTCCTGGGGGTGTCGCAGTCTGGTGGTGGAAGTTTTGGTTACTGCTGTTTCCCTGCACATCTGTACACCTGATGGCTTCTGTTTTAAATGCCTGATGGTGCCTTTTTAGGATAAGGTATCACCATAGAATTGTAGTGGAAATGTTGGGTAGCAAAGATGGGGTGTGTTCATCTGTAAGTAGGGCGAAGGTGGATGGGTGTGGCTTTTGTTTTTCTTTGATGCTGATGAGTGTTGTCAGGTGGCTGGGTCCTGTGCCCTCTGTTGTATCTGCTGACATTCTTGCTCTTTAGAGTGTATTTGGGAGGCACGACTGCTGTGTGCTGCTGCTTGGTAACTTGATGAACCCAAGCAGTGTTGCCGCCTCCTTGTGTATGGTTTAGACCCCGCTTTCAGTGTGGAGGCAGTGCTGAAGCCAGAGTCATACCCCTGGGAAGTTAAAAAAGTTAGGCCCCTGCGCAGGCGAGGGAGGTGGTCTGCTGGAGGCTTTCTTGAGCAGCAGCAGCTCTAAGCTGGAAATCCAGCACAGTTCACAAAGTACAAGGAAGGGCACCACCAGTAATGCACAGAACAGACCCTCTGACAGGCCTAGGGCTTTGGGGTAAGTCTTCTTTCCAGTCATGTGACTCTGGTCCATCTGAGACTACTTGCAGCATTGTGCTTCTGCCACCACACCTCCACAGTGGTGTCTCCGCCCACCAGGGTGAAGCCAGCTCAGATGCCAGCAGAGTCAGACAGGATCATTTCCCAACGTTACTGCTTCTTCACTGTACCCTCTGGAAAGGTTTGCTCAGGAGCCGTGTGGAGGGAGGTTCCACAAGACCTTGCCCTGAGGAACTGAGAAGGGCACAGCTGTGCCACAGGGTGGCAGGAACTTCTTGTCCTGCATCACACTCGCTGTTTCTAATATAATGACTTTCCAGAAAGCGTGCTTATGTTCTGACTTTTAGAAGATGAAATATAAATAAATTTCATAATTTATCCAACCAGCAAGCTGCAGTGTTTTCATTTAAACAGCTTTCCTGAAGTATGGGCCCAACAGCCTCTAGAAGGTGTCCAAGGGAACATTCTTGTCTATCCCTGAGTCAACCTGGCTTCTAGTCAATTCTGAGACCTCAGCATCTGAACCTCAAGGATCTGTCTTCTCTGAAAACTGAGCAGAAGTCTGTCTGTCTGTCCATGTCCCTATGTCCCCATCCCCTTAAAATAGGGGAATTCACAATAGCAGGTCGGGCTCTAGACCCGCAGCTGCAGTGACGCGGGTGTAACAGTTACTGAGTTCCAAGGGCTCCATCTTCAGGCCTTTGAGTATGTGTGCACTGTACCAATTGCACCCCTTATGAACTGAGGCCATGGTATCTAGTGAACCATCTAAAGAGGTGTACAGAACCCTGCACTGGATGCTGCCTGGAATTTGCTGTGGGGCTAGTCTTTTGGGCTTCGTTTCCATCTTGGTCCCATAAGAACCTGATTTAAGGCCCAGAGATCTCAGCAATTCCTGTCTCAACCCTGACTGTGGACACGTTAGAATGAACTGTCCTGCTTATTTCATCCTGGAGAGGACGAGAAGAAATACTTTGTCCAGATGTCCAAGGATGGCTTGTTCATTCCAATATCTCCAAGGGGCTACATTTGCATCTCAGTTAAGTCCTGGACTTCAGTTACAGGTCTGACACTGGAAGTAAATCCTTTGTAATACTAGAACAAGTCCAAAAGTAACTTACACATAGGTGTAGTAGCATCCACCCTTAATCCCAGAGGCAGAGGCAAGCAGATGGATCTGAGTTTGAGGCCAGCCAGGGCTACATATTAAGTCTGTCTCCAAGATTTGAGCTGAGACCTAAACTCAGCTGAGTCCAGAGACCTTAGGTGACAGCCTGTTATTTACTCATGAGGCACTGTGGCTGGGGGCGGTGAAGTGAGCAGGACCATGCAGGGTCAGTGGAGGAGACTGAGCATGGGCAGAAAGCAGGGTGGAGGGTCCATTGACGGAGACCAGAACATCGGGGATTCTGATGGACACGGCCCAGCTTGGACACAAGTGAGGCTCCTTGGATACATGGAGAAGACAACCAGGAGGCAACCACTGAAGTAGTCCTAATGGGCGCTGGCACCCAGAGTGGTCCGACTAGGTCAGGTGGAAGACGAAGTATGAAGAGAAGAAGAGGCCATGAGGGACCCCGTGTTGGTCCCTAAAGGCCAGGGAAGTAGAGGGGTGAGAGTTGAGCCCAGCAGTAATCAAGGAGGAAATAAATCAGTTATATTTATTATTACTCTTCTGGGTGTTTGGTGTGTGTTGAGAGAATGTCACTTTGTAGTCCAGACTGCCCCTAATTCTTCGAAATTACCAGCCTCGTCCTCCTGAATGATAGAATTTGAAGCCAAATGTCACCCATGTCCAGAAGAGGCAAGGCCTGTAGTTCTAGAGTTCTGTAAACATAACAAGGGGCCAGCCTGGCTCTCTGGCATGCCCCTGCCTCACTCTACTCTTGGTCTCAGTAGCAGTCATGTATCCGTGTTCCTCGACTGCTGTACATCACAGCCAGACTTGCCAGCTAGACAGTCGCCCACTGCATCCCAGTTCTGTTCCTGTGTCTGCTATCTAGTTCAGGAATTAACCTGAACATCGACTTGAACTCTTGGACCTCAGCGCCTCGCTAGTCCCTAATTGAACTTGAGCTTCTGAACAGAATATCTTTCTCCTATGCGACTATCTCCAGTATCTTAGAATCCTCCAATCTCATCAGCCACCCGCAGCTACCACAGACCCTCTCTTGTCATGACTGACACAACCCAAAGGGTCCTCCCAGAATCCACGTGACCTCATAGCCAGACTGGCCTTGAGCTCCCCGTTCTGCCCTTGACTCCCAAGGGTAGGAATTACGGACATAGGCCTCTCCACCCAATTCAGCTTTAATTCCTGGAGACCAAACCCAGGTCCTCATTCTTTATCATTCTATTTCCCCCATCTCCCCCACCTCTACCTTTTCTTTGAGATTATCCCACAGTGTAGACCAGGCTGGCCTCAAACCCAGGATCCTCCTGGAGTCTCAATGTCTATCATGGATAGCCATATTTGGCCCTGAGTAGGCTTGATAAAAATTCCTAGAGTTAGGCCGGAGAGATGGCTCAGTGGTTAAGAGCACTGACTGCTCTTCCAGAGGTCCTGAGTTCAATTCCCAGCAACCACACAGTGGCTCACAACCATCTGTAATCTGTAATGGGATCTGATGCCCTCTTCTTGTGTGCATGAAGACAGAGTAAATAAATCTTTTTTTTTTTTTAAAGATTTATTTTATGTATGAGTACACTGTCGCTGTCTTCACACACACCAGAAGAGTGCATTGGATCCCATTACAGATGATTATGAGCCACCATGTGGTTGCTGGGAATTGAACTCAGGAACTCTGGAAGAGCAGCCAGTGCTCTTAACCACTGAGCCATCTCTCCAGCCCGAGTAAATAAATCTTAAAAAAAAAAAAAATCTAGAGTTGAAATGGACTACTTCTCTACGACAGCTATTCCATCCTGGGGGTGAAAGCTGTGCACAACCTGCAGGAAAACCTGAAGGGGTGGTGTTGCCCCAGGCCTCCTGGGCAAAGCTATCCTTATCCTATAGCTCTGAGGCTGGGGGCTGCTGCCAGGTGGGACTTGTCTACTCAGAGCCTCCGTGTGGTCCCTGGATACCCTCTGACCTTTGTTGGTATGGGGACATTAGTGACTTTATTCACACATTCCCCTTACACAGGGAGGAGGGTGAGACCAGGCCTCTAACCGGCCTCCCTTCCAGCCTCCACCTCAACAGCCCTGTGACTGTCTTTGTTCTTCCATTTCCCAACCTGATGGAGATTCCTCAACTAACTTCCTTTTAGATGTGTGGGACTCCGCTGGGGGTAATCCACACAAAGAACATGGCGCACCCCTGGGACCCTAGCACTCAGGTGAAGGCTGGGGAGCAGGGGTCAAGGACATTTTCAGCTACATTGCAAGTTCCAGGCCAATCTGGGCTGCAAGAGACCTTGTCCCAAACATTCCTTCCCTACCCTGTTAGGTTGTTTGTTTGTTTTTTCTTTTGAGACAGGGCCTCTGTTATGTAGCTCTGGATGTCCTGAAACTCACTACGTGGATACTTTGCTCCACCTCCTTCTGCCCGTCCTGGGATTAAAGGCATTCCCCAGCACACCCAGCCAGGTTCTTTGTTTACTATTTTGTAGACAGGATCTCAGGTAGCTGAGGATGATCTTGAACTTGTGTCCCATGCCTCAACCCCGAGTACTGAAACCCCGAGTACTGAGGCCACAGGTGTGCACCACGTGTTTATGGGATGCTGAGGATCAAATCCCGGCCTTCAGTTATGCCAGGGAAGCACTCTGGCAGTAAGATATGTCCCCAGCCCTTTGTCCCTTTGGTCTTGCCTCTCTCTCTCTCTTTTTTTTTTTTTTTTTTTCGAGACAGGGTTTCCTGTGTAGTCCTGAAACTCACTCTGTAGACCAGGCTGGCCTCGAACTCAGAGATCCACCTGCCTCTGCCTCCCAAGTGCTGGGATTAAAGGCGTGTGCCACCACCGCCCAGTGATATTGCCTCTTATATACAGGATTTCATGTGTCCCAGGATCCTCCCGTCTCTACCTCTCAACTGATTGGATCACAGACGTGTTACTCCACCTGGTTCTGAAGCTTTAGCTTTAATGGCTGCACAGCTGCACAACGCTTGTGGGTGCAGCCGGAGTATGCTTGATTTCTCAGTAAGCTCTTTGTGTGTGGTGGGTACTGCAGGGCACATCACCACACATGTTGCACGTTTGCCCTCTCTTCTATCTACCGTATCAACAGGAGAGAGGCTGGGACAAGCAAGCCTCGAGAGCAGTGAGAGGGAGAGAGAGCACCAGAAACACGAGTGCACAAGGTAAAGAGGAGAGGTATCAGCAGCTTTTTTTGGAGACAGTCCACCAGGGGATCCCCAACAGCAGGAATGCAAGCAGGAGAATGACTGGTGAATTTGTATTTATTTTACTGGCATTGGTGTTTTGCCTGCATGTTTGTCTGTGTGAGGGTGTCAGGAGTTAGACAGTGTGAGCTGCCAGGTGGGTGCTGGGAATTAAACCCAGTCCTCTGGAAGAGAAGCCAGGGCTCTTAACCGCTGAGCCATCTCTCCAGCCTGTGACTCAGAGATTGTTAGGAACACACCCTACAGACAAGTATAGATGGCCAGACTCTTAGGAGCAAAGATTTTCATGAGAGCCTGTTCCTGGACAGCAAAGTGGGGCTTGGCTACGGCTGCTGAGAGGCTGGTAGGCTTCCGAGTGTCAATGCTTGTGTATGCATGTGTGTGTGTGTGTGTGTGTGTGTGTGTGTGTGTGATGTGTGGTGTGATGAGTGCAGGTGCTAATGTGGACGTCAGAGGACAGCTTGCCACCAATTCTCTTCTTTCTTCTCCAGTTCCAGAAATTAAAATCAGGTGGTCAGGCATATATGGATTAATGCTTTTTTAATAATTTTTTTAAAAAAAGATTTTTTTATTTTACGTATGTGAGTACACTGTCGATGTCTTCAGACACACCAGAAGAGGGTATCAGATTCCGTTACAGATGGTTGTGAGCCACCATGTGGTTGCTGGGAATTAAACTCAGGACCTCTGGAAGAGCAGTTAGTGTTTTTAACCGCTGAGCCAGCTCTCCAGCCAGGATTAATGCTTTTCTTCTGCTCATTTGATTGCTCTGAGGATCTCCTGTAACCCAAACTGGCAAACTGCCCCTGATCTCCTCCTGATTTCCTGCCTCCACCTTCCAAGTTCTAAGGTTACAAGTACCAGACAGTTGTGAAAATTATTCTCTGTAGCCTAGCCTAGCCTAGCCTAGAACGCACTATGTATCCCAGGCTGGGCAGCTGCCTCCACTTCCCAAGAGCTATGATTACAGATGTAAGCCACAACGCCCGACTGGAACCAGTTTCTAAACAGATCTCAAGATTTAACAGATGAAGCTGTGGGAGGCCCCAGTTAAGTCTGAATTTCAGCTAAGGTGTTCTCTGTAGTCTCATGCCAAGAACTTATTATCTATACGAAATTCTAAATCAACCTGTGCATCTCGTCTATATCTGGCAAATCTATAAGTTAAATGATGGAAGGATGAAATTAGCACAGGGTTCTTCCTGATTAGAAGAGTACCACGCCCAGTGGCATCCCCAGATGCACCCCCAGTTGACCCCCATGGCACCCCCAGCAGCACCCCCAAGTGGCACCCCCAGCTGACCCCCGGCAGCACAGCCCTAACATACATTTTAAGTCCATATTCCAGAGCTGGTTCTACCCCCACCACTGCATAAACTGGGGGTGGTTGCACATGCATCTGTGATCTCAGCCCTCTGGATGTAGGAGCTAGGCCAGAAGTTCACAGACATACTCAGTTGAGCAGTGCAGTCTCAGAAGTCAGGGCTCCTGAGCCTCTGTGGTGGGTCAGCCTCATAGCCTTGTCCTCCAGAACACTATCTTCTCAGGAACAGCCACCTGGCCCCAGGTATTGTTGTCAAGGCCGCCTGCCCCAGCCCTAGGTGTCTCAAGAACATCCACACCTGGTTTATCACAGTACCCCAGCCTCTCAGCCAGGTTTGTAGCTTGGAGGTGACATTAGCATCTCGGAGCTGCATGTCCACTGAAAAGATCTGTGGGTCCAGCAAAGCCAAAGGCCTGTGAACAGGATTAGAGTCAACACCGATGACAGGTCTGGTGGCCTGAGCAGGGTTCGGATCAGGTCCAAAAGGAAGAGCTAACTGCAACCTTGGAAACTCTTTACCTTCCCGAGACAGTCACCAGAGGAAATCGATGAGAGAAGATAATGGGCCAGAGAACATTTATATATGCTATACAAATTATATATGCATTTCAAATGTACATATATATAAATACAATTGTGAAATAATACATTTTTCAAAAGGAAACCACTAGTTTCTCCATCTCCTTTCCTCCCTCCCTCCCTTCTTTCTAGATTTTTTTTCTTTCTTTTTTCTTTTTTTTCCCCTCTTCCCTTCTCCCTGTGGCCCCACGTGTTCTGGCCGAAAGGTTTTTATTTATTTATTATATGTAACTATACTATAGCTGTCTTCAGACAACCCATAGAGGGCATCAGATCTCATTACAGATAGTTGTGAGTCACGATGTGGTTGCTGGAATTTGAACTCGTGACCTCCAGAAGACCAGACAGTGCTCTTAACTGCTGAGCCATCTCACCAGCCCTAGATTTTTTTCTTTGAGGAATGGTTTTACTGTGTAACCCAGGTTAGCTTAGAACTTTGTCAAGCCTGCTTCAGTCTCTCTGTGTGGATTTCACCACCATGTTCAACTTCATTTAAGAAAAGTTTTTTGTTCGGTTTTTGAGACAGGGTTTCTCTGTGTAGTCCTGGCTGTCCTAGAACTCATTTTGTAGACCAGACTGGCTTTGAATTCACAGAGATCTCCCTACCTCTGCCCACCAAGTGCTGGGATTAAAGGCATGTACTATCATGCCTGCCCACTTTAAAATTTTTGTATTATGTGCCTGTGTGTGGTATATGCACATGACTGCAAGTGCCCACAGGCCCAGAGCAGACCCTCAGGAGCTTGGGTTACAGGTGGTTACATGCTGCCAGACAGGATTGCTGGAAAAGAACTCTGGTCTTTCTTCTCCACACCCCACCTTTGAGACAGGTGGGGTTCTGCCTGTATTGCCCAGGCGGGTCCCAAACTTCTAGGCCAAAAAACATTTCATAAAATTTTTCCCACTGTTGCCTTATTGGGGAGGATGAGTTCAGGGATTGATCTCAGAGACTGTGCAAAGGGTGCTTAAACCCTTGTCCATCCATCACGCGTCCATTTCTGGACCAGTCCCTTGCCCTCTGTGGTTCAGAGATCTAGAAAAAGGGAAGCCAAGGGCCTGTGGGGAGGAAAGAAATCCCAGAAAGATTGAATCTGCTGTCAGGAGAGCTTGGGAAGGCTCTACAGCCCATGATGAGGCCCAGAGGGCCCGTGAGCATCTAAGAGAACATACCTGAGCCAGTGCCTGAGAAAAAGTGGGGTTTAATCTCTGGGTGCCCCCAAAGACACAGAAAAGAAAAAGTCTGTAAACTGGACTGCGCTCTCTCTCCCTCTCTCTCTCTTTCTCCTTCTCTCTCTCTCCTTCCTCTCCCTCTCTCTCTCTTTCTCTCACCTTCTCTCTCTCCCTTTCCATCTCCCCCTCCTCTTCCACCTCCCTCTCCATCTGACTTCTTGGGGCTCCTGGGCTCCCCCATGCTCTGTTTCTTCTATGCAGCAGGCCAGGCTACAGCTGACACCTGAGAAGTTGTTCCCTGTGTTCATCTGTGCAATTTGGACCCTGCTCAGGGCAGCAGCCCAGGGTGAGGGCCATCCTCCATCCTTGTGGAGATGGGGTAGACGGTCAGCTGTGGGGTTTGTTTATTTAATTTTAATAGTTTGACATTTTTATGTGTATGAGTGTATACTGTGTATATACAATGACAGTTTTTTTTTGTTTTTTTTGGTTTTGTTTTGTTTTTGGCCTGGAACTTATGACCCTCCTGCCTCTGCTGCCTAAGCTGCCAGGGTTACTAGTGTGTGCTGTGCCTGGCTTGTGGTTCAAGTCATAGAATTCTTTCTTGGAAGTTAACACTAATTGGGACTACAGGGATTGTCTGTAAGAGGCGTTCTTAGCTGGAGGGCCGCACAGAAGCCAGCCTTGGGGCAAACTAGGCTGGAGTTTATCAGCTGCTGGTGTAAACGTGGATAGTAACTAAGGCTTGGAAGGGTCCGAAGGTCAGGCATTAAGAAGGGAAAGGAGGGGGACGGAGGGGGGAGTGTTGGTGCCAGGCCAGGCTGCAGAGGGAGCTGGTGAGCCACAGAGGAGAGTCCTAGATGCTCTGAGGATGGACCAGGGATGCCTAGTGTCTCTGAGGCTGGAGGATACCCAGCGGCAGGGACCTCACTGCACTGGGAGGGGTGGGGTGAATTCTGTACGGCCTTTTGAGCTTTGTTGACTTTTCTGGGAGATGGAAGTGGGTCAGTTTCCGTCACAGGAAGGGTATCAAAGTTCAACAACTGGGAGCCAGCCACTGCTTGTTGCTTATTTTAAAATTGAAAATGAATACATTGGATTGGTGTGTGATGTGTGGGCGGGTGTGTGATGTGTGTGTGTGATGTGTGTGCGGGTGTGCATGGGCCACAGCACTTGTGGAGATGGCTGGACACTGGATTGTGGAGTGAGTTCTTTCCTTCCTCCTCTACTTGGGACCTAGGGATGGAATTCAGGTCACCAGGCAGCAAGTGCCTTCACCTGCTGAGACACTCTCTGACCTACACTGTCACTTGGTTAACAAATCCTCTGTGGTGGACTTCCCACTTCAAAATCAACACCTGGGAGGGCTAGAAAATGGCTCAGCTGATGGGAGAAAGGTGCTGCTCTCGAAGAGGATCCAAGCACCTGGTTCCTGGCACCTGCACTGAGTGACTCACTGCTATCTGCGACTCTAGCTTGGGGGACACGGATGCCTTTGGCGTGCGCATGCATGTGGAAGCGCGAGTGCACACAAACACACACACACTAACATACCCACACGCACTCTCTCACATACATAATTAAATCTTTTGAGGCTGGAGAGGTGGCTCAGTGGTTAGGCCATGGGTTCAATTCCCAGCCCCCACATGGTGGCTCAGAACCATCCATAACTCCAGTTCCAGGGCATCTGCCTGTTTCTTAACTCCGATTGCAGCAGGTGTGTACATGGTGCACACACAGACATGCAGGTAAAACACTCATATACACGAAACAAATCAAAATGATTTAAATAAGTAAGCCTTTGAAAAATGAAAGTAAAGAACATCACGAATATTTGCAAGTGATAACCTCAGCAACTGAAAAACCGAAAAGGCGAGCCAGGCAGCTGAGTAGCTCAGAGGCAGAACTCCGGCCAGCATACAGAGGCTCCGGGTTCAACCTCCACTGCTGCAAAAGTAAATTATACAACTTAAGACATGGGAAAGGCACTAAGGACGCAGAGGACTTGCCCTCCGTCCTGCTTTCCCTCCCTAAAGATGTCCTCACCAGGTCCTAGTCTCTCTAGTTTCCGCAGGAAAGTTTTATGGGTCTCTAACTCCCTCAAGATTTTTCCTTCTCATATGCAAATTAGCCAATTGTGGTGGGTTAACCTATGCTAATATCCTGCATTTCCCCTTCTTTTGGAGTCTGAACTTCCTTCTGCCTAGCTGTAGGGTGCTAGGGTGAATGCCACTGGTCTTCTCCTGGGCCTGGAGTGCCTGGTCCCGGTGGATGCCCCACTTTGGGGTGAGAAGGCCGGAATGGGCCCCTTGCTTTGGACCCGGCTCAAAGGACTTGGATCCTGACCCAAAAGCAGTTTGTATCCGTGACTAGTGACTCACTGGTTGGCTTTCAGGCAGGTGAGAAGGGTCTATTTTCTTTTCTTTCTTTTTTTGTTTGTTTGCTTTCTTGCTTGTTTGTTGTTGTTTTGTTTAAGACAAGGTTTCTTTATGTTGCCCTGGCTATCCTGGAACTTGTTCTGTAGACCAGGCTAGCCTCAGACTGAGAGATCCACCTGCCTCTGTACCCTTCACCCTACCCTCAACCCCAGTGCTGGGTTTAAAGGTGTGTGCCACCACGCCCGGCCTTAGGGGGGTCTGTTTTCTAAAGATGGAGATAGAAGCTGAGGCTGACCTCTGACCTCTTGCCGCTCCATTGTTCTTCTGGTCAAGGTCAGCTCTGCCTCTATCTCCTCATCTAATCAACAGGCCGGGGAATCCGGCAGTGGAAACCAGAAGTTCCTGGTCAGGTCGGGTGGCACAGGGTAAGACCCCAGGGATTCCAAGGACTCCCCAAGGCTGAAGCAGGTCAAAGGTCAAGATCGCCCTGAGCAACTTAGAGATAAGAATTTTCCCACGGTAAAAAGTAAGAACAGGGAACCCTGGGAGCCAGGCCAGCAGGTGCCGGCGCTCGCTGCCCAGACACCTGAGTTCCATCTCCAGCAGGAAGTAAATGTGGAAGGACACACGGAAAGTGGCAGGCACAATTGCTCACTCACACACACTTGTGCAAGAGAACATACACACACCAGAATAAAGGGAAAGGGTTGAGGTTGTAAGTCACAGATGCTTGGTTTTAATTCCTAATTCTTCGGGGTGTGGGGGGAGGATTCAAAATGCAGAGTCTGATCTTCCTAAGTTCTAAGTCACCCTGATCTACAGACCAAGTTCCAAGCCAGCCAGGGTTACTTAGTGAGAACTTTTCTTTTCTTTCTTTCTTTCTTTTTTTTTTTTTGTTTGTTTTTTTCAAGATAGGGTTTCTTTTCATAGCCCAGGCTGTCCTGGAACTCACTCTGTACACGAGGCTGGTCTCAAACTCAGAAATCCGCCTGCCTCTGCCTCCCAAGTGCTGGGATTAAAGGCATCTGCCACCACCGCCCGGCTAGTGAGAGCTTTTCTACACATAAATACGAAGAAAAAAGAAGTCATCAAGAGGGCTTATCAAGTAGTTTAGAATACAAAGAACAAGAAACAGCTCTGGATGTAAATGTCCAGGTTGAATCACATAAACCCCCAAAAGAAGTAAAAACCACTGTCTTGAAAAAAAACAAAAAACAAAAAAAAGAAGTAAAAACCACCTGTGCTCATTGCAAATGCCCGTCCAGGCCAGCCCAAAGGCCCTAATCTCAGGCACTAGCGATAGAGAAGAAGACAATAGACGGTGGGGACCACGTTTGCAAAGGAATCCTCCACTCCCTGCTGAAGGGACCTCGATTTAACCTTTCTGGAGGACATTTAGATAGTTGTCAGGTTTTTATGGAGCCCGCTGGCTATGTATGCTAGGTGGCTGAGCCCAGCCCTTCCCTGAAGTTGCTTGTTTGTAGCAGTAGAAAAAAATTACTGGGGGGTGGTAGCGGGTGCCTTTAGTCCCAGCACTCAGGAGGCAGAGGCAGGCCCATCTCTGTGGATGGACACCTGAAGAAATGCAGCTATGTATTCAAATCAGTCCTCCTGCAAAGTTTTTCTTAGTTGCATTAAACAGTCCCAGGTTATTCTCCTAGGATGGAGAGATGCAGGGAGGCACTTTGGCCAGCAGAGGGCGAAGGAGGACTGTGCCTCCATCGAGGGGCGGGGGAGGGGGGGGAAGAGGGTAACGGGGAGCTTTTTGGGAGAATATTACACATCAAAAGAATCTTTTGCAGTCCCTGCCCTCAGGAGGCTGAGGCAGGAGGATAACGAGCATGAGACTAGCCTGCCTAGGAGACCTTGTCTTAAAAACAGATGAAGTTGTCGGTCCATGGTGCCACATCCCTTTACTCCCGGACTCGGGAGGCAGAGAGAGGTGGATCCAAAGCCAGCCTGGTCTACAGAACCAAAAAACGACACAGAGAAACTCTGTCTCGAAAACAAAATACAGCCGGGCGGTGGCGGCGCACGCCTTTAATCCCAGCACTTGGGAGGCAGAGGCAGGCAGATTTCTGAGTTCGAGGCCAGCCTGGTCTACAGAGTGAGTTCCAAGACAGCCAGAACTACAAAAAAACAAAACAAAACAAAACAAAACATAAAAAAAAATCCCAAAAGGGTTACTGGCTGTGGCGTTACAGGCCTTTAATCCCATCACTCAGGAGGCAGAGGCAGGTGGATGATCTCTGAGTCCAAGGGCAGCCTGGTCTACAGAGGGAGTTCCAGGACAACCTGGTCTACACAAAGAAACCCAATCCTGAAACCCTCCTTGCTTTGCAAGGAGATCCAGTCTGGTTTTTGCCTGTACCCCAAAGTCAGCTCCTGTTACCTAGGACTGGTCTAGGGGGTGGTCTCTCCTCCTGGGGGGGGGTGCCTCCATGTCATCCTCCAGCAAGGACTGTGAGAACTGTTGTGGGGGACACCCAGGAAGATCCACTCAGACTTAGGCTTGGCAGGGAAGGCCTGCTTCTCCTCGTTGTGCAACCCCTCTGGGGCTCAGATCCTCCAAGGGCTGGAGGAAACCGGACAACCAGGTTCAGACAGCAGGTGCTCCTCCACCTGTTCTGACATCTTCAGGAGACAGCAGCCACCAAGGTCTCGGGTAGCCCAGGTTGGCCTTGGATAGGGCTGTGTCTAGGTAAGGGTGATCTAAACTTCCCCCCTCTCAGTGCTGGGATTATAGTCACACACAGCTACACCAGGCTAGCCACCTAGCTTTACACTTGAAGATTAGAGACTAGATAACTTCTGCCTGGAGAGGCTCACCTGGAGTTGGAGTCACTCAGTCAGTGCTAGCCTAGGTCCCTGCCCAGCTATGACCACAGGTTCTCCTGAGGTGACTTTTTTGGGCTGGGGTACTGAATATTTGACCCAGAGCCTCCTGAATGTTACAGTTTCTTAAAGATTTACTTATTTACCAGAGGTGTGCTAACATGGTGGCCTACACACATGGGAGGCAGAGGCAGGTGGGTCTCTGTGAGCCCAAAATGAGTCTGGTCTACACAGATAGCCATGACTACACAGAGTCGCTTTCTCTTTAAATGTATACACACACACATGTATGTATACATGTATATGTATTAATACATATATACCTATATGTCTTGGTGTTTTTACCTGCATTATGTTTGTACACTGCCTGGAGAGAGGCCAGAAGAAGGCACTGGATCCCCCAGAACCAGAGATACAGACGGTTGTGAGCTGTCATGTGGGTGCTGGGAACTGAACCCAGGTCCTCTGCAAGGGCTCTGAACGCCTGCATTATCCCTGAATATTATAGTTTTTGGGTTAAATATGTCATTCTAAGGCTGGGTGTATGGCTGGCTCATTTGGCAAGAGTGCATGCTTGCTAGTACAGGAGGCGGAGGCTTTGATTCCCAGCACAGCATAAAACTGGGTGTAGTTGTACACACCTGTAATCCTAGAACACAAGAGACGGGAGGCAGAAGGATCAGGAGGTCAAGACTATTGCTGCAGGGCAAGTTAGAGGACCTGATACCTGCCTGTTATCAAGCAATCATACCAAAAGACTTTGAATCGTCTCTTTGAAGTTCAAAGGCTACTTACAAAGATCTCCCCTTATCTAGGAAACAAGACTTACTTTCATTTCCTTTGCTAGTCAAATACCTTTCCTTCAGGTGGTCTCTAGAGACCTGTGATCTCTGCTCCTGGGAAGGGAAGGATCAGATGTTTAGACTCATCCTTGGTTACATAGTGAGTTTGAGATCAGCCTGGGCTAAGGACCCTGTCTTAAAAAAAAAAGAGAGAGAAGATCCAAAATAACAGCAAAAGAATTGGTGGGTGGGGGTGGGGCTCTGGCTGTAGCTCACACACATCTCAGGCTTGGATCCCTAGGGCTAACACTCTGGGTGCTTCCTGCATAAGATCTCAGCACTAGGGAGATGGAGGCAGGAGGACCTGGATTCAAGGAGACCCTGAGTGTGGGTGGGTGTGTGTGTGTGGGTGTTTGAGCTGGATCAATAGCTCAGCAGGTAAGAGCACTGAGCTCCTACCAAGGACCTGAGTTTGTTTCCCAGCAGCCACAGGTGCCCCACAACCACCTGTAACTCAAATGCCAGAGGAGTCTGGCCTCTGAGGGCATCTGCATGCGTGGTATGCACCCACACAGGCACATACACATAAATAGAATCATAAAAAAATATGCCCGGGCTGGGCGGTGGTGGCGCATGCCTTTAATCCCAGCACTTGGGAGGCAGAGGCAGGTGGATTTCTGAGTTCGAGGCCAGCCTGGTCTACAGAGTGAGTTCCAGGACAGCCAGGGCTATACAGAGAAACCCTGTCTCAAAAATACCAAAAAAAAAAAAAAAAAAAAAAAAAGCCCAGGCAGTGGTGGCACACACCTTTAATCTCAGCACTCAGGAGGCAGAGACAGACAGTTCTCTGTGAGTTTGAGGCCAGCCTGGTCTACAGAGTGACAGCCAGGGATTACAAAGTGATACTATGTGACGACAACAATAAATAAGTAAATACATTTCTTTTTTTTTGTTTGTTTTTCGAGACAGGGTTTCTCTGTGTAGCCCTGGCTGTCCTGGAACTTGTAAATACATTTTTTTTTTAAAGATTTATTTATTTATTATATATGAATACACTGTAGCTGTCTTCAGACACACCAGAAGAGGGCATCAGATCTCATTACAGATGGTTGTGAGCCACCATGTGGTTGCTGGGATTTGAACTCAGGACCTCTGGAAGAGCAGTCAGTGCTCTTAACCACTGAGCCATCTCTCCAGCCCGTAAATACATTTTTTAAAAAAGATTCTGCATTAAGTATCCTCCACACACCCCCTTCATTCTGTAAGTGCAGGTGGATCCCGAGTTCTATTCCACTTACTTTGGGTGGGTTTGAGCAGCTACAGCTAACTGCACACCTGTTTCTGGCTTTCCCTCATCACTGTGGGGTGGGAATCATTCTGTTGTTGCATGGAACTGTACATCTATACAGCCTTCCTTCCTTTTCCTGACAGGCTCTCACTATTTAGCCAAAGCTAGCCTCAAAGCCCCAAACTTCCTGCCTTTGCCTCCAAAGTAGAAAGGATACAGATGTGTCCTCCTGCCCCAAATCTGGATATAGTCATTTTTGCTGCTGCATGGTCTTCCACTGTGGTTATGCAATCTGGGTAGTCCGTATCTACTGTTATAGATATCTGAGTATTTTGTTTTGTTTGGGGTCTTTGATCTTTTCTCTCTCTTCCTCTCTCTTCCTTTTTCTTTTTGATATTAAGAGCACGGGTGTCAGGCAGGCAGTGGTGACGCACACCTTTAATCCCAGCACGTGGGAGGTAGAGCCAGGTGAGTTCAAGGGCAGCCTGGTCTACCAAGAAACCCTGTGGGAGTTGGGGGGGGGATACAGGTGTCAGGGCCGTCCTTTAGTTTGGTCTGGGTTTGAGACTGGCCATGGGTTCTTAGCTTTGGTTACTCTTTAGAGGTATCCAGTCCATTTGACGGTTAAAATGCAGATGCCAACAACCCCACCCTAGATAATCAAATCAGGCTGTGTCTGCCCGTGAGGGCTTAGGTGTTTTCATACACTCTTGAGGAAAAGCTTGGCAGAAAAACCCTGGGTGGCAGTCGGCCTAGGAAGGAAGCTTCCTGGGCGTGTAAAGTCACCTGTCACCCGTTAGGGGCTAAGTCACACCTTTTCTAAGCGGCATGCCAGCATCCAACATTTGACCAAGTTTTACTTTCAGGTCTCTGGCAGGTGTTAGGGTGTGAACGGGCCTCTCCTAGTGGGCTTCATTTACCTCTGTCTTTCCCTCCTTGCTAAATAGGCTTGGAGGAGGTGGGGGGGGGGGCGCTGCTGTTGAAACAAAGGATGAAAGAAGCCTAGCCAGGTGTGGATCTGGAAGAGAAAACAGGGCCGGAGGGAGGCAGGTACCAAGTAAGGTCCTTTGGTAGGAAAGCCTGTTCATTGAGCATAGGGGATGGAGAAAAATCACGACCTAGTCAGCTGACCTGTCCATGGGGACGACGGTGGTGGTAGGGTACTGTGTGCTCTCCCTCTGAACTCACGGGGAGATTCATGGACGAACTAAATCTACGCAGAGGGCACTGTTCTGCAAGATGGTTGCCTGTTGTCTGACCATCCTCCCCACCAAGTGCTGGGAGTTTGACTCTATTCACTTGTTACCTCCAGTGCCTAGTGACTCACTGGTTCTGCTAGCCTGGGGCCCCAGAGGTTTCCATAGCCCGTCCACTTTACAGGTGCTTATCACCCCATACTATGGTGTGTGGGCTTGTTTCCCCGGGCCACCCTTCCTCCCTGTGACCCTTCCAACACGATTTTCAGGAAGTCGGAAACCTCAACCCTGGTCTTCGCTACCTCTGCCTCGCACCTGTCCTCAGTTGGTTTCACAACGCAATTCTAAACACGTCCGTCCTCAGCTGAAAGTCCTTCCGTGACTCCCCAGTGTCCGTAAGGCAAAGTTTAAACTCCTCCAAAGACCCGAGGCCAGAAAATCGGACCGCTCGGGGTCTGCCCACACCAACCTCATCCTGCGAGATGCTCTCAAAGGTTGGACAGACAGAAGTTAATGACTCTTACCTCGGGCCTTTCCCCCTCGGTGCTTCTTCACTTCCTCTGGGAAGTCATACATAGACACCCTCCCCTGTCAGGTGACCGTCCATTGACCGTCACAGCTGTCCCTCCCCACCTCCCTTCATCAAATCACACCTCCCTTTTAGCATTAGAATCCTCTGTTTACTCCGTCTGTCTCCCCCACGGCCGGGAAGCCATCGTCGGGTAGGGCACTGAGGGTTTTGTTCAGGGCTGTTTAGACAAGCACGTGCAGATCACCGCACTTTCTGGCTCCCAAAGCTCAGCGGCTCAGGGGATGTTGGGGGGCGCAGCGCTCGGCCGGGGGCAGGTGTGACCACCAGGGGTCGCCCGAGGCGCTCGGACGCGGCGGTCCGGCCCGGGAGGAGCCCAAGCCGAATCTCAGCGCCACGCGGCGGGAGCCCCTGCAGCCCAAGCGCACCTGCTCCGGCCGCGGTCTCCGGCCGCGCCGCCGCCAGCCATTGGCTCAGCCTTGACAAAGGGGCGTGGCCAACCCAGCGGCCACGCCCCCAGCCCTGGTACTTAAAGGAATTTGCTGCTGCGAGGGGATCGTAGTGCGGCGGCCGGGCCTCGCGAGTGGAGTTGCCTACCGACCTTACGCGACCGTGTGACCCCGACTACCTAGGTCGCCCCGGCCACCATGCCGCGCTCCTTCCTGGTTAGGAAGCCGTCCGACCCCCGCCGGAAGCCCAACTATAGCGAGCTGCAGGACGCGTGTGTGGGTGCGTGGCGGGGTGCGGGACGCGGGCAGCTCGGGGTGGGGGTGGGGGATCCCGAGGGAACGGCGGGGAGAATCGGGCTCTGCGGGCGCGACAGGTGGATCTGGAGCTCCGGGTCTTGGCAGTTGGGATTCACCGAGGGCGTCGGTGGCCCGGGATGGGGAGGCTCCGCGAAGGCAGGCAGTCCTGCGGAGTCCGGGTGGGGGAGGGGGGGGGGGGGAGCCCCCCCACCCCCGCTGGCGCCCCGAGAATCGGCTCAGCTGACTCCCTGCTGTCTCTTCTCTTCCCGCAGAGTTCACCTTCCAGCAGCCCTATGACCAGGCCCACCTGCTGGCCGCCATCCCTCCACCCGAGGTCCTAAACCCTGCCGCTTCGCTGCCCACCCTCATCTGGGACTCTCTCCTGGTGCCCCAAGTGCAGCCGGTTGCCTGGGCCACCCTCCCGCTTCGGGAGAGCCCCAGGGCCGCAGAGCTGACCTCGCTGTCCGATGAGGACAGTGGCAAAAGCTCGCAGCCGCCCAGCCCGCCCTCGCCGGCGCCTTCGTCCTTCTCTTCCACCTCGGCCTCGTCCCTGGAGGCTGAGGCCTTTATCGCCTTCCCTGGCTTGGGCCAACTTCCCAAGCAGCTGGCCAGGCTCTCGGTGGCCAAGGACCCCCAGGCCCGGAAGGCCTTCAACTGCAAATATTGTAACAAGGAGTACCTCAGCCTGGGCGCTCTGAAGATGCACATCCGAAGCCACACGCTGCCTTGTGTCTGCACGACCTGCGGAAAGGCCTTCTCCAGACCCTGGCTGCTCCAGGGCCACGTCCGCACCCACACCGGTGAGTATACATAGCTGAGCGCTGAGTCTGTTCTGTTTAGCCTCAGACCCTGGGGGACTCAACACTTATTCGCGATGCTGGCAAGCAGTGGACAAAGTAGCTGTTGGTTGTTCTGTGCCCTGCTCCTTGCTGTTCGTTCTGGGAGTGAAGGGGTAACTTCTGCTCCCCACTGGACTCGACCCATACTGTAGAAGCCAGACAGGATATTGCTAGACAGGATATTCTCCACCTGGCCTTGAATCCTGGGTTGAGAACTTCCTCGGTCTCCTCATTTTTAAAATGTACCTAAGAGCACTTTGTGGGGTTTTTTGTACAGAGTGAAGTGCTGGGTGCAGTTGCCACTAAGAAATGACTTCCCGCTGGGCCGTGGTGGCACGCGCCTTTAATCCCAGCACTTGGGAGGCAGAGGCAGGTGGATTTCTGAGTTTGAGGCCAGCCTGGTCTACAGAGTGAGTTCCAGGACAGCCAGAACTACACAGAGAAACCTTGTCTCGAAAAACCAAAAAGAAAAAAAGAAATGACTTCCCAGTGACTGGAAAGATGGCTCAGTGGTTAAGAGCACTGGCTACTCTTCCACAGGACCCTGGTTCAATTCCCAGCACCACGTAGTAGCTCACAACTGTCTGTAAGTAGGGGATCTGACACCCTCACACACACAAACATGCAGGCAAACCCACATAGAGTAAGAACAGAGTATCATCATTTAAAAGAAGAAGAAATGACATTGCTGTCCTCTCAGCCTAAGGACACGTGGAGAGCTTCTAGAAGTGAGGGAAAGGCTTCAGCCAGCCGGTCTTAGTGGAGGTTCCTGTTGGAGTTATCTTTGGAAAGTGTGTTAAGCTTTGGGGTGTGAGCTGGCCAGTTGAAGCTGTGCAACTCCTGTTGTGCCCAGCATTGGAGTTGTGAGGCCTCAGGGGCCAGGGGCGGTATCTGCAGGTCTCACTGACACCTTTATTACATGAAGAAGACTACCCATTTCCCCTCCTCCAGGCTCGGATTGCTTCAGATTTAACCTATAAAAGTGTAACAGGCTGGCCTTTCTCCTGCAGGGTTGCTAAGCCATGGGGCTCTACTTTGGGGAAGAGCTGAAGTCCTCAGGGGTCCTAGGCTGCCTCCTATCCCCCTGAGGGACTTTGTTTTGATGTAAAGGCATGGCTCAGACAAAACCCTCCTTGAAATGCACCACCCTGTTCTCTTGGAGTTCCATTGTGTGTCTTAATGGTGGCCCAGGGGGTGGGGGCCTGCAGGGTTGGAGCAGGTGCATGGGGCAGCGGTGCCCAGCACCTGTTCTGGCCACAGCTGCTGGCTCACTGCATGGCAGGCCCCTTTAATCCAGGGGGTATCACATATACAGTGCCCCCCTCAGTGGCCTTTGTCCCAGCCGGCCTGGTGCCGATTTCACACTTGCCAGGAACACTATGAAGGCGTCTGGGGGTCGGGGATCTGTGAAGAGTGGGGGGTGTCTACACTTCCTGTGCAAGCCTAGAGACTCTTAGCTCCATCCCGCCCTGTGTTATCTTGAAACCTCCCTTTTGTTAAGATTTACTTCAGTTCACCCCTCCCTGCTAAACTGACAGCTTCAGCCAGTCTTAGCAGGGGTCAGCACCCCTAACTTGTAGGGACCTGCAGATTGCCAAGGTACACCATCACACTGGGCTGCTTTTCCCAGCCCCACCTGTGTAGCTGAAGCCTTCTGTGGGTTTGTGCCCCCTAGGCTGGCTGAAGGCAGCTCTGTTCAGTGAATACCTGCTGAGTGGGTGGGACCCACAAGAACCTGCTGAGATTCTCCCTGTCCGGAGCCTCAGCACACCCACCCAGGAGTCATTCATCAGCCCTGAATTCCATCACTAGAATCTAACCAAAGGGCACCGCCTGTGGGGTAGCAGGCTGAGAAGGAGAGGAGGGCTGCCTTGCCTTGTTTTGAAAATCCATTTGGCATTACAGCCTCATGCTTGGCACATAGTAGGGGTGCAGCAGACGTTTGGTTTTGTCAGTATTCGTATAGCTCAGCCAGGCTGGGTTTAAATGAGAGACCCTCCTCCCTCTGTCTCTACAATGCTGGATTACAAGTGTGGACCACTACGCTCAGGTCCCCCTTTTTTTAAAAAAAAAGCACATTTATTAATTCAGGTATTCACCAAACAGAACTGCTTTCAGCCATCTTAGGGGGCACAAAGAGCCACAGAAGTCTTCAACTACACAGCATTTAGTAAGCACTTAAAGGACGCAGAGCCGTGTACTTAGAGCCCTGGCTGGACAGGGGGTGTCGGGATCCTAGATGTCTGTAAGCCCCCCAGTTGGGGCTTGCAGTAAGTTAAGGAGAGGTTCCCTACTGGATGGATAGAGGAGCAGCCAAAATTTGGCGTCAGTGCAGTGGACTGCTGGCAGGGTGCAAAGGAATGGCCTCGCCGGCTCTGAGTGGGGGTGGGAGGCCTCTCCAGGCTGCTTCTCAAGCTTTGTCCCAGACAAAGTAAATTCAATCAAGGGAGTGACTACAACCAGGGGCTATGGAGGCCTGGTGGGTGACCTGAAACCTGCTGCTTACCTTCTGTGCCTCAGTTTCCCCATCTCCAATAGGACTGCAGAAGGGTCAGATGACAGGCCAGTCAGAGGTGTTCGGTGCCTGCCTGGTGGGAAGGACTCTGTTTCAGTTAGCCCCACCTGGGGGGAAGTTTGGAGACTCAGAAGTATGGTGGTATTCAGGGCTGCACAGCAGGAAGCCCAGAGACACCCCCTCCAGTGCGGGCCTGGCTGTACGTGGTCTGATCAGGCGCTGTCCAGGACTTGCTGACCCTCTGGCGTCTCTCCACAGGTGAGAAGCCCTTCTCCTGCTCCCATTGCAGCCGAGCCTTTGCTGACCGCTCCAACCTGCGTGCCCACCTCCAGACCCACTCGGATGTGAAGAGATACCAGTGCCAGGCCTGTGCCCGGACCTTCTCCCGAATGTCCTTGCTCCACAAGCACCAAGAGTCTGGCTGCTCCGGAGGCCCTCGCTGACCCTGCTCCGTCCCCATCCTCACTGGCATCTCCCCAGTGCCTGCCCTGAGCTCACCGTCCTCACTGCCAGGATTCCTTCAAGCCTTGGTCCGGGGACCTGTGGAGTCCATGTCTGGCCCTGGTTCCTGCCTGGCTCTCTTGGTAGCCTTTGCTGCAGATGGCTGACGGAGGGAGGGCGGAGTGCCTTTGTACCCTCCCAGAGCCTCCTGCCCCTCAGTATTCATGAGGTGCAGCCTCTGGACACAGCTGCTTCGAGCCATAGAACCAAAGCCAACCCACTGGCTGGGAAGCTTGAACCCCACTCAGGGGACCCCACTTCCTTACCTCCCCCAAGGACCCTTTAAACCACCTTCCTTGAGGTACAACAGACTATGCAATAGTCCCCCCCTCCCCAGCTGTATCCCTGCCTCAGCAGGGTGGTCACTGGACACATGTCCAGGTGCCCCTGGGCCTGGGCAGCTGTTTCAGCCCCCGCCCCCATTTGTCCTGGTGACACCTGTTTCACAGCAGTTTAACTGTCTCAGAAGGGACCATGAATAATGGCCGTCACTTGTTAGGGGCCAAGTGGGGTGCTTCAGCCTGGCCAATGTGTTCTCCCAGAACTATTTTGGGGCCCAACAGGTGGCCCTGGGAGAAAGATGTTTACATTTTAAAGGTATTTATATTGTAAGCAGCGTTTTGTATAGTTAATATGTACAGTTTATTGATATTCAATAAAGTGGTTAATTTATATACTAAAACCTGCTCAGTGTTGTAGAAGGGGACACATTAAGGGACTTACAGGAGGGAGGGGCAGGGGTCTCAAGTCTTGTGCTTCGGAGTTCTTTTTTTTTTTTTTTTTGGTTTTTCAAGACAGGGTTTCTCTGCCTGGCTGTCCTGGAACTCACTCTGTAGACCAGGCTGGCCTCAAACTCAGAAATCCGCCTGCCTCTGCCTCCCAAGTGCTGGGATTAAAGGCGTGCACCACCACCACCCGGCGTGCTTCGGAGTTCTAACTGGAATGTCATGAACGTTGGGCACTGGGCTGGCCAGCCTGGTGTCTGTCCCAACCGGTACTGTGCAAGCTTCCCAAACTCTTAGTTATTCGGCTCTCTCTTGGGAAGCTGCTTCATGGGGCCGTATCTACTGTCTGGCCACGGGCTCTGGCCCCACCATACCAGGTCTTTGGGGTAGAACTAGCTGCCCCTCCCAGCTGAAGGAGGATGTCTTTCCTGTTCTCAAGCGCCTCCCTGTCAGGCAGGCCCACACCTCCGTCTGGCTGCTGGGTACCAAATGGCCTTTGATGCCAGGAAACGGGCCGGCTGGAGCCAGCAGGGTGAGAAGCCAGGCCAAAGGGTAGGGGTCATTTAGCTTCCTGCTCGGAGGACCAGGGCTGGAGCAATTTTCCTCGGGCTAGTTGGTGCTGGTGACCTCAACTCTGAGGGCCTCCTGGGGCTCAAGAGAAAATGAGTGTCCTTTCTAAGCACAAAAGGTGCAGAAGATGCCAGTTTCCTGTGGGGAGCTGAGCAGGCAGCGGCCGGCGAGCTTCAGCCAGCCCAGCTCCAACCAGGCTGGGGGTGGGGAGCTTCCAGCTCCAAAGGAGAGATGAGTCTTCTAAACAGGAAATGGTGACCCGCAGGCGGGAGCAGCCTAATGACTTACAGCTTTCCTCCCAAAAGGAAAAAAAAAAAAAGTCTCTAACAATCGCCAAATTGTGGCAGGCCTCCCTGAAGGAGAGGTTAGTGAGGTGGTACTGGGGGCTGGGCACAAACTGGCTGAAGGCCTACTGTGTCCCCAGGAGGTTTCTCCACATAGGTTGAACAGTGACTGACTTCACCCCAGGCCTGGAGGGATGGGATGGGCCTCCAGGACCAGACTCAGCGCTGAGGGCCTGGCCCCAGGTCTAGTGCCTAGGACTTGGTCAGCCTGGTTCTGAGCGTGCTGAGAGTCAGGTAGGCCTGGCTCCTGGCCCTGACTCTCACCTCTCGCTGCCAGAAACAAGCAAGAGTCCCTCTGCTCTCAGCCCCAGTTTCTGCCTCTAGAAACCTGAGGCAACAGTGCCTGTCTCTGGAGAGGCTGTGAGGAAACATTCCTTCAGTCATTCAGTGGGTACTGGGAGCCGGGGAGTGCCAGGCAGGCCCTGTGAACAGTCGCTGTGCTCAGGAACTTCTGTTCTAGTGGGAGAGACAGAAAACAAACAAGCAATTAAACACACTGCTCTCCTGCAGCAGTGCCAGGATGGAGTGAGAGGCCGGGAAGACGAGAGCAGCAGGCAGGGTTCCCACCAAGGCATCCAGAGCCCTCAAGAGGGTTGACATTCCAGTGAGAGGGGAGGAGGAGGATGAGAAGGATGGAGGTGGAGGAAGCGGGATGGGAGAATCCTGGGAAATGGGGGTGGGGGGAATAGGCTGTGGGGCCTGGGAGAAGCTGTCTTGAGAAAGACCATGTGGAGGCTCTAGAAAACTAGGGGGGAAGGCAGGGGCCTCTATGAAACCTCAGCCCAGAATGCAGCCAAGGGGCTTTGAGAAGGCAGCTGGGACCAAGGTCCCACAGGCTGCCTGGGAGGGCAGAGATAGAGCTTGGGAGGAGAAGGAATGGAGTGGAGGTGAGAGATAGCAGGTGACAAAGGGCCGGGACCAGGGTAGCTTGGTGCCCACCCAGCCTGGGGCCTTGCTCACTTCCTTGGGACTGGTAATGGACCCCACTAGATGGGAGAGAGGACAGAGCTGACCCAGAAGGAGCCTCCCTGGGCCTGGGGCTGAGCAGACAGCCTTCTGTGGGAAGAGCCGGGGTGGGGATTATTCACAGAAATGTGCAGTTTTTGACAACGTGAGGAGAAAAGGCTGTCTCTAGGAGAAGGCAGGCGGTGAAACCAGCCAAGGAGAAATGAGAGGATTGGGGGGGTCGGGGGGAACACGACATGATGACATTCTTTGTTTTTTAGTTCGTTTGTTTTGTTTTTGAGACAGGATCTCCCTGTGTAGTTCCAATTGTCCTGGAAGAAACTATGAAACTCATAGAGATCCACCTGCCTCTGCCTCCCAAGTACTGGGATTAAAGGTGTGTTCCTGGGCTGGAGAGATGGCTCAGTGGTTAAGAGCACTGACTTCCAGAGGTCCTGAGTTCAATTCCCAGCAACCACATGGTGGCTCACAACCATCTGTAACGGGGATCTGATGCCTTCTTCTGGTGTCTGAAGACAGTGACAGTGTACTCACATATATAAAATAAATAAATCTTTTTTTTTTTTTTTTTTTGGTTTTTCGAGACAGGGTTTCTCTGTATAGCCCGGGCTGTCGTGGAACTCACTCTGTAGACCAGGCTAGGCTCAAACTCAGAAATCTGCCTGCCTCTGCCTCCCAAGTGCTGGGATTAAAGGCATGCGCCACCACCGCCCGGCAAATAAATAAACCTTAAAGGCATGCACCAACACTTTGAGGGCTTATTTTATTTAATTTATTTATTTATTTAAGCATTATTTCTGAAGCAGGCCTTTATGTAGCTCAGGCTAGCCACAAAGTCTTCATGTAGTAGTGGATTATGTTGAGTGATCCTCCTGCCTCTACCTCCCAAGTTCTGGGATAACAGATGTACACAACTATGTCTAATTAGCTCTTTTGAGGATAGACACCTCAAAACCTTGTGTATTCCAGGCAAATATTCTATGTGAATGAAGTTTCATTCTAAGCCAACC
>NW_021604638.1:7313432-7345021 GCF_004785775.1 Grammomys surdaster | reverse complement strand
TTTTGGTTTTTCGAGACAGGGTTTCTCTGTGTAGCCCTGGCTGTCCTGGAACTCACTCTGTAGACCAGGCTGGCCTCAAACTCAGAAATCTGCCTGCCTCTGCCTCCCAAGTGCTGGGATTAAAGGCGTGTGCCACCACCGCCCGGCCAGCCTTTCCCTTTTGTGTGAAGGGCTTACAGGCACTGTGAGTTTTTGTGGTGCTGGGGATATAGCCCAAGCTCTCATACACTGGCCAAGTGCTCTACCGCTGACTGCCGAGCTACAGCCCCAGCCCGTGTTATTAGCATTTTTTTTTTTTTTAAGTACAGGTCTCCTAACCCTGGTGGATCATTCTGGAGGCTAAGGCAAAAAGATTGCTGGGGGTTCAAGGCCTGCCTCAGCTACATAGCAAGACCTGTCTCAAACAGAAAAACAAACAACAAAAAAAATAAAACCCAGGTGTGATGGCACGTAACTTTAATGCCAGCTTTTGGGGGACAGAGGCAGGTGGATCTCTGATGAGCCTGATCTATAAAGTAAGTTTGTGCTGGCTAGTTTTATGTCAATTTGACACAAGCTGGAGTCATTTGGACAGAGGGGGGCCTCAGTGGAGGAAAGGGAAGGCCCCATAAGATTTGGCTGTGGGCTAGCCTGTGGTGCATTTTCTTGATTGAGGACTGATGTGGAAGGGCCCAGCCCACTGTAAGTGACGTCATCCGTGGGCAGGTGATCCTAGATGGTATAAAAAGGAAGGCTGAGTAAGCCACGGGGAGCAGGCCAGTCAGCAGCACTCCTCCACGGCCTCTGCATCAGCTTCTGCCTCCAGGTTCCTGCCTTGAGTTCCTGTCCCGACTTCCTTCCATGATAGACTGCAACACACACGTACACATACACATATATACACACACACACATACACACACACATATACATACACATAGATACACATAGATACATATATCCCAACATTGGCTGTCACAGGAGGGCTGGTATGTGCCTCAGTTGGTCCAGTGCCGGTGCAGCATGACGCTGGGCTTGGTCCCAGCACTGCCTACCCCGGGCCACATGGTGGGTGGTGCTTGCAGGTGATCCTAGTACTCTGAGTGGAAGGAAGGAAGCACAGACGTTCAAGGTCACCCATGACAACTTCCTAAGTTGGAGGCCAACCTGGGCTCCTGTCTCTAAAAACAAAACAAAGAACCCACTTACTACAATGGCCCTAAAATGGAGCCCTTCCTGCATAGCCGTTCTTACTGTGTTGGACAGTTGGCTTCCTGCCTAAGAACAAGCCCCTGTCTCCGCCAAAGCTCAGAGCTGGGCCTGGGGAGATGCTGGCCAGGGCTGCAGGATCTGGCTGGGCCATTAGCTCTTCCCTTGGGATTTTCTTTAAAATCATTCCAGGAAATAGACTGGCTGTAAAGCCACCCCCGGGTGAGTGTCCCAGCACGCAGGTCTGGAGCCAGGGCCACCTCTGGGCACATCTGGGCCCTATTAGTGGCCTGGCAGCTGCTCAGAAGTATCCCCCAGACTGGGATGTGTGGGTCCCAGCAGGCAGGGATCTAGGACAACTTTTTTTTTTTCCTCTTGCTTTCCAATGGTCAGTTTCACGAATGTGATAAGAATTTATGTCCTTAATAAAAACAAAACAAAATAAAAAAAAAATCTGGTGCTTTAGGGATGGCTCAGCAGTTTGACTAAATCTTACAGAAGATCCAGGTTCGATTCCCAGCATTCATAGGACAACTTACAACTGTCTGCAACTATTGTTCCGGGAATCCAATGCTCTTTTCTGAACTCACCAAGCATGCACATGGTGCACATACATATGTGCCGGAAAAAATATTCATACCTATAAATATGAGGAGAGGACATCATGAGGCTCACCTGACCCACGCTGTCACAGCTTTCCTGACACCTCTGTCCCCAGACCCCAGGTCATGAAGAAATTAATTTATATTCTCTCAATAAAAAACCAAACAGGGCTGGGGATGTGGCTTAGGGTGTGCCCACTTGCCTAGGGGGCCACACAGGGCTCTGAACCAGCCCTGAGACACCCAAGCATGGGAGTTGCTCACCTGTAACTCCAGTACTTCAGAGGTAGAGGCAGGAGGGTCAGAATCAAGGATATACTTGTTTACGTAAGGAGTATGAAGCTAACCTGGGCTATATGAGGCTTTCAATAGAAAAGAAAAGTGGTGATAAAATATACATAACAAATGTATCAGTTTTAGGGATGCAGACAAAGAGAAGCCATCAGTGACAGAGCAAGGGCCTCTAATCCTGGCAGATGGCTCTCTGAGTCTTCCAGGGCAAGCTGATCAATGCAGTGAGTTCCAGGCAAGCAAGAACTATACAGTGAGAGAGACCTTGTCTCAAAAATAAATAAATTAGTGTGGCATGGTGGTACATACCTTTAACCCTGACACGTGGCATAGGCAGGCAGATCTGCATGCTAGCCAGGCTACACAGTGAGCCCTTGCCTTAATAAACAAACAAACAATGAATGAATAAGTAGATAAACAAATGAAGCGAACAGGCTTGGATCACGCTCACTGACAGAATCCTTGCCCACCTGCTCGAGGCACTGGGTTTTGTCTTCAATGCGGCAAAACCAAACTAAAACCAAGTCTCCTTCTTCTTGTCCCATGGGGCCTCCGCCCTCCCTGTCCCCTCTGCCCTCCCTGTCCGTCCTCCCCCCACTTTTCAGCTACTCCAGGTGAGCTTGCATCCTGTTCTCTCCAGCGGGAACACTCTGTCCAGGAGACCACAGAGCCACCTCCCTCCGTCCCTCTCTTCTTTGTCCCACAGTCCTTCCTGCCTTGTTTTGCCCTTGCCACTAACATCTGACAAAACGCATATCTCTGACTTCACCTGTCCCCCTTTACAGGTCCCCTGTTGACCCTTGTCCTGCTACAGCATCAACGCCACAAAGGGGGAGCTGCGGTCTGCTCTGTTATCCGTCTTGCCTGTTGCCTCTCTTTCTCAAACACTGAGATGAATGCAGCAGACATTCACAACTGACCTAAGGTGTAGCCTACTCACAGAGAGGGTAAGTGACTCACCCGGAGTCATACAGCAGTGCAGTAGCAGCCCTGAGATTTGAACCCTTGGTTCTTCTATTACTGTTTGCTCTTTGCTTCTTTTTTACTTCTGAGTGTCTTAAATGACAACAAACTCAACCTGTATCTTTTACACACTTGAGCTGACCTCCTAGAATCCTCGATATGGGCCCAGGCTTCTACACTAGGTAGCCAGAGCCATGAGCGCTGGAGAGTGAGGACATCACAAACCTGTGGGCTGAAGGGATCCTGTGACCGTAGACGGTGACGTGTGGCTGACAACCCCCCAATCCGGACTCCTTGTCAGCTTGCCCACATGGGTTTTCTGTTTTTTTTTTTTTTTTGAGACAGGGTTTCTCTGTGTAGCCCTGGCTGTCCTGGAACTCACTCTGTAGACCAGGCTGGCCTCGAACTCTCGAACTCAGAGATCCACCTGCCTCTGCCTCCCAAGTGCTGGGATTAAAGGCGTGCGCCACCACCGCCCGGCCACATGGGTTTTCTGTATCTCAGCCTTTCCACAGTTTCTCTGAAAACACTGTGACCTGGGCGGCTTGAAGCAGTAAGATTTCATCATCGACCAGAAACCCAAAGGAAGTGTGTTCTCAGAGTAAAGGCTCTGAGGCCCAGGGGAGAAGCCTGCCTGGAGTCTTTGTTCTGCGATACTCCTCCTTTTGGGCCCTGTTAAACTCAGATCTGTCCTGCCATAAGCTATATTTGACTCCATTACATCTGCTAAAAGCCTGTTGCAAATGGAACTGTGTCCGTGAGTCCTGTACTTAGGACTTGAACTTGGCCGGGCGGTGGTGGCGCATGCCTTTAATCCCAGCACTTGGGAGGCAGAGGCAGGCAGATTTCTGAGTTTGAGGCCAGCCTGATCTACAGAGTGAGTTCCAGGAGAGCCAGAGCTACACAGAGAAACCCTGTCTAGAAAATCAAAAAAAAAAAAAAAAAAAAAAAAAGGACTTGAACTTGTCTTTATGGGGTGGATGTGGAGGATTCTGGAAATGGAACCCAGGACCTTGCATGGTAGATAAGTTCTACTACTACACTCCACTCAGCTCCACCCAATTTGTGTGTGTGTGTGTGTGTGTGTGTCTATAGGTGGGTTATGTTGACTGTTAATTATATGAGAGTCCAAGCCGGGCAGTGGTGGCCCACACTTTTAATCCCAGCACTTGGGAGGCAGAGGCAGGAGGATTTCTGAGTTCAAGAGTTCGAGGCTAGCCTGGTCTACAGAAGTGAGTTCCAGGACAACCAGAGCTACACAGAGAAACCCTGTCTAGAAAAAACCAAAATATATATATATATATGGGTCCAGCCAACTGTGGGCGGCACCATTCCCTAGTCCTTGGCTGTATAAGAAAGCTAGCTGATGCCAGGCGGTGGTGGCGCATGCCTTTAATCCCAGCACTTGGGAGACAGAGACAGGCGGATTTCTGAGTTCGAGGCCAGCCTGGTCTACAGAGTGAGTTCCAGGACAACCAAAGCAAAAAAAAAAAAAAAAAGAAGAAAAAAAGAAAAAAAAAAGAAAAAAGAAAGCTAGCTGGGCATGAGCGTGTGATAGAGCTAGCCAGCAAGCATTGTTCCTCCATGGTTTTTGAGTCAGAGTGTCTTATGACAGCAACAGAGTATGAAGTTAGGACATAAGTTCTCTATGTAGATCTGGCAGGCCTGAAATTCACTAGGTAACACCAGGTTGGCCTCAAACTTACAAGCAACCTCCTGGCTCTGCCTTCCAAAGGCTGAGATCACAGGTGTGTGTCACCTCCCCAAGCTCCTCAGGATATCTGTTTTTGTCTTGCTTTAAATTTTTAAAAAATTTACTCATATTATTGTGGGAGAGGGCACATGAGTCATGGCTCCCAAGTAGAGGTCAGAGGTCACAGGACATCACAGAGTTAGCTCTCTTCTCTCCCCTTTACAACAGTTAGGCTAGCCGGCTCATGAGGCAAATGGTTTTTATCTACTGAGCAATCTTGCCGCTTCCCGGTTCCCTGCCCTTCCTTTATTGTTTTTGAGGCAAGGTCTCCTCAGTCAACCTTGAGCTGAGTAGGTGAGGATGGCCTTGAACTTGGATCTTTCTGGTCCAGCCTCTTGAGTGCTGGGGTTAGGGCCTGGACCATTGCCTCTGTCTTAAAACTCAACCAGTTGCCAAGAGTTGGACAGGTCTTTTTAAAGTATCTGTGACCTTTTGTAAGTTTTTTTTTTTTTTTAAGATTTATTCTCTGTGTATAGGTGTTCTACCTACATGTATGTCTGTATACTACATATGTGCCCGGTGCCCACGGAAGTCAGAGGAGGGCATCAGATCTCCGAAAATTGGAGTTTGGAGGTGGTTGTGAGCCACCATGTGGGTGCTGGGAACTCAACCTGGTCCTCTGAAAGAGCAACAAGTGCTCTTAACCACTGAGCCACCTTTCCAGCTCCACTATGCGAGTTTTACTATTCATACACCAAACCCTGTGAGAGGTCAGGAAGCCAGCTTGGAGAAGGAAGGAGGGTGTGGGGAAGACAGAGTGAGTCAGATCTTGCTGTGTAACTCCTAGGAGAGAGCAGCCTTAAGCAAAACTCAACTGACCCTGAGCTCTGGGGTTACAGGGTGAGCAGGCACCAGAGTGTGGATGAGCAAGGTTTCCTGTGAATAGAATCAGGGCCTTGCAGGTGGAAGTATGACCTCGTTCTGGGGTGCACCGGGAGCCTCGGGAGGGTACAACTGAGGGAGGGGTGAGTTTACACTCTTGAGGGAGATCCTGTGCACAGGGAAATCCTGGCTGCCAGGCCAGCTCTTGAGGAGGAGGCCACAGCCGCATCTTGGCACTAGGGTGTTTAGACCAGCATGATGAAAGGCAGAAGGGTGAGGCCTGACCTGCATCTCAGCCAGAGAGGAAAGCAAGCACCCAGTATCCTGGGTGGTCTATTCCTGTCACCCCAGTATTTGGGAGACTGAGGAAAGAGACTCTCTAGTTCAAGACCTGCCTGTGCCACGGAGTGAGTTTGAGGCTAGCCTGGTGACAAGAGACCCAGTCTTTAAAACAAAACAAGAGGGGCAAGAAAGATGGCTCAGCAGTTGAGAATGCTGGCTGAGGACCAGTGCTCTTCCAGAGGACCCAGGTTCAATTCCCAGCATACACACAGCAGCTCACAACTCTGTATTTTCTGTTCCAGGGGATCCAACACCCTCACACAAATACCCTTGAAGTCAAAACACAAATATACATTAGATAGATAGATAGATAGATAGATAGATAGATAGATAGAGATGAAAAACTAACTCCATAAGGCAATAACACTAATACAAACTAGTATTGTGAACAGATGATCACCTGTTTTCAAGAAACTGTCAGTGGCCCTCAGCAAAAAGGGCATGATGCCAAACTGGCTGGATTCACATTTCAGCATCGTAGCCAATGTGTTTGCTGTGTGAGCCACAGCAAGTGGCATAACCTCTCTCAAGTGTCGGCTTCCTCCTTCCCAGATGGCTCTAGTGAATTGCAGGTATGGGCCTGCCTTAGGCAGGACTGCTACCATGCCCGTTTTATGGACCCAGGGAGAGCTTTGACAATGCCCAGCCTTCCCACTGCCACCCAAAGGGTAGCCTGTGTCTCACACTTTACTTATTTTTGCACAGGCTGGAGCCTGAGCCCTCTCCCAAGGCCTGTGCTGGCATGGAGACCCCCAGGGCTCCCCAACCCAGCTCTGGCCCAAAGAAAAGCATCAGTGTGGACAGAAACGACAGTAGCAAGGAGAAATGAAACCCATGTCACTCCGGGGACTGCTTGGGAGGGGATCCCCCAAGGAAACCCACCATTACCCCAGGAAATAGCCCAGGCTGGGCAGGGGGCTTTCCTGAGGCCCTCAACACTGTTTTGAAGGGTGAGGCTGCTTTGTCTCCAAGCCTGACAACTTAAGTTTGATCCCTGAGGATGTAAAAACAAAATTTTGGAGATTTGCTTGTTTGTTTGTTTTTGTTTTGTTTTTTTTCATTGTTTGTTTTTTTTTGAAACAGGGTTTGTGTGTATAGCACCAGCTGTCCTGGAACTCACCCTGTAGACCAGGCTGGCCTCAAGCTCACAGAGATCTGCCTGCCTCATGGGTGCTGAGATTAAAGGTATGCACCATTGTGCCTGGTTGGGTGTAAAATAATAATAATTTAATTTTTAATTTTACTAATTTAATATATAAATTATATATAACATACTATATATAACAGACAACAGATGACAGATGACATAACATGTAAATAAAAGTAATAAACTATTTAATTTAGAAAATATTGTATATGAACAAGAACAGAGAAAGAAAAGCTGTGACCTGGGGCAAGCACTCAATTGACCCCCTTCATCCACCCAGCTCCTCAGTAACTCAGTGCCCAGTGAACACACACTAGCAGGAAGGCAGGAAGAAAGGAAGAGAAAGAAAAGAGGGAAGAACAGGTGTGGCCATCGCCATCGTAATCCTGAAGCTTATTGGAGGTGACAGAGAGAAAGGCGGTCCATTCTGTGTATGCTTTTGTTCAACCTGTGCCATGTGTGTCTGTGTGCGTGCAGGTGCACAAGCACTTGGAGGCCAGAGGTTGTTTCCCTCAGTTGCTTCCCACCGTATTTTTTGAGGCAGGGTCTCTCAGTGAACCTGGAGCCCTCGACTCAGCCAGCTAGCCAGGGAGCACTGGGGTTACAAGTGTCCCCACCACATCTGGACCACATCTGGCTTTTTTTTTTTTTTTTTTTTTGAGTGGGTTTGGGGGAAGCAACTCAGGTTATCATTTTGAGGCAAGCACCATACTGACTAGACCATCCCCCATCCCAGTTTAACTTTCAAGATAAGGTTTCTTGGGCTGTGGTCCTTAGTGTCTGCAGTTTTGAGACTGGGATACCCTCTTCTCCCCTCCCAAAGGCACGCAAAAGGCAGGGCAGCCCTGGCCAGTGAGTCACTCTCTGTTGGGACTGAGGCAGCGGTGACAGCCCCTTTGAGAAGTCAGGGACTGAGGTCCGGAGGGACAAAGGACCTGTCCAAGGACACAGCTGTTGGGGAAGTGGTGACAAGCTGGAGTTTTTAATGGCTTTCTAGGGCACAACGAGGCAGGCTCTCCCATGTTCCCCAGGTTGTGTCACCAGCCTGACTCTCCACCCCAGAACATTCCATCACCAGAAAACAAAATCCCAGACCCAGGGACGGTCCCGCCCCCGCCCCCGCCCCCACCCCCGCCCGCCTCTGGTGAGCTGCGGCTGCTTTGTGTCTGTGGCTTTGCCTGTTCAGGACATTTCTTATGCATGGAGTCATAAAGTAGGTCACACATGCTCTCTCTGGTCCCGTCTGGCCTTTCTCACAACCGATGCCTTCAAGGTTCAGCCAGGTGGGTTTGCTCCCGAGGCTTGAGTTTGTTTGTTTTTGTTCTTTAAGGCTGAATAATATTCCCTGGTATGGATATATACCACCCACCCTTTAGGGGCACTTGGGCTGTTTTCTGCTCAGCTCTTGGGGAAAACCCTGCTGGGAACATTCCTGTGTGTGTTTATGTGCACTGGAAGCCACCCAAGAGACATTTAACTGTCTTGGAGCCGTCCTGGGTCTTTATTGATGTATTACTTTATTTATTATTTGTTGTCCAAGGATTGAAAGCAGGGTCCTCGGGATAACACTAGACGAGTGTCATGTTACTGAGTGACAGTCCAGGAGGCTGCCTTTTTTTTTTTTTTTTTTTTGGTATTTTAAGACAGTGTTTCTCAGTGAAGCCCTGGATGTCCTGGGCCTTACTCTATAGACCAGGCTGGCCTTGAACTCAAGAGATCTGCCTGCTTCTGCCTCCTGAGTTCTGGCATTGAAGGCTTAAAGTCATGCACCACCACTGCTCTGATCTTTTTCACGTTTTATTTTTATTTTATTTTTTTTATTTTTTTATTTTATTTTTATTTATTATTATTATTTTTTTTTGAGACAGGGTTTCTCTTTTTAGCCAGGGCTGTCCTGGAACTCACTCTGTAGACCAGGCTGGCCTCTAACTCAGAAATCCGCCTGCCTCTGCCTCCCAAGTGCTGGGATTAAAGGTGTGCGGCACCACCGCCCGGCTAAACTAATTTTTAAATAATGAAACAGGAGAGCTCTCATGTAGCTCAGGTTAGTCTCAGATTTGTGTAGCCGAGGACAGCCTTGAACTCTTGACCCCTCCGCCTTTGCCTCTCAAACGTGGCCATTACGATCTGTGTGAGTCACCAAGCCCCACACTCGCAAATTCCTCGTTATATTTCATTTGTCTTAATTTGTGCTCCTGAGTGTGTATACACTATGTGCTCATGTGGAGAGATCAGAGGATAGCTCTTGGGAACTGGTTTCTCCTCCCACTCTGTGGATTCTGAAGGATCCAACTCAGGCTGTCAGGCTGGGTGGCAGGTGCCACCGTGGGAGCCATCTTTCCAGCCACTTTTTGTCTTTGAAACAGAGTGGCAATGGCATCCTTAGGTTGGCTGGAGATAGTGATGCATGCCTTTCATCCCAGGACTCACGAGGCAGAGACAGGTAGGTCTCTGTGAGTTGGAGGCTAGCCTGATCTACATAGCAAGCTCCAGAGTGGCCAGATCCACCTGCCTCTACCTCTTGAGTACTGGGATGAAAGGCATGCATCACCACCGCGCAGATTATCTTTATGATTTTGAGACTGTTCTCATGGAGCCTAGCCTAGCCTGGAACTTGCCATCCTCCTGCCTCAGCCTGAGTGTGTGTACCACCATACCTGGCTAGTTTTCATTTCAGCATCTGTTTATTATTTACAATATGAGGACAGAACCCAGGGCTCCTGCAGACTACGAAAACTCTCTACCTCAGAGCCTCATCTCAACCTGTTTGTTCCACTGGGGGATGAGTTTGTGGCTGTGAAGCCCTTTTCTCACAAAGTAAGGTATTCAGGACTGACTGTCCAGTGTCGCGTATGAAATCTGGTTGGTGAGCCTCTCTTTCTCTTGGAGAAACAGAGCTGCAAAAGTGTGCCCATCACCATCCAGGCAGGATCTGATCTGGGCTCTCCACAACATCCTGGCAGCCTGGGGGGTGGGGGTGGAGGACCAACTCGATGACTTGGAAGGTAGGAAAGAGCCAGCACCTGAGTCCCATCTGGGGGTCTGCTCAGAACTGGGCACTGCTTGGTAGAGGCCCTAAGGAGCCAGATGTGAGCCACCTGGACTCCTAGCTGGTCTGACACAAATGATGTCACTGAGCTAGGTGCCACAAGCCAGCCTGGTTCTGGAACCTAAGGTGGTTGTCATGACATCATGGGAAGTCTTGGAGTACCCAACCACCCTTGGAAACACAGGAAAGACACCAAGAAAGCAGAGGGGCCTAAAGGAGACTTCTTGAAAACCTTGAGCACAAAGGCGCAGAGTACCCAGAAACAGCAGGAGGGTGCTGGGGGTGTGGCTTGGTCAGTAGGGTGCTTGCTTAGCAGTATAAAGTCCTGGCTTCCGTGCCCAGCTTTTCATAAAGCAGACATGGCTGTGTGTGCCCAGAATCCCAGTGCTACGAAGGCAGAGGCAGGAACAGCAGGATTTTAAGACTTGCCAATCCTGCATAGAGTTCAAGGCTGGTGTGGGCTACAGTCTCAAATATAAAATAATACGAGATGGGGGTGGGGTGGGGGCTCAGAATATAAAGTGCCAGCCACCAAGCCTGATGATCTGAGTTTGATTCCAGTGACCCACACAGCAGAAGGAGGAAACCACTCTCTTTCGAGTTGCCCTTTGACCTCCATGGGGCTCGTGGCACGGGCACCCACATACCTACCCATAATAAAGTTTGAAACAAATAAAAACAAATGAATAAAAATAAAGCCAGATGTGGTAGCACATGCCTTCATTCCCAGCACTCAACATACAGAGGTAGGTGGATCTCTGGGAATGTGACAAGGTTTGCCTGGTCTGTGTAGAGACTTCCAGCCAGCCAAGGCTGTGTCTCAGCAAACAAACAAAAACAGAAAAAAGAAAATGTCAGGTGGTGAGTGTGAATGCGCAGGGCTGGACCTGCTGGCCCAAAGGGTCGTGATGATACCGGCGATTTTATCCTAAGCCGCAGGAAGCCACCAGGGGATTTTACTTGAAGGGGTGACACAGTGCCTTAGGTGTCACGTGGGAACCAGGCAGAGGTCACTGAGCCACAGAAAGGAAGTGGAAGCTGACAGAGGCACCTGTGGGCTGAGTACACTGGCCAGTCAACTGAGGGAGGAGCGGGCCGCAGGTGTCTCCGTGGCTGACTTGGGACACAGCCATGGCAGGGTGGCGTGGGGGTGTCTGGACTGAGTGCAGACTCAGGTCACCCCGGAGGGGAGGAGAAACACCATCACATTTCTTTCCCTTTCTTTCACCTTTTTCTTAGTTTTCAACTTTTTTGTTTTGTTTTGTTTTTTGTTTGTTTTTGGTTTTTGGTTTTTCAAGACAGGGTTTCTCTGTGTAGCTCTGGCTGTCCTGGAACTCACTCCGTAGACCAGGCTGGCCTCGAACTCAGAAATCCGCCTGCCTCTGCCTCCCAAGTGCTGGGATCAAAGGCATGCGCCACCAATGCCTAGCTCTTTTCTTCAATTTTTTTTTTTTTAGTTTTCAACTTTTTAGTATGCAGTTTTTGTGGTGTGTATGTTTCAGTGCGGGCACTCGTGTACAACATGTGTGTGCAGACTCAGGAAAATGTTGAGAATTGGTTCCCTCCATCCACGGTAGGATCTGGGATCCAAACTCAGGTCATCGGGTTGACCCTACTGAGCCATCCCTCGGCCCCTTTTTCTGTTTTCTTTTGAGACCAAGCAGGCTTTGAATTCTTTATGTGGTTTAAGACTACACCTGAATTCCTGACCCTCCTGCCTAAGTCCTAAGTGTTAGGATTACAGGTGAATCCTACTGTGCACAGCCAGGTCTCTCTCTCTCTCTCTCTCTCTCTCTCTCTCTCTCTCTCTCTCTCTTCCTGACAGGGTTTCCTCTGTGTAGCCCTGGTTGTCCCAGAACTCACTTTGTAATCTAGGCTGACCTTAAACTCACAGATAAAGCCATCTGCTATGCCTCCTGAGTCCTGGGACTAATGTTGGGTGCCACCACACCCAACTTCGATTTTTATTTTATTATTATTATTAGTTTTTTCGAGACAGGGTTTCTTTGTATAGCCCTGGCTGTCCTGGAACTCACTCCGTAGATCAGGCTGGCCTCGAACTCAGAAATCTGCCTGCCTCTGCCTCCCAAGTGCTGGGATTAAAGGAGTGTGCCAACACTGCCCGGCGATTTTTATTTTTGAAAACTATTATATTTTTAACTTCTTAAAAAAAGTGTTTGGGGGGCTGGAGAGATGGCTCAGTGGTTAAGAGCACTGACTGCTCTTCCAGAGGTCCTGAGTTCAAATCCCAGCAACCACATGGTGGCTCACAACCATCCGTATTGAGATTTGATGCCCTCTTCTGGTGTGTCTGAAGACAGCTACAGTGTACTCATAAGTAAAATAAATAAATCTTTAAAAAAAAAAAAAGTGTTTGGATGTCTTGCCTGAATGTATCCTGTGCACCGTGTGTGTGCAGTGCCCACAGAAACCAACAGAGCCCTCTGGGACTGCACTTAAAGGTGCTGTAAGTCACCATATGAATCAAATCAGGTCCTCTGGAAGAGCAGCCAGTGCCCCTAACCACTGGGCCACCTCTCCAGCTCCTATCTCCTGCTCTGAGCTTGCATTTCCTAGTGTCTGATAGCGTTCAACATCTTCCTATGACTTAATTACAATACAATCCACCTATCTTAATTACTGAAAACAGATAATATTCAAACCTTATGCTCACTTGAAGTTGACCTTATTGAATTTTGAGGGCTTTGTTGGTTTGGTTTGAGACAGGATCTCAGGTAGCCTGGACTACAGAGCAACACCCTTTCTTGTGCCTGGAGGATCAGAAGTCCAAGTTGATCGTTGACAGCACAGTGATTTGAATGCCGTCTCGAGGTACAGGAGACCCTGGCTTGAAAAGAAAAAGAGAGAAGGAGAGAGATAGAGAGGCAATCAGAGATGATGGTTCAGGCCCCAGCCTAGCTCTCTGCCTGCTGAGGAACCTTGGCTAGGCCTCTTCCCCTTTCTGGGCAGCTGGACCTGCAGATGCCTGGATTATCCCAAGGGGAGCCTGGGAGGTAGGAACCTGTGGTTAATGATAGAGACTGTTTCTGCCGCAGGTCTTTGCTCAGACAGTTTTTATTTCCCAGGATGCTCTTCCTTTCGATGCCCTCTACTTCCAGCCTTCCCACAGTTGTCCCCTGAGCATTCTGGAGCTTTTCCGTGTCCCCACCCCAACCCTCCCGTGGCACCTCCCAGCTCCTCACACCCCATCTCCTCCCACAGCACTGGCTACCATCTGCCACTGTGCCTAGGTGTTGATTTGCCAGTGTCTGGCTCTCCCGTGGAAGGTGTCACCGCAGGAGGCTGAGTGGTTTGTGCTCTGTTCCTGTGATATCCCAGTCTTTGATGGTACCTGACGCAGGGCATAGAAGCTGAGCTAAGATTAACTGATCAAACAGGATTGCCGAATTCCCTCCTGGGCGACCTTGGACCTCTGCTTTCTTTTTTCATTCATTCATTCATTCATTCATTCATTCATTCATTCATTCATTCATTCATCTATCGTGTGGGTGTGCACAGGCATGCGTAGGTCAGACCCCAGAGTGGAAGTCAGAGGATAATTTTCAGGAATCAGTTTTCTCCTTCCTGCATGTGGGTCCCCAGGTCATCAGATTTGGGGGCAGGCACCCTTACCTGAGACATCTCAATCTCTCCGTTTCTGTGTTTGTCTCTCCCTCCCTCAGGTGGTCCCTCTTCCCTTCCTGTTCTTTTTGTCTGTTTTGAAACAATGTCTCCAGTAGCCCAGGCTGGCCTCCAACTCGCAATGTATCTAAGGCAAGTCCAGTCCCCTTGATCCTCCAGTCTCCACATCCCTAGAGCTGGCTCCGGACATCACTACCTACTTTGGGGCCACTTCTTTCAACCACAGGCTTGTCTAGGCCAGGGGAGGGGAGGGGAGGCAGCGGTGGGGTCCCAGAGCGCGGCCCCCTCCAGCCCTGGCCGCCCGCGGTGCAGCGAGACGAATGCAGCACACGGCCGCCTTTATGGGCCGCAGACAGCGCGCCGCCAGCCTAACCCTGCGTGGAAAATTCGCAGGCGGGAGGCGGGGGTGTCGCCCGGCAGGTGGAGGCGGGAGAGGAGAGGGCTGCAGTCGACAGGGTGGCCAGCCCAGCCGCGGCAGGATCTCAGAGTGTCACAGCAGCGCATCCAGATTTCTTTCTTTCCTTTTTGGTTTTTGGAGACAGCCCGGGCTGGCAATGTAGCGGAGGATAATCTCGAATTGCTGATTCTCTTGCCTCCACCTCCCACTTACGTGTCCAGCTAGATTTCAGGGTGACGCCCGCAGCCTTAGGAAGCTGAGCCAAACTTGAAATCAGGGTGGTGGATGGAGGCCACCGCCTATCCAGTGAGGTAGGACTAAGGTCTACATGGAGTTCAGGGCCTTGGTACCTGGGGCTTTTCTGAGTGTCGTCGTGCTGGGCCAGGCCATCCTAAGAGAAAGAAGTTCTCACGAGCTCTGGACACTGGGGCCCCTCTGCAGGGGGTATGTGGGGGTGCACAAGCCAGTCCTCTCTTCTCTTCATCTGTTTGCGCTGCTGGGATGGAATGCCTGAGGCAGCGTTCTGTATAAATCAAAGACACTTGCTCAGTTCGTGATGCTGGCGGCCTCCGCATGAGGTCCTTGTGCTGGGTCACCACTGTGGAAGAACAAAGAGGAGGTGAAGCCCCACACCACCGACAGTGACAGGAATCCATTCATGGGACAGAGCCCTCATCACCTAAACCCCCTTAGGCTCCCCTACCCAACGCTTGTGTTGGGCAAACAACCACTTTTAGACCTTAGTTCCTGGATACCAGGACACAGGACACACACCCAAACTGGCACGTGTGCCTTCCTGTACTGTTAACAGCATGGATGGGGGAATCGGGAGAATAGAGAAGAACGGGGAGGCAGGTAACCTCAGAGTGACAGCAAGATAACTCCCCAACAAAGCCCTATCTCAGAATCATACAGGAAGAAGGCAGAGAGTGAGGTAGGAGGGACACACACACACACACACACACACACACACACCGTGCTCAGAGAAGTCAGTCAGAACCACACAGAATGTTCTGGGTTAGCCTGGGCTACAGTGTAAAACCCTGTCCAACAAATAAAATTAAGTTTAAAAAAATCCCAACAAGGTGGCGCACACTGGTAAAGGCAGGGGGCAGTCAGTCTTTGAATGGGCCAGTCATTCTTTGTGCCCGGGACCTGGCCCTTACCCCTGCTGGGTCTCCAGCCTCTCTCCATTCCTCTACCCCTTCCTCTACTGCCTCGAGGGACCGGCTCAAAACACTTGTGCATTTCCCTACCACCCTACCCTTTCCCTTTGCCACAGTCTTTATTACATTATACACTTAAGATTTTAACTAATTAAGAAATCAATTAGTGAACAGTGGGGGGGTGGACTTGTGCTATAGCCTTTGTGTGGAGCTCAGAACCTTCAGGGATCCAGTCCCTCTTCCCACAACGTGGGCTCTGGGGACTTGAACTCAGATCGTTGGGCTTGGTGGCAAGTGCTCTTCCCTGCTGAGCCCTCTTGTCTGCCCTGTTTTTTAGATTTTGTTTTTGTTTTTTTGTTTTTTGTTTGTTTGTTTGTTTTGTTTTGTTTTGGGGCAGGGTTTCTCTGTGTAGCCCTGGCTGCCATGGAACTCACTCTGTAGACCAGGCTGGCCTCGAACCCAGAGATCTGCCTGCCTCTGCCTCCCAAGTGCTGGGATTAAAGGCGTGCGCTACCACTGCCCGGCTTAGATTTTGTTTTATTTATTTGTGTCTAATTTAATTTTTTATTTTAAATTTTCATTATGGATATTTATGAGTTCAGGTGCTTTGAATCCCACCACCACCACCACACCCCCCACCCCCGGAGCTGGGGTTACAGTGATTGTGAGCCTCCTGACGTGGGTTCTGGGATTGAACTTGTGTCCTGTGGAGAGCAACAGGCACTCTGAACTGCTGAGCAATCTCTCCAGCTCTCGTCTGATTCTGGGTGTGTGTGGGTGTGTGGTGTGTGTTCACGTGTATAGGCAGGCTGGTGTGTAAGAGACAACATCAAGCTTTGGTTCTTGTCTTTCCCCTCGTCTGAGACAGTGTATCCTCATTGTTCAATGCCTTCGAGTGCCGTTAGCTTCTGGGGAATCTTCTCTCTCTTTCCCATCTGCAGTTGGAGTACTGTGAGGTTATACATATGATCGAATAGCATTTTGTGGCATCTGGGATTTGAACTCAGATCTTGGAATGGCACAACCAACCATTTCTGCATTAAGTCACTTCCAGCCCTATTTTACTTATTTTTATTGTATGTGTATGATGTTGGGGAGGTACGTGATGTTATCTTCGTAGGGATGATGGGGACTGAACTGAGGTCTTCAGTCTTGCTCAGTAAGCAGTACACCCTTTAAGCTCTCTTGACACCCTAGTGTTTTGGAGACAGGGTCTCATGTAGTCCAGGGTAGCCTTGAACTTTGATCCTCCTGTCTCCGTCTTCCAAATGCTGGTGTGTGGCACTAAACAGACTCTCTGTGTTGAGACAAGGTCTCACTATGTGGCATAGGTTGAACTCACCAGTCTTGACTGGCACCCTGTCTCCTGTCCTGCCTCTGCTTGCCAGTGTCGGGGGCTACAGACATGTGTCATCTTACCTGTTCATATTATACACTATTTTGGTCACTAACTTTCTGCCTGCCTCCTCTCCCTGGGGGAGTGGTGGGGGTGTCCAGAAAGCAGGACTCAGTGCTAACACATAGCCTCTACACCTACCCTAGCACACAGTAGGTGTTCATAAATGCAAAAAAAGAAAGAAAGAAAGAAAGAAAGAAAGAAAGAAAGAAAGAAAGAAAGAAAGAAATTGGTGAACAGGCAAAACCAGGGCGGATACCAAAGCTTTTTCTTTCCTTTCTGGCGACTTGGTCTTTGGTTAGCAAGGGACTGGTTTCCTGAGCTACAGAAGGCAGAAGGCCAGGTAAGGGGAGGGGCAGGGATGGAGGGCGAGGCTCTGCCAGCAAGGGAAGGCTCATTTTCTGCTGCAGGGCCAGCACCCTGGCAGGGTGGGGGCCCGGAGGCCAGAGCTGCCCTGCCTGCCGCCCTGCCTGCCGCCAGTGAGAATTCTCACACGTTGTAAAGGAGGCTCCTGCTCTCTTCTGGCAGGGCAGCTGGCTGGACTGTCTGGGCTAAGCCAGAGATTCCCAGCAACCAGCTTAGATGTGGCAGAGCCTCCTGGCCCTGGAATTCTCTTCCTGGGGACAGGGCACTGAGCTGAGATCTAGGCCAAGTTTGCTCCTTGGTTTACTGAGACACCACACAGTGTCCCTTGAGCTCCAGTCCCATGGTGACTTGAAGCTAGGAGGACACTCCTTTGACATGTAGAGATACAGAAGAGGGGTCTGGAGTGACCAGCCACAGTCTGCCTCCAGTTGAAGTTTCTCTCCATAGCTGCTAAGTGGGGAGGGAATTCAGGACTGATGTGTACCTTTCTTCTGGACTTGGTGGCTCATACCTATAATCCCGGCACTGAGGAAGTTAAGACAGGAGGAAGATTGTCATGAGGTTAAGACCAACCTGGTCAGCCGGGCGGTGGTGGCACACGCCTTTAATCCCAGCACTTGGGAGGCAGAGGCAGGCAGATTTCTGAGTTTGAGAGTTCGAGGCTAGCCTGGTCTACAGAGTGAGTTCCAGGATAGCCAGGGCTACACAGAGAAACCCTGTCTCGAAAAACCAAACCCAAAAAAAAAAAAAAAAAAGACCAACCTGGTCTACATAGTCAGTTCTGGGCCAGCCTGGATTACCATTTGAAATTCTGTCTTAAAAAAAGAAAAAAAGGGGCTGGAGAGATGGCTCAGCGGTTAAGAGCACTGACTGCTCTTCCAGAGGTCCTGAGTTCAAATCCCAGCAACCACATGGTGGCTCACAACCATCCATAATGAGATTGGAAGCCCTCTTCTGGTGTGTCTGAAGACAGCTACAGTGTACTCATAAATAAAATATTTAAAAAAAAAAAAAGAAAACAAAGAAAAGAAAAAGACATAGAGCTAGGGTCATGTCTTGTGGGGGGTGGGGTGGGGCAGTCAGTGAGGCGGTCCTGAAGATGGTTAGAAAGGTCTGGTGCAGACACCACTGGGCCTGAGTTGGGGCCTGGCTCTGCACACATTCCCGGGGCCGGTACAGCATTCCCATCTCTCTTGAAAGAGGAGAACCCCCAGAGACTGGGAAGGATTGAGGAGGCCCAAGGAGGTGTGACATGTGTCATGCAGATGTAGGGCTCTGGGTTCCCCCTAGCAACTCAGGTTTGGAGTGATACAGAAGATCAGGAGATACAGAAGTAAAATCAGTAATGGGAGAGGGCCTCAGAGGGTCAAGATTTGGGGTTCCTCTGAGTTAGGCCTGTGCGTGAGTCACTATTTTTGAACTAAATTGGGTTGGCTGCACGTGCGATATGTTGGTGCAGAGAGATGTGTGTGGCGGGTGTGAGCGAGGGGGCACATGTGTGTGTCAGTGGGTATGAGCATGTCCGTGGGCATGTATGTATGTGCAGAGATGTATTCTGGGACTGAACTAGTGTGAGTGTGTGTGTATGTATGCGTGTGTGAGTTGGTGTGTCTGAGCAGAGGGGGGTCTGTTGGGTTGGAGGTAGACTCTGGTAGTGCGAGGTGAGAGTATGAGGCTCTTCAGGCCCCTCAGGGCATGTGAGGGTACACTGATGTGTTACCACATATAGCAAGGTAGGGGATGTCCAGTGTATGTCTGCATGTGTGTGTGTGGCCCTGTCACCGCCGGCTCCAAACCCGGCCACATAAACTTCACACCCCTGCAGGCGGGCTGCGGCAGCCCCTCGGCGGGTGCTGGGCAATGGGAAGCAGATGGGCCAGGATGTAGACCATATGGGGCTGGGGGTGGGGGTGCACTCCTCCCTCCCAGCACCAGGAAACCCCCCTGCCTGCGGCCCCCCGTCGGGGTGGGGCCTGGAGCTGACACTATAGCAAATGTCCTGCAGCCAGTGTGGAGCCAACGGGAGACAGCTTCAGCCTCACAGGGAACTCTGGTGTGTGTGTGTGTGTGTGTGTGTGTGTGTGTGTGCGCATGCAGGGATGAGGGGGCGTGGGTGGTTGGGGTTGGGGTGTTTCGGTTGCGTGAGATGATTTAGTCCTGAGAAGCTATAGCTGGCCTCAAGATTGTGTACCGCACAGACTCACTCTGTCCCTCAGTTTCCCCAGGGGTGTACTAAACAGAGTGGCTGTTCAGAATTGAATATAGACTTTGGCCCACACTAGGCAGATATTACCAGCCACAAGGTCAGTGGTAATAAAGGCTGGTGACCTTGGTTGTCTGCAGGGCCACAGACTTAGCTGTGCTCTGGCACTGGGGTGTGGTTCATCCATAGAGCCCTGTTCCCAGTATGAGCAACCTGGGGGTCTACCCATCCTCCCCGTGCCGTTAATCTGTTGGCAGTAAGGGCGACATCTCCAGGCCTGGGCTGGGAAACCTGCTGTGCTATCTCTTTCTGTGCCTCAGTTTCCCCTCTGGGGAGCAGACTGATAATCCTGGGGTCTCCCTGTTTCTGGGCGGTGGTGAAATTTTCATCTGGGGGCAGACACATGTATCTCACTCACAGCAGAGCTCTTGGAAGCTTCTTCAAACCGAGGAAGGAGCTCTGGAGACCAGAGAGGCCTGGCCCACCAGGATGGTGCTGTCACAGCAATGAGGTGGGCACAGCTAGGGCAGCTGTGGTGACCTGGGGTCCTCAAGGTTGTGGAACAGTAGTGTGGTCTGGGGCTTGAGTCCATCTGACTCTCCCTGGCTACACTGGTGAGTCGAGACACCCCTAGGGCCAGCCTCTGGCTCCTCTCTTCCTGTACAAGTCCCTCGGGGGGTCCCTATCCTCTGGCCATGAGAACACGGTCAGTGAGGAACTGGAGGCCGACATTCAAACAAGCCTCCCCCCCCCTCCCTTCTTTTTTTTTTTTTTTTTTTTTTGTATGAAGGCTGAGGTCAGAAGGGGGTTGGGTGTAGGCCCAGTGCACAGAGGTCAGGGTGCAGGGACAATATGCAGGGCCCAGGGTGCAGGCCCAGTGCACAGAGTGCAGGGCTCCGGTGGCTCCAGTGGCCTTGGCATGGTCAACCCTGTCCTCTGAGTCTAACTTCTTCAGAGGGATCTCCTGGGGAGGCTTAAACTTCAGTGAAGTGTCTGGAACTTGCTAGGTACTCAATAAACGCCAAGTTGCCTTCCCTCTGGTCCTGTCCTGTGGCCCCTTGTGGGTATCTGATATTGATTTCTGCCACCCCCATCCCCCATTTCTCCCTTTTCTGGGTCTCAGTCCAAAGGTTTTGGGTTGCTCCCATGCCCACACTTAGGAGGGACTGGACTAACCAATCAGAGAATTCTATCATCTCAGCCAATAACAGAGCACAGGACTTTTAGCTGGCCCCTTGAGGACTTTTTTTTTTTAACTAGGGTCACCAACCCCATGAGGGTGGAAGCCTGGATGTGGGGTTCCCCTTGCTTGGATATATGGTTCACACTGCCTGGATGAGGGGGAGCGTGGGGCCTGGCATGGGCTCTCAGGCCTGATGGTGAGATGAGAACGCCTCCAAGCCGACATGCCCCTGCTGTAGACATGGCCCTGCTGTAACCTATCCCTGTTGAGTGAGGGGCGCAGAGGCAGGCTGCGGCGGCGGAGGGGCTCACACCCAGGCCGACTGGCGCCAGCCGCAGTCCTCTCCAGCTCCAGGCGCTGCAGAGCGGGGTGTAAATCCCTCCTGGCCGCGGTCTCCGCCCCCAGCCTCGCTGCGCTGGAGCTCAGCTATTTCCGAGGTTCCCAGGGGACAACGTTTCCTGCCTCTGGCGGAAAAATCTGCAGAAAATGAGAGGCCTGTGGTCTGCCTCCAACGCGGCCCTGAGCCTGAGACAGAGGAGAGTTCTTTTCTTAGTCTTCTCCCTTCTCCGTCTCTGTCGTCCCGTCTCTGTCTCTCCCTCTTTTTTATTTTTTACTTATTTTTAATTTTTTAATTTTTATGTTTTGTTTTTTTGTTTTTTCGAGACAGGGTTTCTCTGTGTAGCCCGGGCTGTCTTGGAACTCACTCTGTAGACCAGGCTGGCCTCAAACTCAGAAATCCACCTGCCTCTGCCTCCCAAGTGCTGGGATTAAAGGCGTGCGCCACCACCGCCCGGCTTTATTTTTTATTTTTGAGACAGAGTTTCACTCTGTACCTCAGGATGGCATTGAACTCACGGTGATCCTCCTGCTTCAGTGTTTGCAGGTATGAGCCATCACATTCGACAGCCTTTCTTTCTTCGACTATTTATCTTTCTTCTTATTTTCCCCTTCCCTCCTTCCTTCCTTCCTTCCTTCCTTCCTTCCTTCCTTCCTTTTCCTCTAACTCAGAGCTTTTCTGTATATCCTTGGCTGTCCTGGATCTAGGGCTGTAGACCAGGCTGGCCTCGAACTCTCAAAGTTCTACCTGCCTCTGCCTTCCAAGTGATGGGATTGAAGGTATGGGCCACCGCCTGCCTTGCTGGTTCAGGAGGTTGAGCCTAGGTCCTCCTGCTGGGCACACGCTCTTCCACTGAACCTCATCTTCCCCTCCCTTCCACTTTTATTTTGAGATAGGATCTCACTAAATTGCACAGGATGGCCTTGAACATGAGATTCTGTCTCAGCCTCTGGAGTAGCTGAGATTACTGGCCTGCAACCACAGACCCCAACATTTATGTCTTTCCTTCTTTCTTTCCTTCTACTCCCCAGCCTCCACTCTCTGAGCCCCTATTCTTGTAGATCTTACCGGTTTGCCTCAGCCCCAGGGTCCTGTGCTTACTTCTACCAGGACAACCTGCTTGCCTCCCCCATTCCGGGCCCATTTGGCTTGTGCTAGCCCCTCTGCATGGTGAACAGGCCTATGTGTGGCCTAAAGGACACCTATGGAGTTCTCTGCTCAACTCGTGTGTCGATGCGGTGGCTGGGACAGTGGAGGAGGACACAGGGGAGTCTCGGGTGCTTGTGTCACAGGGACTCTTCCCAAAGACATCCAGGGTGTTTTATTTTATTCTTATTATTTCGAGACAGGGTTTCTCTGTGTAGCTCTGGCTGTCCTGGAACTCACTCTGTAGACCAGGCTGGCCTCGAACTCAGAAATCCGCCTGTCTCTGCCTCCCAAGTGCTGGGATTAAAGGCATGTGCCGCTACTGCCCAGCTTATTCTATTATTTTATTTTGAGACAGTCTAGATACACACAGCTAGAGCTGACCTAGAACTCATTATGTGAACCAAATAGGCCTTGAACTCAAGGCAATCCTCCTGGCTCAGCCTCTTCATGCTGGGCATATACCACTATACCCAGTTAATGCAAAGAATCTTAAAAGGCCTCATGAACTGAAGCCCTGTGCTGCTGCTACTCGCATCTTTTGGCCCGACAGAGGGGGCATCCACGTAGAATGGAGGACTGCTACGTCACCAGTCCAGAGAATGGAGGTTCACATTGGATTTTTGTTCGTTTGTTTGTTTTGTTTTTGAGACAGAGCCTCTCTATGTAGCCCTGACTATCCTAGAACTCACTATGTAGACCAGGCTGGCCTCAGTCTCACAGAAATCCACCTGTCCGTTTTCCAAGTGCTGGGATTGAGGTTCAAGGGCTGAGGACTGTATCCAAGGTTGAGGTTGAGGGCTGTATCTTGCTGGCAGGCTTGCTGCAGAGACCCAAGATGGAGTCAGGCATCACATGATCTCCAGAAGCACATATCTAAGACCTAAGACAGATCCAGTCTAAACTATTGTACTGGTTATCTATCTATCTATCTATCTATCTATCTATCTATCTATCTGTCTATTTAAAATCAGCTTGAAACAAGCCAGAATCATTTGAGAAGGAACCTCAAATGGTAAAATTGGCCTGTGGGGGTTCTCTCTCTCTCTCTCTCTCTCTCTCTCTCTCTCTCTCTCTCTCTCTTTCTTTTTATTGAGACAGAGTTTCTCCATATAGCCTTGGTTGTCCTGGAACTCTATCTGCAGATCGAGCCTCCTCTACCTCCAGAGTGCTGGTGTTGGGGTGGGAAGGGCCAGCCCATTGTGAGTGATGTACGCCTGCCCGGGCAGGTGGTCCTCCCGTTCTATAAGGAAGCAGGCTGAGAGCCATGGAGAGAAAGCCAATGAACAGCTTTCCTGTGTGGCCTCTGCTTCCCGTCCTGCCTGCAGCTTCCTGCCTTGCATTCCTGCTCTGACTCCTCTTGGTGACTTGGTCCTGAGATGTGTGAGCTGGAATCAGTCCTTTCCTCCACAGGCTGCTTTTGCTTGCAGTCGTTAGTGGAAACCTAAGGAAGACAGTTCCATGAAGCCATCCGTCTGCTACGTGCCGGCTGAGCAGACACGCTGAGTCCTCAGGCCCCGTTTGCCTCTCGCTCTCCTTGCCTAGTTTTGTGACAGGGTCTCGCTGTGCAGCCCAGGGCCCTCTAACCAGCTCTTCCTCTCTCTGCCTCCCAATTGCTCGGATTACAGGCCTGAGCCACCTGTCTCAAAACATCTCTTCAAAATTCCACCTGAGGCCTGGGGAGCTGGCTCGGCAGTTAGGGGCACTTACTGTTCTTCCAGAGGACATAGGTTATTCCCAGCATCCTCACGGTAGCTCACAACCTCCCCTTACTCCAGGTCCAGGGGATCCGATGACCTCGTTCATGACATCTATGGGGAATACACACGTGCTGTACATACTTTCATACAGACTCATTCATACACATATTTTTAAAAAGTCTTTTTTGGGGCTGGAGAGATGGCTCAGTGGTTAAGAGCATTGGCTGCTCTTCCAGAGGTTCTGAGTTCAATTCCCAGCAACCACATGGTGGCTCACAACCATCTGTAATGGGATCTGTAATGGGATCTGATGCCTTCTTCTGGTGTATACATAAAATAAATAAATCATTCCTTCTTTAAAAAAAAAGTCTTTTTTGGGGTGTGGGGGGGTTGAGACAGTGTCTCACCATATAGCTCAGGCTATCCTGTCTGTAGATCCACCTGCCTCTGCCTCCCAAGTGCTGGGATAAAAGTAGTGTGTCACTACACTCAGCTAGCAACTTTTAAAACAAACAAACAAAACTATTTTATCATTGTGGTGTGTGTGTGTGTTCGTGCACATGCACCTACCATAGCACATGTGTATGAGGCCAGAGGACAACTTTGTGTCGTCAGATTTTTCCTTCCAGCTTTACATGGGTCAAGCTCAGGTCCGCAGGCTCACACAGAAAGCACCTTTTCTTACTGTGCTCGTTCGCTGGCCCCTGGGGCTGATTTTATAAGGATTTGTTGAATGAATGAGCGAACTAGAAGACAACTGGTTGCCTTTGAAGGGAACCTCAGTGCGGCTCCTTCCTCCTGGGTACCTGCTAAGCTTCAGAGAGAGAGAGGGAGAGGAGAAGAGAGAGTGTCTTGGCACCGCTCCTTGCTTTGTGATTCTACCACTTGAGATTGTCACAGACTCCAAATGAGTGAGATGCCATCCTGGCCACCCCAGCTCCAGCGTGTCCACCCATGGCCCATGTGCACAGAGGGCTAGTCTTGCCTGTGTGACATGTCTGTCTCATAGGCTACCCAGGGTATCCATCACACATTCATGGCAGAGGGGACAGGATGGGTTGATAATGGATGCCTGTCCTGGATTGTTTTAAGTAGTGTCTAATGTTCTTCTCCTAACTACCAGTATTAGGGATGAGAGCCAGGAGCCTGGCCTAGCAGACCCTCCATGAATGTTTGTTGAATGACTGAATGAAATACAGCACTGGCTACATTTCACACACTCAGTCAGCTCAATGTTTCTGGCATAAGTCCCGCCCGCCACCCGCTGTCTGCCAGCTCAGCCTCTGGATTTCCACATCTGCTGCTGTTGCCAGGAGTGACAGGCCCTGGGGGAGGTAGTTTCCGTCTTCAGAGCCAGGGACAAGCAGAGGCTGCCAGGACACGAACTTCCTTCACTGAGAGCCTCCCTGAGTTATTCCCTTGGCCAGCCCAGCAACCTCAGTCAAACTCCTGGGCCCTTGAGCAAGGGCCACATCCAGGAGTGGCTTCATCTGCTCAACGTGTTTCCTCAACTGCCTGCCTTGGTCTCTCCGCTGGACGCTGGTCTGAGTTTGAAAGGAGTCATGTGTAGAAAGCGGGGTTGGTTTTGTCAGCGTGTGGAGGCTAGGAGCGGCCTGGAAGCAGGGACCGGCTCAGCCCCAGCTGGAGACAGCCTGCAGGCCCTGGCTGAGTCATTTCCCGCCAGCCTCCTCGGTCCCCTAGAGGCTGTTGGGAGGCCAAGGCGGAATGTGCTGGGAATCAGGGATTGTGAGCCAGAGGCAGACAATGCTGGCCCGGCTGCTCGTCCTGCCCGCTGCCTTAGCCCGCATCTCCTTTCTCCCTTCATTCATTCACTTGGCAGACATCATGTCTGATGCTTTGGCCTGTTACTTGTTAGTTGTTGTTACTGTTTTGCTGAGAGAGGGCCTCGCTCTATAGCCCAAGCTAGCCTCAAACCCAAAGTCATCCTCCTGCCTCAGGCTCCTGAGTCCTGTCCCGGGTTCACAGGTGTATGCTACCTTGCATGCCTGTGACAGCAAGCTCCTGCTGTCAGAATACCAGGAGGAACCTGTGGTGGCCACGTAAGGCAAGAGTGATCTGGAGGGGTCGGAAGCTCAGGGACCCTCAAGCGTGTGGTGTGTCCTTGGGGCCTGGGCTTGGTCCTTCTGCTCTCTCCCTGGTTAAGTTTTAGAAGCTCAACTGTCTTGGTGTTGCCTGGCACAATTCTACCTGAGTCCCCACCCTTACCTGTTGGTGAAAGTCCCCATGGTCACCTGAGCTAGAGACTTGCCCAACTAGGATGCGGCTGGAGAGCCCAGTGGTTAGATCTCTCAGGGAAGAAGTCACAGGTGTACAGGGGTCCCCAAGGCTGCACTGGCCTCCTGTCAGCTCATGGCCTTTAGTTAATGGGGACATCTGTGGTGGTGCCTGGGATGAAAGGGAGCTCCAGGGTCACCTCTTTTCTGTGTGTCCTTAAGGAGGCCTTAACACTCTCAGGGCCTGAGGTCTGTCCTCTATGCAGAGAAGCATTCATTCATTCATTCACTCATTCATTCAGTTATTGAGTCATTCAGTCATTCATTTGTGCACACATTTATTAATCTGTGTCTGACTGCACACAGATGAGCACCTACTGTGTGCAGGGTGCCAGGTATTGGTAAGGAGGCAGCCTGGTAGCCTGGCTCTCAGGAAACTGATGATCTCAAGGGGCACGGGGTCAGAAAACAGACATAGAACAAAGATAATTTTGGGTGAACAGTCCTAAGGTGGCAGTGGGGAAGGGGGTAACAGCAGGGAACATAAAGATCCCTTGGGACAGGGAGGCTAGGAGACATTCCTTGAACAGAGACACAAAGAGAGAGAAGGAGCCAGTTCAGAGGACACGTGCCTAGCACGTGCAACAGCAAGTGCAAAGGCCCTGCGGCAAAGCTAGCTGTGTGTGCCAGGTGTGGTCAGGATGGGGTGGGGGAGGGGATTGCAGATTAGGGGACGAATGGTGGCGTGAGGTGGGCAGGCATGATGGACATCACACAGGGATGAACGAGTTCCAGTTAGAGCCACCGGGCTTGTCCTGAGCCACATCTTCTACAGAGCGTTCCCTGGTGGCCCTGGCTGAGCCAGCTTTCGTGTCTTCTCTTGGCACTCACAGCCACGTGACACCAGAGTCCCTGTTCTCTGGAAGCGGTGGTGATGGGGAATGGCTCTTTCCCTGAAATAACCGGGAGTCATCGACTCCGGGTGGCACTGGGATCACAGCTGCTGAGCCAGCGCAGCGTCCCCGAGGGTCCTAGGAAGCCGTTCACCTCCAGATGTGCCTCACAGGCTAACCCTGCGGCCAGGCGCTACGATGATTACCTCGGTGCTGACCCAGGCTAGCTCTCCAAGCTGCTCGCTCTGCCGAGCTCTGGGGGAATGAGCCCTTTTTTCCAGGTGAGGTAAACGTACTGAGTGGCATCAGCCTTCACATCACTCATCTCCAGTTCCAGAACATTCCCGTCACCCCAAGAGGAAACCCTGAGCTAAGAGGAGCCTCTCCCCTCCCTCCTTCCCTCAGTGTATCCCACTGCTGTGGGTTTGTCTCTCCAGTTGTTGTCTGGAACGGGCTCCTGTGTGGAGGCCTCTGAGGCTGGCAGCTTTTCCGCCTTCAACCACGCAGTGAGTCTGTGGTGACCGTCTTGTCTCAGCTTACCAAGTAGCTCAGCTGTTTTTAATCGATGGATGTGCCATCTTACAGATAAACCACACTTGATTTGTCCACTGGTCAGTCAATGGGTATTTGAATCATACCCATAATTTGACCATTGAGATTGAAGAAATGCACTGTTAGGAACATTGTGGACAAGTATGTCTGTCTGTCTGTCTGTCTGTCTGTCTGTTGTCTGTCTGTCTGTTCTTGAGACAGGTTATCCTTGAACTCCTGATTCTTCTGTCTCCCAAGTGCTGGGATCCCAGGCACGCACCACCGTGCCCAGCTGTGTCAGGCTTTGGTTGAGCCTCAGCCCCCTCCAGTTCTCTTCTGGGTCAGTGTGTAGCACAGTTACAGGGCCTGCCTGTCTGTCTGCGTTGACCTCAGGAACTGTCGGCTGATATTGTTAAGAGCAGCAATGGCTCCTATGTGTGTGATGACACAAGCCTGAGCACTTGGGAGCCAGAGGCAGAGAGAGAGGCAGAGAGAGAGAGGCAGAGAGGCAGAGAGAGAGGCAGAGAGGCAGAGAGGGAGGCAGAGAGAGAGGCAGAGAGGCAGAGAGGCAGAGAGGCAGAGGCGGGAGGATCTCTATGAGTTTGAGGTCAGCCTTTTCTACATAATGAGTTCCAGGACAGCCAGGGCTACATAGAGAGACCCTGTCTCAAAAAACCAAACAGAACCCCAGACAAAACAACAACAACAAAGCAACCATGTGGGCAGGGGAGGACTGGAGAGAGGGCTCAGTGGTTAAGAGCACTGACTGCTCTTCCAGAGGTCCTGAGTTCAATTCCCAGCTCACAACCATCTGTGATGGGATCCGATGTTCTCTCCAGGTGTGTCTGAAGATGTGACAGTATATTCAATAAATATATTAAATAAATTAAATTATTAAATAAATAAAGATTAAAACAAAATGCAGCATGGCCTTGCGGTCCTCACAACCGGATAATAAGGGGGCCTTGAGTTGACCCATTCACCAGAGAAGGAAACTGAGACCTCAGGGGTTGGACTTGCCTGTCCTAGTGTTGATGTGAAAGCCTCAGGGCTGCTAGATTCCAAACTAACTAAAAGGCAGAAAAGATATGGAGAGGAAGGAGGAGGCTGGGAGCGGAGGGAAAGGGGAGAGGGAGAGAGAGGAAGAGAAAGGGAAAGGTGTGGGGAGAGAAGGAAATTTGTCTTTAGGCCAGGCTCCGCCTACTCATGTGCCACCTGCAGAGGAAGCTGAGGTCAGAGGTGAAAGTGTCAAAGGTCTTCACCTGTTCCCCCGGCCTTTTCTGTCCCTTCCTGGCCGAGTGACATGGGAAAGCTGGTTCACCTCTCTGGTCCCCTTTTTACATCAAACAATGGGGTATGTATTTAACATTTTATCTTTGAGACTGGGTTTCTTTCTTTTTTTTTTTTTTTTTTTTTTTTTTTTTTTGGTTTTTGGAGACAGGGTTTCTCTGTAGCCCTGGCTGTCCTGGAACTCACTCTGTAGACCAGGCTGGCCTCGAACTCAGAAATCCGCCTGCCTCTGCCTCCCAAGTGCTGGGATTAAAGGTGTGTGCCACCACCGCTCAGAGACTGGGTTTCTCATAGCCCAGTTCACCCTTGAACTTCCGATCCTCTAAGCTCCAGGATTACAGGTGTCATCGCGTCCTGCTTAGCAGACTCCTCTCTAACACAGGAGGAAGAATGCCCTCCAACCCAAAGCTCTTGGTCTGGGTGGAGCTGAGGACAGAGAGGCGTCTGGAATCTTTCCATCTGAGTCTAAGGTGGGCGAGTACAGGCCGTGGGTTGGGAGGAGTGGGCTGCCCCGTGGGAGGAAGTGATGCCCACCTTAGAAATTCCATACCCAGCTGCAGCTGAAGGTTCTGGATCTGAAGCAGGTGGTGGCTTTCTCAAACTACCTGGACTCCAGGTCATTGAACACCAAAGTGACAGAGCCTAGTAGGTCCCCAGAACCACCGTGCGCTTCAGCCAGAAATACTAACTGTGACCTCATCCCAAGTGGACTCCCACATTGGGAGGGACAGTGTGACCAGCGAGGTGACACAGGCAAGGCACAGTGTGGGTACTGGGTAGAGTCCCCAAGCCTCATGCATGGCTGAGGCTTGGCACACCTAGGGCTCAGGGAGGACCACAGGGATGGTTCTGAGCATCTGTTGTGTGCCAGGGAAGTGCAAAGCAACCTGGGAAGTGGTGCCCAGAGAGGTAGAGACACTTGCCAAGGTTAGCACAGCAGGAAGCACCTGAGTGTGCTCAGAACAAAAGTCACGTCACACCATTAGGTGTTGTTGTAACTGGTGCATCTGTGTGTATTGAGGGTCAGAGGACAATCAACCCTCAGGGGTCGGTTCTCTCCTTCTGCTGAGTGTTTCAGTGATCAAATCCAGGCTTGCATGGCAAGAATGTTGCCTACTGCGCATGTCTGTAGCCCTCGCCCCATGGAGTCTTGCTGATATGGGGAGTGGCACAGAGCCCCCAGGAAGTACCCTTTGCCCTATCTCTTAACCATGGTCTTCTGGGAGTGCCTGGAAACTCACTCTGGGCTCTGGATGAAAGAAAATCCAGCTCTGGGGCTGCAACCTGGGGTCCCTCCTGCCTAGGGTCACCCAAAGAACCACACGTCCTGATTTCCCCAGAGAAGGCTCAGTCTCACCCAGCCTGCTGCCTGGGACTTGCCTGATACGTGCTACAGTCAGCAATCGCACCAATTCTGCTGTGTGACAAGCATCTCTGGACAGAGGCCTCGGTATCCAGCCCTGGAAAGTGAGGCGAGCCTGGCAGCTCCTTGGTAAGTGGTCATGAGTAGGCAGGACCATGAGTCATCCTGTGAACCTTCTGCCATGAGAAGGGAGAGCCCCTGGCCACGTTGCGTGGATGCTGGGCTGGAGGCCACACATCAGGCCGAGGCTGGCACAAGCCCAGCCGCCAGGACATGGCTGCAGGACCTGAGGCCAGACTCCTGAGTCACCATTTCCCCGTTGTTGCCAAACCAGGCGGGAAACTGGGGAGCCAGGGTGGAGCCAGGGAGGGGAGGCTGAGGGTAGTCGAGACCTCTGTCTTAGCCCTTGTTGTACAGGACAGCTAGATTAAAAAAAGAGGCCCTGCGGTACTAGAGTGGGGTGCTGGCACCCCAAGGTGACAGTCAAGCCTCCCCATCTCCCAGCACCTCCCTCCCCATCAGCCACACAAACAATTATGCGTCACGAGTTTCTGTTTCTGGAGTTTGTTGAGCAGGTTCCACACCCCAGGCCCTTTACATCCATGGTCTCTGAATCATCCCAAAGGGCTGGCTCATTGTTACCCCACAGCCGTGTCCTTGTCACCTGGCTCTTACATTGTAACCTTCCTAGTTCGTTCCATTATTTCCAGCTTGTTTAACCTCTCATTATCTGCCTGGATGGTCCTGAGAACACACAGCGGTCAGGCCCTGCCCTGGACACCCAGGATAGAGAGACCTGAGTGGACTGCCCACCTGCTCCCCAGAGCTGATGCTTTAGAACAGGCTGTGGTGTGACAGTGTCAGCAGGGAAAATGAAGGCCGTGGGGGTGGCCAGTGCAAAGGCCCTGGGGCAGGATTACGGCTGGCACGATATAGAGGCAGCTGAGGCCAGTGTGTCTGGAGCTGGGAGGGGAAGGCAATGAGGTCAGCAGTGGGGCAGGCAGATTGAGCAGGATTTGAGACTTGATCTGACAGGTGGGAGCCTTGGGGGTCCCAAGAGGTACTAAGACCTGGTTAGAATTTCTTAGACTTGGGGGATGATACACCTGTGTCTATGAAAGACTTCAGGGAAGGGCTGTGAAGGACAGGACACAGGAGCAACAGTGCCCAGACCTGAAGGTGGACGGGGCTTCCACCTTGCTCAGCCTCCAAGGATGGTCAGGGGCCAAGCCCAGGGGGTCTGTCTCACGCAGACGCAGACACAGACACTCCTAGAGACACACAGATGCAGACACACACAGACACAGTGACACACAGATACACACACAGAGACACACACAGACACAGAGACAGACACAAACATAGAGACAGACACAAACATAGAGACAGACACAGACACAGAGACACACAGATACACACACAGAGACACACACAGACACAGAGACACACACAAACATAGAGACAGACACAAACATAGAGACAGACACAGAGACACACAGATACACACACAGAGACTCACACAGACACAGAGGCAGACAGAGACACACACAGACACAGAGACACACACAGACAGAGACACACACAAA
>NW_021604638.1:7298808-7313422 GCF_004785775.1 Grammomys surdaster | reverse complement strand
ACACACAGACACACACACAGACACACACAGACACAGAGACAGACAGACACAGACATACACACAGATACACTCGTACCGTCATGTACACAGATATACACAGAGATACATATGATTTGTCTCCTGTGATGGATATCCCCCATGATAGGCCTGTGGGATACTGGTCAGCGCTCGGCCAGTGACTCACTGGGACTTGCCCTCATCTGAGACAATCACTGCCTCTCCAGATCCAGACCGGAAACCACCTCTGACCTGCCGGGGAGACAGGAGCTGGGCAGAAAGGGCAGAAGAGCCCTGGACTTAGGCCAGACAGTCTGTAGTCCCCTTGTGAAGTCCTCCCAGGCTGAGGTAGCATTGGGAAGGTCCCAGCTTCTCTGTTGGAATCTCAAGCAACAGCAGTGCTGCGTGCGTTGGGTCTTCACAGTGTTTCACATCTACCCACCATGTTTTCGTTTTTCATTGTAGGCTCTGGTCTGTTCTAGCATCTTCCATTCCTTTCTAGTCTGTTGTCCTATTTAATTGAAAAAATGTTTATTGAACATCTATTATGTTCCAGAGACTAGGGTTTGTTTGTTTGTTTGTTTGTTTGTTTATGAAATAGACTCTCACTTTGTAGCCCTAGCTGGCCTGGAATTTAAGGAAACCCAGCTGCATCTGCCTCTCAAGTGCTGGGCCACCCCACCTGGCCTCACCGAGTAGATTTTTTTTTATTGTTTATTCTTTTGTTTTGGGGGTGTTTGTTTGTTTTAGATAAAATGTCTCTTGTACACCAGATGTTCTTAAACTTTTTCTCACTTTTGTTTTTATTTTGGATTTTGGTTTTTGTTTGTTTTTGAGACAGATTTCTCCATTGTAGCCTTGGCTGTCCTGGAACTTGATACTGTAGCCCAGGATAGCCTCAAACTCAGACTGTTCATAATGCCTCTGCCTTCTAAGTACTCGGATTAAAGGTATGTGTCACCACACCTGGCTGCCGGTAAAGACATTACTACAGCTTAAGAGGAATACAAGTCCCCAGGAGCTGGTGGCAGCCCAGAAGCCAAAGGGAACGTTCTTACTGCGTACAAAATGTACAAAGTTGTGAGGACCAGAGGAGGGACAGGTGCTTCTCACAGTGAGTGAAAGGGGCTCCGGATAGCCTCAAGACGACCATTGAGCAGAATCCTAAAGGGAGTCGGGAGGAGGACGGAGCCCTGTAGACACCGGAGGGACAGGAAAAGCTTCCAGCCAACAAAAACAGCAAGTGCAAAGGCCCTGGGGCTGGAATGCACTCGGTGTGTTCAGGGAGCATCCGGAAGGCTGGAGTCAGAAGCCGGCAACTAATGGGCCAGCCAGGACACGGAGTGGAGATATGTTGTCTGCACGTTTCCCACACTTTAAAGGCTCTCCTGGATCATTTTGTCTTTTCAATCAGCCCTAGCAGCCAACTCACCCCTGAGGATGTGTAGGCAGGCAGAGGCCGGAGCTGGGCCTGGATACATGGTTGGTCGGGCTTCCGGCTTCCTTCCTGACCTGGTCAGCTGTCCAGGCCTCGGACTGACGCCATTCAGTTCTTCTGTCTTCCGTTCGGCCCTTCCATTTGTCCTGACTACTCCTCAGCTGCAGGAGGGCTAGCGATGTAACCAGTGGGTAGAGCGTTTGCCGAGCGGGTGTGCACACAGCCCCAGCATCCCCGTGCTAAAGAAGCTGCAAGTGCTAGTGCCACACACCAATTAGTCCTGGGGAGCCGGAAACGAGGGATCAGAAGTTCAGGGTCATCTAGACTACAGTCCTTATCTCAAGGAAGGAAAAAGATTATGGTATGGTTGGGTGTGGTGGTGCACTTCTGTAATCCCAGCAGCTGAGAAGCTGAGGCAGGAGGATTATAGTGAGTTTGAGGTCACTCCCGTCTTGACAGAGCAAGAACAGTTGTTGTAGAGCTGCCCGTGCACACCGTCCCCCTATGTGGGCACATGTGGTCCCTGAGGCCAGGTAGCCTAAGTTCCAGTTGGTCCTGCTGGCATGGCAGGTGGTCCTGTCTCTTCCTCCTGTGTGAGGGATGCAGGTGTGACAAATGCCAAGCACCTGGCTCATGTCACACAGGGACATTTGACATCAGCCCTGGCTTTACATCTGAGAATCCAGGGCCCTAAAAGGAAAGAGCCTTGCCTGGGACTGTTCACCAGGAAGTGGCTGACCCCACACCTGAGCCTCCCAGACTCCTCTGCCCTTACAAGGCTTGCAAACTGATTCTGGCCCAGAATGAGCAGTCCCGGGCAGGTCTAGCTGAGACCTTTGGAAGCTCAGGAAGTACCAGGGCCTCAGCCACTCAGAATGCTTCCTCCTGAGAGGCCAGCACCTGCTGTCCCTTCCCCTGCATTCAGCGGGGTCAGGTACTCCAGGGCCTGCAGGTGCTCCAGGACGGAAGGGTGGAGCAAAGGGGAAGTTGCTGTTGCCATGGAAACCAGACAGTCTGAGTAGAGTTGGGAAGCTTATAGGGTAAGACATTTAGTTAGTTCAAGCCTCATCGAGGTCAAAGGGGTCCATTCCTCACCATTGTCCCTCAGGGGCTCTAGCTTGGCCTTAGGATTTCCAGGGTGTGGTCCCTGCCTGTGGGCTGTCAGAGCCATGGGATCTCTGGGCACCTTAGAGAAATCCCCAGTGCGCTCTGAGTGTAGTCTTCTGGGGACATACACACTGAGAGCAAGGAGGGGTTGCAGGAGACCCAGGCAGGACAGCAGGAAAGCTGCCTGTTAAATTCATCTCACCCAGCTTCTGGCACTGCCAGGACCTTAATGGATAAAAGCCTTTCTTCAAGAAGCCTCAGCCAGCCTGGTGGGCATCAGCTCCGGGGCAGTGGCTGTTGGTACCTGTCATAGCAGGTGTCAGTGCCCACCTGAAAGTTCCAGAATGTGGCCAGGAGGAGGGGGCTTGGCAAGAGAAGATGATGACATCACCTTGCTCATTACTGGGCATCCAGCTCCCAAGGCACAGCCTGGAATACTGTAGACACACCATCAAATTTTGCAAACTAGCCAGACACAGTGGGGCAAACCTTTAAGCCCAACACTTGGGAGGCAGAAGCAGGATAATTTTTCTGTTAGTTCAAAGTCGACCTGGTCTATGTAGCAAGCTCCAGCTTTGACAGCCAGGACTACATAGAGACTCTGTCTCAAGAAAAGGAATAAATAGCCGGGCGGTGGTGGCGCACGCCTTTAATCCCAGCTCTTGGGAGGCAGAGGCAGGTGGATTTCTGAGTTCGTGAGTTCGAGGCTAGCCTGGTCTATAGAGTGAGTTCCAGGACAGCCAGGGCTACACAGAGAAACCCTGCCTCGAAAAAGCCAAAAAACCAACCAACCAACCAAACAAACAACAAAAAACAAACCATCAGCTGCTCAGACCCCGGCTTATCCTTGTGTGGGAAAGTCACTTTATATACAAAGAAACTTCACACAGAGAGGTTTAGAAATTTGCCCAAGGCTACACAGCTAGCAAGTGGTAACCAGGACTTGAACAAAAGCTTATTTGTAAAACTTTGCCTTTTAATTTCACTTTATTTTTTGCATGTGTGTGCATATATGTACATGTGTGTGCATGTATGCTTGCATACGTGTGGAGGACAGAGGTTGACATCAGGTCTCTTCCTCGGTCACTTCCACTTATATATTGAAGCAGACCTCTCTCCAGCTGAACCCCGAGTTCACCTTTGTCTAGTCACCTTGCCAGCCTGCTCTGGGAATTCTTGTCGGTGCTAGCCCCCTGAGCCCTGGGGTTATAGGCTGGGTTCGCTTGCCCTCCTTCAGTGGGTGCTGGGGATTTGAACTCTCATCCTCATGGTTGCCATGTAGACACTTGACCCACTAAGCCATCTAAGCCGCCTCCCCCAGCCCTTGTTTAATTAACTTACTAATTAAAATTTTGAGATGTCCTGGAATTCCCTCTGTAGACCAGGCTGGACTCGAACTCAGATATCCACCTGCCTCTGCCTCCCAAGTGCTGGGGTTAAAGTCATGTACCCCCTTGAGATCAAGCCCAGAGTCTAAGCACTGTATCACTGAGCTATACCCTTCCCCATGTTTTTACTTTTTATTTTGAGACAGTCTCACAAAGTTGCCAGCCTTGAACTTCTGATTTTCCTTCCTTAGCTTGTGTCATCAGGAATAACAATTGTTCCATGAACTGGGGGGCAGAAGTTCACATAAGCTGTCTTACTTCTTTTTGTCTCTATGTCTATTTTTACCTGGCATATAGTAGGTGCTTAATAAATATTTGTATAAATTGCAAACACCCTGAGAAGTTGCTTCTCTTCAAGCCCCAGTTTACTCATCTGTGCAATGGGCACACTACAGGACCACTATGGTATTCATCTGACATGGTTGTTTGGACTGTGAGATTTAAGGTGACTGAATTGTGTTCAGTTCTGGTCCTTCTAGCTGTGTGTTCCTGGGCCTTTTCTGAACCTCCAAGTCCTCATTTATGGGATAGGGGTTTGGATCCTGGGACACTGAATTCTCCTGGATCTCTCTGGGTGGACAGCAACTGGCTTGGGGATGAAGCTTCTGAGGTGATACCCCTGACCCTCCATCCACCCTTACAGGGTCCCAAAGCAGCCGTTATCCCAGAATCCTTCAGGCTTCCTAGGCCTGCTCCAGGGTTGATGCTTATGTCTGGACTGGCCAGGGGCTCGCAGACACCTCTGAGGTGGACGAATCTTCTGGCCTCATGTCTGTTGAGACCAACCTGGGGAACCCACATCTTCTGAGTGCCAGACATCCTCACGAGAAGCCTAGTTACCAACATGCATACACGGGGACTCAGACTCTCACTGCGGAAGCCGCCCCTCGGCTTCCCTTTCTCTTCTCCTGCCCGCTCATCCCTCTCAGCTTGGATCTTACTCCTCACAGTAGGCCACCTGCCCCTGTGCCTAGCTTCCCTTTTTTACATCTGAGGTGACATCACTGTTACTTTGCTGGCAGATTCTCTGTCCCCAGCCGTAACATCAGGTTGGCCTTAGTCATGCCGTGTCCCCACACCTTGCACACCTTGAACACCTTGCATGAGGGTCCATAAATCCCTATTTATCGAACGCACTTGAATCTGGCTAAATGCTGGTATACAGTAGGCGTCAGCAAAACCGCTCAAGTGACATCAACTCCCTACAGGGAGATAAGGTGGAGGAGCCGGAAAAACATGGCGATCTTGGGTACAAATTCCGCTTGCTGTGTGAACTTGGGCAGGTGCCCTGAGCTCTGTTTCTGAACTTCCACTGCCAAAATCAGAGACCACTGTGTTGCTCACACACACACACACACACACACACACACACACACACACACACACAGAATTGAAGGGTTCCAGATGGCTGGGTGATGGGGAGCTGCTGCCAGCTCCCACCTGTGTATCCTTCCTCAAGCCATCTCAGCACCTGCCCCAGGTCGCAGGCAGAATACACTTCAGGGAGATGAGGGGGTGAGTGTCTCTGAAAACAACCTGCCATTGTGCCCTGTGGGTGTGGAGGACTTGTGGGGAGTACCTTGTGCGGAGACCACGGGGTCTGAATAGCTGGGGGGAGGGGAGGTGGGGCAGATGTAAGGCAGGTGTCCACAAGCATCTCTCAGCATCGTCCCTAGGGAAGTGCCCTCTTGTGCGTGCCCCAGAACCGGCCTGGCTGGTCAGACACCTGCACAGGTAGCTTCTTGTCCAGGGCCAACACAGGTGTAAGCTGGGGGTGGGGCTGAGGTGGGGAGTGGGGTTGGGGGCAGGGCCTAGAGAAATCTGGCCCCCTGAACAATCAGTCACCTCCACATCTTGTTCCCTCATCCATAAAGGAGCTGCAGGCAGGCCTAGTGCCTGAGCAGAATCCTGGCACACGCATGCTGGTGAGGAGTTGGTGGGGGTGGGTATGAGAGTACTCTTGGCTTCCTACAGGTCTGATTCCAGGAAAGACTTGATCTCCACTCCCCACTCTCTCTGGAGGGGGATGAAACAGGGTCTCACGTAGCCTTTCTAGGCTGGCCTTGAACTCATGATGTTCTGAGAGGACCTTAAACTTCTGATCCTCCTACCTCAGCCTCCTGAGTGCTGGGATCACACCCAGACTGAGAGTTTATCTTTCACTCAAGAAGCATGTGTTGAGCCGGTCGGTGGTGGCGCACGCCTTTAATCCCAGCACTTGGGAGGCAAAGGCAGGTGGATTTCTGAGTTCGAGGCCAGCCTGGTCTACAGAGTGAGTTCCAGGACAGCCAGGGCTACACGGAGAAACCCTGTCTCGAAAAACCAAAAAAGAAGAAGAAGAAGAAGGATGTGTTGAGTACCTACTGTGTGTCAGCTAGGAGCTGGGGCCATTACTGGGGGATGAGGTCTCTGCACTGAGGAAGAAGAAGGAGGTCCATAGGCGGACACAAATCATCCCGAGAGCCTTCCGGCCTGGGGTGAGGAGAAAGAGTAAGCCAGATTGATGGTAGTCAGATGGGAGTGGGGAGGACTACTCCGCTCCAGGAGGAGAATAGAGCACCCTGTACAGAGATCTGGGAGCACTGGAGTCGTCCCAGGTCAGGGCCAGCCAGGGCAACAAGGGCCAAGACAGAAGTAGGCATAAGCTCTCAATTTTAGAACCCACCCTCACCCCTCAGCATCTGCCTCAGGGGCTGTTGTGTTCCCAGGAGCCAAGGCCAAGGGCCAGGCCGGAGGAAACGGGCCTGTGGCCCAGCAGCAGACCCTCTCGGGACAGCTAATATCTCTGAGTGCCACTGACAGGACACAGCCCTGGGTGGCAGGGTGGGGGCCGGGCACTCCATAAACAGCCAAGGCTCATAAAACTGATCAAAGCAGCAGGCCTGTCCCAGCCCAGGCCACTTCCTGCAGGGGCCCAGAGCCCCCAGCTTGTGGGGGGATGGAAGGGGGACCCAGGAAAGCCTTTTTCAGTCAGGGGACTCTCTGTGTGTAAGGGCAGGCCCCTGAGCCTATGAGGCCTCCGTTTCTCCGCTTGTCTTACAAATCTGGATCCCTGCAGCTCCTGGACAGCCTGTTTCTGGAATAGAACAGTCCCTATTACCTTGTGACCTCAGTCAGTGACACCCCTCCGTCACACCCCTGTCCTCAGCTGGAAGATGGGCGAGCCATCGTCCCTCTTTAGAGGCTTCAGGCTGTAGAATTTTCTCATTACGATTTATAATTACGGTTCGGTATTTGTTGGTAGCAGCACTGACCAGGCAGAAAGACTGAGACTGTGTCCTCACAGTGAGGCTTAGGGCTGTGGTACCCACAACACGCAGGGACCGGTCGGTGGGAAGGTTCTTCTCCTCATCCCCTCAGAGTGGGCCTAGAGGTGAGAGCTCTTCAGGTCTGACTCTGGTGTGCCTGTGCCTCAGCCTGGGGACTCTGGGAACCCTGGGGCATCTTGCCAGAACTTGGGGACCCTCTTCTTTGCAGTTAGGTAGGATGGAGAGGGCTGAGGACTGTGTTGTAAGCACAGCCCTGTAATCCCAGCTACTGGGGGAGGCTGAAGTAGCATGGAAAGTTTCAGACCATCCTGGGTGGCTTTGTTTTGAAGTCCTACCTCTAAGCTAGGTATGTATGGTAGCATCTGTGTATTCCTAGTACTCTGGAGGCAGAGGCAGGAGGATTGCCAAAGGTTTGAGTCCAGCGTGGACTACACAGTACCAGGTCAGTTGGGGCTGACTACTAAGACTTTGTCTCAAAAAAGTGAAAGGGCTGGCCACAGTGGCGCATGCCTTTAGTCTCAGCACTTTGGAGGCAGAGGAAAACGGATAGCTGAGTTCAAGTCTAGTCTGGTCGATAGAGTGAGTTCCAGGCTGGGCTACACAGATTCTGTCTCAGAAAAATAACAACAAAAACAAAATAAGAAAGAAAGGAGAAATGGAGGAAAGACCTCATTTTAAAATAAAACCTAAATTATGCAGTGGTGGCACATACCTTTAATCCCAGCACTAAGGAGGCAGAGGCAGAAGGTCCTCTTCGAGTTCAAGGCCAGCCTGGTCTACAGAGCAAGTTCCATGATAGCTAGGGCTACATAGAGAAACTTTATCTTGAAAAAAAAAAGAGACAGATAAAACAGATAAAATAAAACCGAGAGAGAGAGAGAGAAAGAGAGAGAGAGACAGAGAGACAGAGGAAAGCTGGGGCCTATAATTTGGTGGTACTAGCTTGAGACCCTGGGTTCAGTCCCCAGCACCCAAACTCTAGGAGAGTGGGAAGTGGCCACTTCCCAGAAACCCTCCTGACAGCTGGGGTATTGCAGTAGCTCCCGTTTCCCCTGTCCTCCTGGCCCTCCCTGGGTGCCTCCCATTTACCCTGGGTGAAGACGCTGAGTCAGACCACATCTCTCCTCTCCTCAGAGCCCCCTCTGGCTCCTACCCAATCCACAAAGCCAGAATTCCCAAAGCTCTAGGCCCAGTGCAACCAATAAGTCTCCAGTTCTGCCACCAGCTCCTGACCTGTGGGTCTTAGTGGGAGGCAGGAGGGGTCCTGGAGCTTGGGGCAGTGGGTGTTCCACCCAAAGGTTCTGCGAGGGCAAGCACAACAGGGCGGGTGGGCGGGGGAACTACAGAGCCCAGGATCTCAGCAGCAGGGACCGGGGGTCTGGGCAATGGCACACTGAGCTCCTCCTGTGTGCCAGCCCCACGCTAAGTACTGGATGGTGAAAGAGGAAGACCCTCGCGTGGGTGGACAGACTCAGCCTTGTGGGCTCTGCACGGTCTCCCACTATGGGGGGAACCCAAGTCCCCAGGACCAGACGACAGATGTCTGGTGACAGAGCCACGGCCCTGGCTGGCTGTCCTCTGGGGATGAGCTTGGTATTCCATTTCTCTCAGTAAAGTGTGGCCACAGCCCACTACACAGTTTCTCTCTGTGTTACTAGTGACTAGAGACAGGCTCTGCTTCACTTTCCGACCCTCTAAGGGGTTTCCCTGGCTCTGGGGAGGAGGTCTTCTGTTTGTTTTGAGATGAGGTCTCATGTTGCCCAGGTTGGCCTTGAACTCATTATGTGTGGGAAGTGAGCCTCCTAATCTTCCCGTCTCTAGGAACTCGCACCCAGACCACCTCAAGTCTGTGTCTTCCCACCATGCCACCTCTGCTACCCTGCATCAGCCATCCCCTGAACTGCCAGTGGTGCCCGGCAATAAATCAGTCAAAGGTTGGCCTCCTTTACTGAAGGGAAACTGAGGCACAGGCCATGGAAGGAGCAGAGTGGCCCAAGGGAGAATTGGAAACCATTTGCAGAGGTCCTGGAATATGTGTGTGTGTGTGTGTGTGTGGTGTGTGTGTGTGTGTGTGTGTGGTGTGGGGGGAGGGAGAGAGAAATGCTGAGGTGAACCCAGAGCCTCTTACATGCTGAGCAAGCATTTTAACACTCAAGTGTCCCCTGTCCCCTGACCACTGTCTTCTCAGAGCCCAGCCTTCCCCTCCCCTTCTTCAGGAAGGTCACAAGCAGCTCAGTGGATGAAACATGAAAGAGAAGGCTGGGCTTAGAGGGTCACAGCCAGTGCCCAGGTCACACAGCCCGAGGTAGCGAGCTTGTTTGCCAGTGTTGCGACAAGTGGTGAGGAGTCAGGGGCCAGGAAGGGCAGGCCCTGCTGAGGTCAGGCAGCCCTCCTGGGCCCGGGCTCTGCAGAAGCTGGCCCAGAGCAGGAGTCCTGACTCAAAACCTTCTTCCAGAGTCTTCCTTCCCACGCCCCTGGTGGGGGTGGGGGGGCACTTGGCGTTTCCTGTTTGTTTGGGCAGGGCCCAGGCAAAGCCAGAGGGGAGACACAGGGATTTCATGGTCCTGTCACTCAGGAACTAGGCCTCTATCCAGAAGGCAGGGGCCGGGTCCTGAATCCTGGGTTCGATTTGTCCTTACCCAATCAACTGGGTGTCCCTGTCCCCACCCCACCCCAGAGTCCTTGTCTCAGATTTCCCCAGTCTGAGGATTTACCATCCAACAATCCAATGAGCTGACCTCAAGCCCTTGGGAGGCCCCAAGGCCATGAACACTGCTTCTCTGTGCCTCAGTTTCCTTCTCTGTTAAACAGAGTCGTTGTGAGGGTGAATTGAGGAGTTGTCCACACAGCCTTTGGGGAGCTGTTACTCAGACAGTTGGTTGTGACTCTGACCTAGCATGCTGTTTCCCAGATAGAAAACTAAGGCCCTAGCAGGGGAAGGGAACCTACATAAGGACATACAGCTGGTGGAGACCTGTCCACCTCCAGCCCCTAAGAGGCCATGTGATGCCAAGCAGGCACACTGTGATACCCAATACAAGAACTTTAAACTCCTGCCCTGCCATTGGCTGGCTGTGTGGGCCCCACACTGCTGACTGTGTATCTCTGATCCTCAGTTTTCACTTCTGTAAAATGGGAGGAAATTAATGTGAGAACAGGACTTAAAGAACTGGTAAGGCAGAGGCTGAGGCTGAGCCAGTGACTCACACAGCGTTCTTCCCAGAAGGAAGCATAGTCTGTGCCCTGGGTGGCCCAGGCAGCTGGAGGAAGCCCCCGATCTCCAGCCCACCCCAGCTGGCTTTGTTGGAGAGCCAGTACATCCACAGGGTGACAGTCCTGTTTATGCTCCAGGGTGGCCTAGCTGACAGACCTTTCCCGCCCTTCCCCCACCAGGCTGTTACTCAATCTCGGTGGCCTCTCCCGGCTCCTCCCTCAAGACCCTGTCACCTCCCACACCAGCACCTTCGTGTCTCTCTCCCTGGTCCCCCCTCCATGTTCCGTCCCCACTAGATCTTTTTTTTATTGACTCTCATCAGAGTCTAAAACAGCATCTTTTAACAGATTAAGCACTCCATAAATATTTGCTCAACAAAAGAGGGTATGTTTTACTGTGTTTGCTCATGCAGAGCAGGGGTCAAAAGCAAAGCCTTGTGCACGCTACGGAAGTGTTCTGTAGTGAGCCCTAGCTAGCCCTGTAGACCAGGCTGGGCTTAAACTCACAGAGATCCACCTGCCTCAGCCTCACAGGTGCTGGGATTATAGGTGTAGCCACCACACCCAGCACCTTTCTTCCTTTCTGAGACAGGTCTTGCTGAGTTAATCAGTTAGTCTTGTGTCATCTCAGTTAAGGGTTCTACTGAATGAATGAATGAGTGAGTGAATGAATGAATGAATGAATGAGCAAACAAACAAACTCTGGGCTGCTGGGATGGGTGGAGATTGGGGCTTTCCTCAGCTTCCTTGGGCTATCCAGGTAAGAGAACACAAACCTGAGCTGGGGGTGTTGGCCCACACCTTGGCATCCCAGCACTCTGGAGGCTGAAGCAGGAAGAGTGCTGTGAGTTCAAAGCCAGCTTGGGTTATTGACAGTGTGACCCTGCCTCAACACCAACAACAACCTAAAGAAATGTGGTAACCCAGGTGTGCAGGCACCTGCAGGGATCCCAGCACCCAGGAAGTAGAGGCAGGAGAAAGGAAACCTGGTGGTGGTGGGCAGGCGAAATCTCTGAGTTCAAGGCCAGCCTGGTCTACAGAGAGAGAGAGCATACCAGGGTGGCTAACACCATAGAGAGAAACCCTATCTCAAAAAAACAAAAACAAGTCCGGGTGGTGGTGTCGCACGCCTTTAATCCCAGCACTTGGGAGGCAGAGGCAGGTGGATTTCTGAGTTTGAGAGTTCGAGGCTAGCCTGGTCTACAGAGTGAGTTCCAGGACAGCCAGGGCTACTCAGAGAAACCCTGTCTCGAAAAAAAACAAAACAAAAAAACCAACAAAAAAAGCAAGAAAACAAAACACAGTTCAAAATCATAGTCAGCTACGTAGTGAATTTTAGGCCAGCCTGAGCTACGTGGGGCCCTGTCTTAAAACAAAACAAAACAAAAACAAAAAAACCACCATCACCACCACCATAAAACAAAACATGGGAAAAGCCCTTTCTAGCCCACCACTCCTGCAACTGCTTAAATCACAGCCCTTGGCTTGGAAAAGGCCTTCTTTATCCTACCCACCAGTGTGTGTGTGTGTGTGTGTGTGTGTATACATGAGTGTGTATATGTGTGTGTATGTGCGAGTATGTATATGTGTATGAGTATGTATGTATGTATATGTGTATGTGTGTGTGTATATATGTATGTGTGTGAGCGTGTGCATGTGTATGTATGTGTATGTATGTGTGTGTGTGTATGTATGAGTATATGTGTATGTGTGTGAGTGTGTATATGTGTGTGTGAGCATATGTACATATATAGGTGTGTGTTGTTTCTCATCCTGCCTGCACAGCAGCTTCAGGTTGGTGTCCCTGGTTCTGAAGTTGGCTGTCCTAGCTTCCCCTGTGACCCAGCCTTGCTTTTCCTCTTAGCCCCATTTATTTCCTCCCTTGTAAAGTCAGGTCCCAATGGCTGCTTCCTACCTTGCCTGCTGAGAGAACCAGGAGAAGCAGCAGGGGTCAGAGGGCTCGGCCCAGTGCCCAGTTCAGTGTGAGCGCCCGGCCAGGGGCAGAACCCGCCTCGCTGTGGCCTCAGTTCCTCCTTTTGTAAAGGACACTGAACAGCATTTCCTCCTGAGAGAGCCTGGTCTGCCCCACCCACATCATCCTCTTCCACTTCAGAGCAAATGGGGCTCCAGAGGGGCTGACCACCATGAGGAGAGAGGGGTATCAGCTTTCTCTCCCCACACATGGGGAGACTGGGGCTCCCACAGGCACCATTCCCACGCACCTGCTGTTTGGTCAGACCGGGGCAGCTGGGGCCTGGCGGCCTGGGGAAAGGTGCATGGCCCTGGGGATCCCAGCAGCTTCGGAGATGTTTCCTGATGCCTGCCTGGAAGGCCCTTGCTCCCTCCCTGCAGAGGAGAAACCCAAGGCCAAGGGGCGTTCCCACTGGCCACCCGCTCCCAGGGGTGGCGACTGCCTTCCTGCCTCTGCCCCAGCTTTGCCCCTGCTGGGAAGGTTCTTCCTCTTGTGGCCTACAGATCTGCCCCCTTCCCAGTGCAGCTCACACACGTCACTTCCTCAGGGATCTTCCTGAGCAGGCACTTGCTCAGAGCCTTGAGGGTTTCCGCTTTCCTAAGGAGCGTCCTGCCCTAGCCGAAGGTCTAGTTCCCTGGAGACTTAGGCTCAGAGCTCTATACCTGAGCTGGTGCTCACCTGTCCTGTGGGGGTGACCCCTGCCCCCCCTCTGCACCACCTACAGCTGGGCCATTCCTTAATCCACTCCATTCTAAGAACAGGGAGTGTCTGTTCTGTACACTGTCGAACCCCTGGGGCTACGATTAGTGCCCAGCACACAGTAGGAGCTTAGTAGTTATTTTGGGGAAGGAGGGAATAAATCACTACTATCCCTTTGTTCTGTTTTTTTTCTTTCCCATGTATTTATTTAGAGATGATCTCATGAAGCCCGGGCCTTGAACTCCTGATCCTCCATGTTGGAATCGCAGGTGTACACAACCATACCTGGCTTCTGTTCAGTTTTTCATTTCCTTATTTGGTACTGAGTACCAGCTGTCCTGGGATTGGTGCTGTCCCATGATCAGGTCCATAATCCCAGCACTGGAGAGGTTGAGGCAGAAGAATTGCCAGAAGAACTTTGAGGCCAACCTAGGCTACATAATAAAGTTAGCCTGAGCTACATAGCTACATAGTAACACCTGATCTAAAAAAAAAAAAAAAAAAAAAAAAAAAAAAAGGTGCCATCTGGTTCTGCTCAGAATGGTTGGTAACAAAGCAACAGGCAGAGTCCTGCCCAAGGCCTGAAGTTTCTAGTCTTTAAAAACAACCACTGTCAGGAAGGCACAGAGAGGGGTGCCCCATTTTGGCTAGACTGTCAGAAAGGGTCTCTGGCAGAGGCTGGGACTGGGCCCATCCCCACTCCCAGCTGACATAGCTGTGGGCAGCTGGAGTTGCCAAACTCTACCACAGCTGCGTCACCAAGGGCCAGGAGGACCCAAGGCAGAGGGGGACTGGGCAGGGCCCACACCCAGGCTGGCTTCAGCCACAGAATTAGCCGAAGGCTTGCTCCACGTACACTGTTAGTCACTCTGCGGCGGGGCTACGTGGGCACTTGCTGGAATGGATTCTCTTGACTTGCAAGAAAGTTCGGGAATGGTGTTTGAGCTCCCACACCCCCATTTCCCAGAGGACAGAAAGCTGTGGGCCTGATAAGGTCGTGGGAACCCTGAGATTTCCCATGTCCCTGTGGTCCCCCTTTTTCCTCCCTCCATAACCTGTGGGTATGCCTTCCTGGCCTGTGTCTCTCTGTGTCTTTCTGTCTCTCTGTCTCTGTCTCTCTCTCTCCATCTCTCTCCCCCCTCTCTGTCTTTCTCTCTCTGTCTCTCTCTCTCTGCGTGTGTGTGTGTGTGTGTTTGTGTGTGTTCTGGACCAATAATACCATTTTGAGCCCCAGCTTCCCCATCTATAAAATGGGATGACAATACCCCATCTATAAAATGGGATGACAATACCCCATCTATAAAATGGGATGACAATAGTCCTTACTTTGGAGAAGTGAGCTGGGAATTCAATCAGCTTTTGTGAGCTGGTGTACAGTCGGCCAACATCAGGGATAGCCATGAGTGGCAGACAAAGATGGCAAGTTTGCCCTCTTTCCTCTCTCCATTTCTCTCTCTCTCTCTCTTTCTCTCTGTCTTTCTTTCTCTTTCTTTCTTTCTTTCTTTCTTTCTTTCTTTCTTTCTTTCTTTCT
>NW_021604638.1:7293731-7298798 GCF_004785775.1 Grammomys surdaster | reverse complement strand
TCTTTCTTTCTTTCTTTCTTTCTTTCTTTCTTTCTTTCTTTCTTTCTTTCTTTCTTTTGAGACTGTGTTTCTCTGTGTAATCCTGGTTGTCCTGGAACTCGCTCTGTAGACCAGGTTGGCCTCAAACTCAAGAAATCCACCTGCCTCTGCTTCCTGAGAGCTAGATCGCCACTGCTGGCCTTATTCTCTTTTTCTTTTTTCTCTTTTTAAAGATTTTTTTGGACCTGGTTGAGGAGGAGGTGCCATCATGGATGTTGACATTCACCCCAACAAGGACCAAAATTTTGGTGCAAGGGGCTCAAGAGCCAGGACATCTACCTGCGTCAGCTGGTCAAGCTGTACGGGGTTTGTCCAGACAGACCACCTCCACCTTCAGTCTGGTTGTCCTGAAGAGGTTATTTATGAGCCGCACTAACTGGCCACCTCCATCCCTGTCCCGGATGATGGGAAGGATGAAGCTTCCTGGCCCCTGTGGTTGTGGGGACCTTGGGGACCGTCACAGAAGTTGTGCAGATGCTGGAAGTGCCCAAGCTGAAGTTGTGTGCCTTGTGGGTGAGCAGCAGGCTGAAGTTGCATCCTCAAGACTGGGGGAGTAAGATCCTCACCTTTGACCAGCTGGCCCTGGAGTCTCCCAAGGGCTGAGGCACTGTGCTCCTGTCTGGTCCTTGAAAGGGCCAAGAGGTGTACCGACATTTTGGCAAGGTCCCAGGAACCCCACACAGCCACACCAAACCCTGTGTCTGTTCCAAGGGCTGGAAGTTAGAGCCTCTCAGAGGCCCAAGGGCTAGCTGAGGCTACAAAAACTAATCCTGGATTTTTTTTTTTTTTTTGGTTTGGGATGCCTGGCTGAATCTTATTGTTAATAAAAAAAAGCCTTTGGATGTTGAAACACTGTAGCTGTCTTCAGACACACAGAAGAGGGCATTGGATCCCAAGTACAGATGGTCATGAGCCACCATGTGGTTGGTGGGAATTGAACTCAGGACCTCTGGAAGAACAGTCAGTGCTCTTAACTGCTGAGCCATCTCTTCAGCCCTTTCTTTTTCTTAATAAATGTATATTCATCCTGTCTTAAATATAACGAAAAGAAGATGGCGGTGGTGGCGCACGCCTTTAATCTCAGCACTGGAGAGGCAGAGGCTGGCGGGTGCCTGTCAGGTCAGTGTGGTCTAGAGTGAGTTCCAGGACAGCCAGGGCTACAAAGAGAGATCCTGTCTCAAAAAAACAGAAAAGAAAGAGAGAAAGGGAGGAGAAACTAATATCTGTAGGTCAGGCTGGTGTTGAATCTTTGACAGGCAGCCCTCCTACGGGAGCCTCCTTCATTCTGGGATTACATTCTTGAACCAGGCTATCCAACAAAGTATAGCTTTTCTTCTTTCTCTTTCTTTCTTTCTTTCTTTCTTTCTTTCTTCCTTCCTTCCTTCCTTCCTTCCTTCCTTCCTTTCTTTTGTTTAGGTTTATTTGTTTTATCTTATGCCTGTATTATGCCTGCATGTATGTGTGTGCACTGTGTGTGTGACCAGTGCCCTCAGAGACCAGCAAGGGTATTGGAGCCCCTGTAGTCTCAGATGGCTGTGAGCTGCCATGTGGGTGCTGAGAACTGAACCCAGTCTTCTGGAAGAGCAGCCAGTGTTCTTAACCACTGAACATCTCTCTCCAGCCCCTTTTTAGTTTTTGAGACAGGACTTCACCATATTGTTCAAGCTGCCCTCAAATTCATAATCCTTCTGTCTCCACTTAGGTGGAGCTGAGCTGATGGGTCTGGTCCATTCTGGTTTTGACTTCTGCAGGGTTTGCCCTGCAAACCAGACCAGAAGGATCTGCTTGCTCTCCACCACTGGTATCTGGCATCTGGAAGGGTGGGTCTGTGGAGTAGATGGGGACTGTGGCCTGGGGGACAGGCCTGGCAGGCTGTGGAAGAGAGGGATGCCTACTGGGTACAGTGGGCACTTTATAAGTTCTTTGTGTCATCTGCTCCCTCCTACCCCCTGTTCCTTCTCCGAATGTTCCAGGTCAGGTTGGGTCTATACACCAATCCCTTCACTCACTCTTTCTTTGTATTTCTGGGATGGAAGCCAGGGCATACTAAACAAGCCTCTACCGTCAACTGCATACCCCCACCCCCACCCCAACTCTCTGTCTCTTTTCTTATTTTGAGACAGGATCTCACCACACAGCCCTGTCTGGTCTGGAACTCCCTCCATATGCAGACCAGGCTGGCCACGAACTCACAGAGAGACACCCCCACCAGCTGATTGCCGAGATTAAAAAAATTACACTACTTGGCCCAGCCCTGTGCTGAGTTTTCATTTTGACACAAGCTTTTATTCAGTTGCCTAGGCTGGTCTAACCTTACTCTGTAGCCCAGGCAGGCCTTGCTGCCATCCTCCTGTCTCAGCATCTTGAGTGGCAGACTGCATGGCAGACTGCTTCATTAGGTACTGTTAGAGCACATGCCAGGCTCTGCTGTAGGCCTTAGGATACATGAACAATGGGCAGGGAAGAGTCCTTGAAAAGCCAGTGTTGCCAAGGATGTACTGGTCAGGGTTACCTGTTCCCTAAGTGGTGCTGGCCAGAGGGGGAACTGGACTTCAGCTGAGGATCAGACAGGAGATGATTCCGTGTGTGTGTGTGTGTGTGTGTGTGTGTGTGTGTGTGTACGTGGGTATGTGTACGTGAGTGTGGGTACCCATGGAGATGGGGGGGGATCAGATGTCCTGGAGTGGGGAATTACAGGTGGCTGTGAGCCACAGGGCACGGCTGCTGGGAATTGAACCTGGTTCCTCTTCAAGAGCAGTCAGGGCTCTCAGTGCAGAGCCAGCTCTCCAGCCCCTCCTACTTCTCTGCTGTCTTCTCTCTAGCTGGAGTGGGGGCCTGGGCTGGGGGAAGGCTGCACAGAGGAAGCCGGAGGAGTCATGAAGAGAGGAGGCTTGGTGAGGACGGAAGGCTCCATGGCTGCATGCCCTGAGGTCCCTGGAAGCAAGCCTAGGACATGGGATTGAGGGCAGGGGTCCAGGTCAGTATCAATAGTACCTCCCCATGGAGGACGCTGGGCGGATGGCCTTCATCCCAGGAAATGGTCACCATGGTGACAAACAGCCCCTTCTGGGAATGGAAACACCCCCACAGCCCTACCACTGCCACAGATGTCATCTGGCCAGCCCACAGTGGAAGTAAGCCAGCTGTGCACCACTGGAGGCCTGTCAAGATACCAGATCTTTCCAGAACGCTCTGCAGCCCGGGGAGAGGCAACATGGTGAGGGTGTTTGGAACTTAGCCCTCAGAGCTGGAGTTCAGAGTCTCAGCTCTGCCTGTCAACTTGTGGGATATCAGGCAGGTATGTAAGACCTGTGCACTTACATCTCCTCTAATGGGGACAGAGATGACTCTGACGGCTTCCAGACGGAATCTGTCATCCATGTGATCAGTGCATGGGAAACAGTCAGACATATGGGGTGCACAGCAGGACATGCCACCCACCCCCATGCTGCAGCCTGGAGCTACATTGTCATGCGCTGCAGGATTTATCCTTGGCTCTTGAGGGAGAGGCAGGACAGAGGGTTGTCCCTGTGTAAAAAGAGGGAGAAGCCAGATGTGGTGACACAGCCTAGAATCCCGGCACTCAGGAGAAGAGGAGGAAGATAGTTCTGGGCTAGCCTCAGCTATTGACAATAATCTAAGGACCAACAGGTGTGCCTCACAAGTAGAGAGCTTGGCCAGCATGGGAAAGTCCCTGGGTCCCATTCCCAGGACTGAAAGAAAAGAAAGAAAACAAAACTCTGGGGGTGCAGCTCAGTGGTAGAACCCTTGCCCCGCATGCATAAAGTCCTGGATTCCGTCCCACACAGCATAAACCTGTCATGGTGGCTCAAGTTTGTAATCCCAGCATGCAAGAGGTAGGAGGACCAGAGTTCAAAGTCATTCCCAGCTCCACAAAGAGCTTGAACCCAGCCTCGGATACAAGGAGCTCAATCCTGACACACACCCCCGCATCCCGCCACACAAAAAGGAAGGTTTCCGTGGGTGGGTGTTCCCACCCCAGCAGGAGCCCCCAGACCCTGGTGACATGGGTTTCCTCTGTCCACCTCTGTGCTTCACTGATGGAGTCAGTATTTCTTTCTGTCTACTTTCATACTCTGAAAAGGCATTCTTCCCTCGGGAAAGCCCCAGATCCTGGCCCGCATGCAGCTCCACCCAGATCCCTGGCCTGCATGTGGCCGAGTTCCTGCCTCTGTGGATCGTGGGATTCTGAGCTGCTGGCTCAGGAGCAGGAGCTGGGGGAGAGAGGGGACTTCTCAGAGACCCCCCAGCACAGCCTGGGATCCAGTGGTGCAGGGGTGGGCGGTGGGTCCCATCACTGATGAGAACTCCTAATACCCCTTGGCCTAGCTGCTAATCACTTCCAGATTGGTCGGGTCAGGGCCAGGGCTGCAGCCGCCCGGCTCCATAAACAGCCCGGCATTCCAGATGGCGCCTGGCTCCAGCCTGGCGAGCAGGTTCACGGGATGGGGGTGGGGGGCTGGGGGGTGGGTAGCAGGTGGAGGACCCTCCCCACCAGCCAGACTCAGAGCCCCAGCCCTGGGTCAGAAAGGCACCTTGGGAGAGTAAAGCTGTTGGTCAAAGGAGGGAAACTGAGGCCAGAAGAAGCAGAGGAGGGGACAGAGAGGCAAGCATGCGTCAGTACTGGGAACCCAACACACAGTAGATCTGCACACTGACAGGGACAGAGAGGAGAGCGGTCCAGGCCCATCCTCCTTCCCAGTGAAGTAAACGGCTCTCCTCTGGGCCTCGATTTCCTCTTAGGTCAGCTGGGAAGGCTGAAGTTCCACAAAGCATTCAAGCGATGGTGGGTACAGCTGCCAATCTCATGCCTCTCCTCATCCTTCAACCTGAAAGCCCCTAGGCCCCCTCTTCCAGGAAGTGCCCTGACTGTTCCCACACCTCTCCCTTTGTGCCAGCCACCATCCAGTGAGGAGGAGGAGGAAGAGGAGGAAGAGGAGGAGGAGGAGGAGGAGGAGAGGAAGAAGAAGAAGAAGAAGAAGAAGAAGAAGAAGAAGAAGAAGAAGA
>NW_021604638.1:7228958-7293721 GCF_004785775.1 Grammomys surdaster | reverse complement strand
GAAGAAGAAGAAGAAGAAGAAGAAGAAGAAGAAGAAGAAGAAGAAGAAGAAGAAGAAGAAGAAGAAAAGGAACAAGAGTTTATGAGGCAGCAGATTGTGCTGATGGTGCAGGGCAGAAGCCAGGAGACCCTCTGTTTCCTCTTAGAGCAGATGGTGAGGTCCCAGCCTGCTGTCCCCAGACTGGAACTGTGTAATGATCCACCAGAGGAACGGACAGAGAAGCCAGCCAGTTTCCCAATTGGGCAGGAGTAGTCTAGTCCCAGGGTAGCCCCTGGCAGACATGATGGGGTCTGCTCTGAGAAACGACACAACTCCTGAGGGCCTGAGCCGGTTTCCACCACCTCAGCCTAGTGTCTGGCACAGAGTGGTGGCCTTGGGAGAGCTCGGTGGGACTAGCCACCTGGGGAGCTCTAGGCTGTGTGAGCTCCCTTCCCTTCACGCATGGTAACTTCTAGAAGCTCTGACTGTAGGACAGCTGGCTGCCCAGTCTGAGGACCAGAGAGGCGGTGACTTTCTGAGTGCATGCAGTTGGAGCCCGGATCTCATCCCTGTAGGAACTCAGAGACACCTTGAGTCCGTCCCCCCCATTCCAAGGGGGTCTGAACCACAGTCAGGGCCTGGCTGGGGGGTGGGGGGAACACTTCCCGGAGCCCCCCTCCACCGCAACCTGCGCCCTCCCGGGCTTCGGATTTCAGCCAGCCTTGGGGTGAGCGGCCTGTTCTGCCCTGTGCCCGGGAGGAATGTTCGCGGTGGCATGGGCCCGGGTCCGAGAAGAAAGGCAGCCTTGTGGGCGAAAGGTGAGCCGCTGGGTGGGCGCGGGCGTGTTTACCCAGGGCCGGGCGTGTGGCTCGGGATGGCGCCGCTGTCAGCCGCCGGCCGCCTGGGCCTCTGCTGGCCTCCAGATGTGCGCTGGCTCCAGCCGGCCGGGCCCCCACCCCACGCACAGAGGGGCTTTATCAAAAGCGGCTGTGAGGAGGCCCGGGAGGCTGCCTGGCTCCAGCCTGCTGGCTCTGCGCCCCACCCGGCCTGCAGCAGCCAGGGAGAGCCCAAGGCAGCAGCTCCCCTCCGCACGGACCGTGATCCCGCCTGCCTGGGAGTGGGGTGTGGGGGGTGACGATGACAGAGGGACCCACGGGGGATGGGAAAGACGGGCTGTGGGGCGGGCAGAGGCCGATCGATGCAGGGCTCCCTAGGCTGGGCTTCTGGGGCAGGAGGTCCCCTCCACTCTCGGGTTGGATGGGGCTGGCTGGCGAGGGCGCTCTTCTTTATGGTTTCTTGGTAATAATAATAACTTATAGCCAAAAAGTAAATAAATAGAGACCAGGACTCCCGCCTGCTGCCGCCTCAGCCCTGCGGCCCTGAGCCGCTTTCCACAGTTAGTCGGAGCGCATCCCAGAACTCCTTCCTGTTTCGATTTTTAAGACGGTGTAAAATACAAACGGTTCGAGGCTGGAGGTGTGGAAGGCAGGCGGCAGGGACCTCAGCCTGTGGGCTTGAGGAGGCCTGGCTCCGGGTACGTCCCCTACTCCGAGTCTACTCATTTTGGGCTCTAAAGCGAAGGCTTTCACCACTGTGTAGTACTCCACGGTAGCAGTTTCCCTGCTTCCTAGGCCTGTGGCGATGGGTGTCTTGGTGGTTCCCTGTGGCACACACTGTAGACTGCCCTCAGAGCACCCACTGTGTGTGTTCCGGGGCTGGGGAAGTATTTTCTGGGCTTTAGTAGTAAAGTCTTAGCAGTGTGACAGGCGCTATCTTTCCTCCTCTGAGAGCAGTTGCACACTTACTCTCCCCAGAGCCTGGGCTCTTCATCACTGGGAAGCTGCACGCCCAGGAAGGAACCTGGGAGTGGGAGGGAGATGCCCCCTGCTAAAAGCCCTACCGTAGACTCTTTCTTGTTTGCTTGTTTGAGGCAGGGTCTCACTGTATACGCTTTGGCTGGTCTGGAACTCACTCTGTAGACCAGAGGTCTCAACTCAGGGAGAGCCACTTATTTCAGCCTCCAGAGTGCTTCAGTTAACCACGTGGGTCACTAGGCTCAGCCACAGAAACTTTTGTTTGGTTTTTTTGGGGTATTTTGAGACAGGATCTCACCGTGTAGTTCTGATTGTGCTGGAACTTGCTCTGTAGACCAGGCTGGCCTCAAACTCAGAGATCTGCCTGTCTCTGCCTCCCAAGTGCCAGGATTAAAGGCGTGCGCCACCACCGCCATCAACGCTGCCACCACTAGCAGCAGCAGCAGCAGGAGCAGCAGCTGATTATTTATTTATTTTAATAACCTGCATGACTTTCTGTTCATGTGAGCCCAGCTGCCCACAGAAGCAGGAAGAGGACCATCTGGGAGTTGAACTTGGTTCTCCAGGAAGGGCAGCAAGTACTCTTAACCACTGAGCCAGCTCTCTGGCCCCAGAAACCATTCTTTTGTTAACAAATAAGCATTTCCAGGTAGGGCTGGGAGTTGTGGCTTAAACACCTGTGGCCCAACTTGTTCAGAACCCTGGATTCCATCCCCAGCACCCACACCTAAAATTCCAAGTCTGTCAAAATGTACATTCCTGTTGAGACAGGGAAAAACTCTAGGGAACTTAGGAAGCTGGGTGGGGGGCACAGGCGAGAGGGGACACAGGTAGAAGGAGCTGGCCTGTGTGGAAGGCCGGGGCCCAGACACCCACAGGTCAGCTCTTGCCTGGTGGCCTGACCAGGCCAGCCATATCTCCTTTGGGGTCTCAGAGGCTGTAACTAAAACCTCATTCAGTTCTGAAATTGTTGGTTCTGCCCCTGCCAGCCCCTTCCCAGAAATCTCCGAGGCAGACCCCATCTTGCCTGCCCAGTACTACTGTCCTGTCCCCAGAGCACCCAGTAGGTGCTTGTAGCTGATCGAGTTGTGTTTCCTCCTAATTCAAGTGCACCTGGAGTCCTGGGAGGGACTGGATTTGGAAATAGACTCTCACAGACTTTATTAACTAAAGGTCTCAAGACAAGGTTGAGATGGTGACGCCCACTGAGAGGGAGGAGGACACAGGGGACACGGAGAACTGGTCTTGAGGATATGGGGCAGCAGGAAGCTGGTGTGTGGTTGCAAGCCAAGAGTGCTCAGTGCCATCAGGGAATGGAGAGAGCCTTGGGGAAGCAGCCCCAGGTCCCTGAACTTCAGATCCTGGCCCTAGAACCAAAGGAAGAAATGTTTGTCTCTATGTTTATGTAGATAATGACTCCAGTAGCTCAGGCTAGCCTCAGTCCCTCTGTAGCAAAGGATGTCTCTGAACCTTCTTGTTTGTTTGTTTGAAACAAGGTTTCTCTGTATATCCCTGGCTGTTCTGGAACTCACTCTGTAGACCAGGCTGGCCTCGAACTCAGAAATCTGCCTGCCTCTGCCTCCCAAGTGCTGGGATTAAAGGTGTGCGCCACCACTGTCCGGCGACCCTGAACTTCTGATCCTCCTGCTTTCCACCTGCAAGGCTCTGGGATTACAGACATGTGTTTCAGGATCTCATTGAGGAAGAGGACAAAGGCTAAACGAAGAGCTTCTACAGAAAGAATGGGGCAAGGGGAGGCACTCACCCTCACTGGGGGCTGGACAGAGCCCTGTCAAGGCTGCCCCTCCACTTGATGATCTAAGGGGAGTGGGGTGGAACCAGCTGGTGACACTGGGGATTACTCTTAGTGCATGACTGAGACGTCATGGAAACAAGCCCCACAGACACCACAACCTCAGAAGTGAAGCCAGCACCCACTGACAACTTCCAGAGAAGCTGCAGCTAGTGCTTGGTCCCTTCAGGCGCAGCCCAGAGTCAGGCAGGTGGAGGGAAGTTCCCCACCTGTCTGCCCTTAGTCCTTCTTGTTGTGGTTCTCCAAGTCAGCAGGAGGTAGTTCAAGAAAGGGCCCAAAGCCTGGCGGTGTCCTGTTCCCCACTGAGCCTCAGTTTCCCCATCTGCAGGTGAACGAAAGGTCACCTGTCTTTGCCGAAGCTGTTGTGGAGAGAGGGGTCAACAGACTCAGTAGGTGCTCACTGAGGGACGAGGGTCCAGGGCCTGTGTTTCCTGGACAAAGACCTGACCTAAAGCAGGGACTGGGCTTGCCAAGTTCCAATCTGCCTCCTGCCCAAGGCCTGTCCTTGGCCCCTCACAGCTATGGCACAGGGGCCCTCAGAGAGACTCAGTCTCTGTTTCCTATTGGAAAGGCCTAGAATCAAAGCTGGCTCAGGCCAGGAGGGTTTTGAAAGTGGCTGAGGTAGGGAAGGGTGTGAGATTCTGTGTCTCTTTCCCTCTGGGGAATCTATTGGCAGCCAGACGGGCAGAAAGGCAGAGCTGAACGGACAGCTGCTAACTCCAGAGCAACTGAGTTCTGTCGGATTTGGGCAGCAAAATTCCCAAGTTTGGGACAAATGGCACAAAGACATTTTTGTGATATGAGGTCAGGGAGGGGCCTCCAGTCCCCACTTGACATCTGGACTGTTGAGTAGCATTGCGCCGTGTGTTTGACATGTCAGGGGATCGGCTTCCTCATCTACCAAATGGAGAGAAAGGCTATCACTCCCCGTGCTTGTGATGAAGGTAGTAGATGAGCGGTTGCTCCGGACGAGCTGGTGTGGCCCCTGGGTCTGCTAGGTCTGCCCTGTTAGTTTCCCCACTTCCACTAACCCCACGGGCCCTTTTTACTAATCTTCTTCAGCTGAGGTGGGTCCTCGTACAAACCCCCCTGTCGTTATGGAAACCAGTCACGAGAGATGGAAGGACACGTGCCTGGGGCGCACAGCAGGTGGAGGGCAGGGCTGAGACAGGAACCCTCCACTTTTCCTTCTGCTTTTGGGATAAACACTGTGACCAGAAGCGACTTGGGGAGGAAGGGTGTATTTAGCTTCCAGGTTACAGAGCATCCTCCTGGGACGCCAGGGCAGGAGCCTGGAGCAAAAGCCAGGAAGACAATGCTCTTACGGCCCGCCCTGCTTGCTCACACACACTCCTTTTAGAAGTGTTCTTGTCACACTTGTTCATTGTGCGTGCATATGAGAACACGCATGTGTGAGAGGACAACTTGTGGTACTTGCTTCTCTCCTTCTGTCATGTGCTGCCCAGAAAATAGACGAAGGTCCTTAACTACAAGGCGGCTTTACCAGCTGTGAGTCACCTCACTGACCCTCAATGGCCCTTTCTCCCTCTCCCTCTCCCACTTCCTCTCCCTCTCTAAGATTTATTTATTTTATGTATGTGAGTACACTGTAGCTGTCTTCAGACACACCAGAAGAGGGAAGAGTGCATCAAACCACATTGCAGATGGGTGAGCCACCATGTGGTTGCTGGGAATTGAACTCAGGTCCTCTGGAAGAGCAGTTGGTACTCTTAGCCACTGAGCCATTCCTCAAGCCCACTTTTCCTCCTTCCTCCCTTCCTTCCTCCCTCCCTCCCTCCCTCCCTCCCTCCCTCCCTCTCTCTCTCTCTCTCTTTCTTTCTTTCTTTCTTTCGCTTTTTCTTTTGTTCTCTGTATGTATCCCTGGTTGTCCTGGAACTTTATATGCAGATGAGGCTGGCCTCAAACTCACAGAGAGAGATCCAGAGTGCAGGGATTAAGGTGTAAACCAGTACATTCTTTTGCTTGTTTGTTTCCAAGTTTCTGTGTGTAATAGCCATGGCTGTCCTGGAAGTCACTCTATGGACCAGACTGACATCAAACTCACATAGAGATCTGCCTGCCACCGCCTCCTGAGGGCTGTGTTTAAAGGTGTGAGCCGCCGGGCGGTGGTGGCACACACCTTTAATCCCAGCATTTAGGAGGCAGAGGCAGGCGGATTTCTGAGTTCGAGAGTTCAAGGCTAGCCTGGTCTACAGAGTGAGTTCCAGGACAGCCAGGGCTACACAGAGAAACCCTGTCTCGAAAAACCAAACCAAACCAAAAAAAAAAAAAAAAAAGGTGTGAGCCGCTATACTCAGCCACTACAGTTGTTTTGTTTTCTGAGACAGGATCTCTATATGTAGGGCTACATGTCCTAGAACTCGCTCTGTAGACCAGGCTGGCTTCAAATATACAGAGATCTGCCTGCCTCTGTATCTGGGATTAAAGGTGTTCGCCACCATCCAGGCTTCAGCCACCTTTCTTACACAGCCCAGGCAGATCTGCCTAGGGTTGGTACTGCTCACAGTGGGCTGGGCCCTCCCACACCAATTAACAATTAAGAAAATGCCTCGAAGACATGGCCACAGGCCAATCTGATCTGGGCAATTCTTCCGTTGAGGTTTCCTCTTCCCAGGTGATGCTGAGTTTGTGTCAAGGTGACAGCTGAAGCTGACTGTGACAGACCTCACCCTGGCTGCTCATGTACACCTTTGGTTTTTTAGGATATGTCTAGAGCTCAGCGCAAGAGAATCCTGCTCACTGATGTTGGCTTAGACCATGTTGAGACCAGATCCTTTTTGTGTCTGGGGGAGGGGCTGCCTGATCACGGGGTGGGGGGCTCACAGCATCCTTGGTTTCTGCCCACTGGGTGCTGCCCACAGGTGTGACAGCTGAGAGGCCACTCTGGTGTGACAGGGCTCACAAGCCCTCTAAGGGCTCCCCCTTCTTGCAGCAGGACCCCACCATAGCCTGTGCCCAAGAAGTGTCTGAAAGACGGGAAATAGCCCTGAGGCTGTCAAAGTTCCAGGCCAAACCTGTGGGACACAGGTGATTTGTTATGGGAAATGAGTGTCACACCCAGGGCCGTGTACCAGGTGTCTCCCTCTGACCCCAGGGCCTGTAGAAAGTCCTGATTTCTGGGTCAAGGGGTGTCGAGAAGGAGGGAAAGGTAGCAGGGAAGGGCAGTCCCCAGTAGCAGCCACAGAACATGACTCTCAGAGAGACCCTTGCTGTGTGAGGGATTCTGGGGGCCCCATCACATTCAGGATACTGTCACTCAGAGGGCACTTGGAGTAGATCTGGGTTTGGGATTTGCCCTAAAGCCCACACTCACCCGTATCCCAGAGCTTATAGGCAGAGGTATGCTGCTTTAGGTTCTGTGAAGGATAGGTCGTGTCAACCCGCATCTGTAACCCCAGCTCGAGCAAGCCCATACTCAAACATGCTGTGTCTTTGAGCAAATGGCGCCTCTCCCTGGGTATCAGAGTCCTTGCTCACCCCAGCAGCAAACAGCTGGCTAAGGATTTGTTGGACTCAGGTTAGAAAGAGACAAGTGGTGACAGGGTGGGATGCCAGCCCTGCAGTTACACAGCCCTGGTGGATCTGTTGGACTCTGGATCCCCAGCAGTGCCTATTCTACCATGCTGGAGAGTCACCTGGCTCCCAAGTCATCAGGAGCGCTGGCCTTGGCTGGAATGTCTGGGGCACCAGAATAGATTCCAACCTTGCTTCAGGGAGGGACACGGTCACTTCCTTGTCCACTGCCTCCTCCCTCCTTGCTCCCTTGCAGCTATGCTGACCTTCCAGCTACAACTTCAAGTCCAGCATGCCTCTGCCTCAGGGCCTTTGCTCTAGTCTCATCTGAAACCTCCTTCCCCAGGTGCTGGCAGCCTCCTCCTCTTCCTCACATCTTTGTTCTTGGGCTACCTTGCTGGCTTTCTCCAACTCCAGGGACCCTCAGCCCCGTCTGTCACAAATCCCATTCTCTGCCTTATCTCCCCTATAGCATTTGTTACTGTCATTTTCCTGTCCCTGAGCAGTCACTGCCATCCCAGGTCACTGGTGGAGCAGGTGAATCCAGATGTGGATGCCTCAGTGTGTTCCTGGCTAAGTGAAGGGACTGTAATGTGGGTCCTTGTATAAACTGTAGAGTGCTGTGCTTTCTGGATGCCAAGGATGTGTCAGAATGATCAGAGTTGGGGCTGACTACAGCTGAGGTCCTGGGTGGACAGGTGGGCACAACCAGGTTCTTGGGGCTGGGCCAGGAGGGAGGCCAGGGCCTTTGGGGCATCGGGTCTCTGATCTGAAGCAATCACTATGTTAGAGAGGCTGATTAGGGAGGGTGGTGAGGGCATTGTGGCCGGAAGGGACCCGGGAGTCTCCTGGCCTGAATTATCCGAGAGAAAAAATAATTATGTCCCAAAGAAACTCGTGTAAGCGGGTGCCAGGGCCACAGGTGCAGTGGGAGCTGGAGAGGAAGAAGTGACCCCTGAGGGGCACAGGGTCAAGTCACAGGTTCATGGTGGGCCAGGAATACTGGGAGTTCACTAGGTAGGAGAGGTACCCTCCAAACTGTGAGTGGGTCCTGTGGGCGACAGGCAGCAGGTCAGTTCTTGTTCTGCTGTGTGCTCAGTGGAGGGTTGTGGGGAGCTCCCAGACTGTCACATGTCCATTCAGCACTGGGCATTGCGGGCGTTAGTGTGACACTGTGACCTGTGCCTTTCAACCCAGGCCTATGCTCTTAGCCTCACTGACTTAGAACTGCCTATGGTGCCTGGCCAGTCAGTCACCCCTCCAAAGGCTGTCACCCCGCACTATCCTCTCCATCATCCCGAGATCTCTACAGGGTACTCGACGGACACCTCTGATGCCACACCGTGTGCACCTTCCTCCTTGTCCCCTAGCCCACCTCCTGTTCCAGCTCACAGCTCTTGCTCACTGCACAGGCTCTGACATACAGTGAGCACACACGAACTGCCTGCTGGGTGAGTGTGTCAGGGGAGGAAAGCCTCCTGGGGGCAGCTCAGGGCTGGGTCTTTACCGGATGGAAAAGGGACTGTCAGGGCTGTCGCCTGGGGAAGGGCTGATGGGCAGGTGGGAAAGCCGAGTTTCTTCTCAGATACTCGCCTCAGGGGCGGGTGAGGTGGCTCAGGGGTGGGAACAGCGGAAAATAATGACAGAAATAAAGACACCTTCTGCAAGCACACTGTGCCCACCCAGAGACAGACATCGCACCTCACCTGCTGCCTGGCTTCCCTCCACAGGAAAGCTGGCCTATGAGGCCGGTGCTCCAGACACCTACTTTTCCTCTTCTTTGTCCCGGCCCCCCTCCGGCCTTTTAGGCCTTTGAGTTTGACTCCAGTTGGTGGCCGTCAGAGGACCCTGACCCTGAGACCACACCCCCCGCCTCCGCCCTCACTGAAATCTCAGGGTCCTGGGAACAGCACACGTTTTTTGGGGGGGGGGTGCGGGTGTGCAGCTGCCTTCCTCTGCAGGGCACTTGGGAGCTGAAAGCTCCTTCCCTGCTCAGTGGTCACATCTGTCCCCACCTGTCCAGTTGGCTGGGAATGGACGGGGGTGAGGTGGCAGTCTGCAGTGCAAGGGCGCCCTCTGCTGGCTTCAGTGGGTGGGAAGGCTTGAACTGAACCAGGAGGTCAGTACTTCACACAGACTTGGGCCAAGGTGGGCTGTTTGCAGTACCGGCTGTGTGTGAGCCAGGCACAGAGAAGTTAGTGAACCTACCTGGAGTCACACAGTAGAGTCTGGCCTGGAAGCCTACAATAGAGAACTGGTGCAGTCCCTCCTCACTCCCTCAACAATGCCTACCCCGCCTCTGACCCACTCACATTCAGTAGTGTGTATGGGGTTAGGCAGGCTGGGCCTGGCTGCTCACACCTGATGCTCAGTGGGGCGGGAGGGGCAAACAATAGAAGTATGTCCCTATCAGGAGTGATAGGGCCTGAACGTGTGAGCTTCAGCCACACGCCCACCCTGACGTGATTTGTTTTTACACATCTGAGATAAGGTTTCCCATGATTGCCACACCCCAGCCAACTGAGGGTCACTATCACTGTCTTGACGGTAGGTGACATCACTGTCCTCTTTACCTAGTGTCTCTGGCACCCAGAAACAGTGACCCAAGATAAAGCTAGTCCCCAGTGGGGCTCGGCCGACTGTGTCTGCCCAGGATCTGCTGGGAAGCTGGACTGCAAGAGACCCTAGCTCACGAAGCATGAGTGTAAATACGATCAAGACATACTAACGCGTGAAATGTCAGAATGAAACTCATTATTGCATATACAAATTTAAAAGTAAAGAAAATAAAGATGACCCTAGAGTGGCCCCCCATCACACACCTCTTTTTACTGACTTCTGATTTCTCACGACTGAAATTTTGCAGCTGTGTTGACAGGCCCGGGTGGATGGTATCTTCCTTAGCTTCCTGCCCAGCCACTTGTGAACACAGAGGCCAATACCCAGGCTCCTGGGGCCCTAGCATGTTCCTCAAAGAACTCCTAGAATCATGGGCTCCTTAAGAGCCAAAGGACACACATCAAGCAACATGGGAGGACCTGGAGCCCCATGCAGAGACTACAGGCATGGCCACTGTTACCCATGCACACGCACGTTAATGGACTCGAGACGTCACAAAATTTACCTCCACGGGAAATTCTGGTGTTCACTGAGCCCAGTCCAAAGCGACCGAGACTTCCTGCCTGCGAGTGACAGCTGGCGGCAGCAGCCACAGGGTGGGCTCTAGCCTGAGGCTCTTCATCTCCCAAGCCACTGCAGCTGGTGGACACCAAGGGATCCATGTGGACCTCACAGTGTAGAGCCAGGTCCTGTGGGCTCATGCTGGTGTCACCTCTCAAAGGAGAATGTGAATCTGCAAGCTTCTGAGTAGACCCTAGCCTGGAGCCCCAAGTGACCTGTCAAATGAGCCCAGGCCAGAAGGGACCTGTTGGCAGGCATCAAGCACCTGGGGTCTCAAAGGACCTTCAGGAGGGCAGTCTGTTGGGGGCGGCCCAGCCTTTCCCCATGGCTGGCTTCAGACACCTGAACTGGCTAAGTGCCAGAGGGCATTTCCGGCCCGGCTGCAGGGTGGCCTGTGTACTCCACAGGATGAAGTTCAGCTCCTGCGTGGTAGGCAGCTGTGGGTAAGCTGCCAATTCATCAGATCAAAGTTCTTGTTTGCAACATCACGGCTACAACACGTTAGTCTTATTTTAGGATAAACAGTCCAACCAGTGCAGGCTCTTCCCAATGAACCAGCAGCTGGAGTCCCCGGAAGCTACTTAAGCAAAGGGAAACCAATTTTAATCTTTACCCAAGTACCTACCCCACAACCGTTTTGCTATGATCTCTGCTAGATTTAACCAAGGTCATTCACTGGGGTATGCGAGGCTCACCAAAGGGCATATACATCCCTGGGGCCTCGAACTGGTCCTCCTGCATTACCCTAAATAAGAGGGCTACAGGTGTGCATGACCACACCTAGCGACTTTGTTTTTTCCCAGGGTCTCTCTCTGGAGATCAAATTCCTCACCTAAATCAGAGCCCTTAAGGGCTATCTTTTGGCTAGTAGTGGACCACAGCCCTTTAATCCCAGCACCTAGGGGCAGAGGCAGGTGAACTGGAGGCCAGCCTGGTCTACAGAGTGAGTTCCAGGACTGTCAACCCTGCCTCACTGCCTGACTTTGCATCTCACCAAGTAGTGAGAGGTCTGTCCACTTACTTCATGCGCAGTGACTGAAGAGCCAAGATTTGGCTGGAGAACCCTCCATGTTTTCATAAAAGGTGAAGCCCTGGTTTCACATCAGGCAGTTCCCAGGACATCTCCAGCAAGCATCTGACTCCTGCTGAGTAAGCTGGTGAAGAAGGGCACAGCCTGCTCTCTATCAAAGCACACTTGTTTACTACAGTAGAACCGGCCGACAGCAGGCACAACACTGCTTATGGACACTGTAAACCTGACTTCCAGGATGCCTAGCCCGAGAGAGCTAGTTTGCTCCAGAAAGATCCAAGGCCTCACCAGCCACCTTTAGATCTCACAGCTGCTGCTTCAAAAGGTTGATCCACACATATGTGTAAAACAAAACAACTGAACCCTTTGCAACACAACGAACTGCCTTTATTTCGGTATGCATCCACATTTCAACATTTAGTGGTCCTGAACGGAGTGGGGAACGCGGCAATGAGCCAGGAGGCCAGGCCCACCGATCTGCAAACGATCTGCAAACGTGGTGACACAGAGCTCCTCCAGGTCCCCGCCAAGGGTCTGAGGAGCAACACTGACACCTGCGTCTGCAGGGTCAGGGCCTCGTGTTCCAGCTGTCGGGCTCCTCATCAGACCCGATGAGTGCCAGGGTGACTGGAGAGCCCTGTTCAAACCTCTTCAATGTGTAAAAGCAAAGCAATTATGGGAAAGGAACCAACTCAGAACCGTGTGCACTTAGGACTTCCGCATGGCCTTTCTCTAGGCATATCCACCAAGGACCCTGAGCGCTGGCCGGTCTGAGTCGCCCTGTGACTGCTTTGTTCACCTCTAGACCCGAGCTCCAAGCTCAAGGGCTGATGGTGGCAGCAGGGTCGAGGACCCGGAGCTCCCTTCCCAGGCTGGTGGCAGGTGAACGAGTGTGGTCCGGAGCTAAGTGAGGGAGGCCAGGCTCTTCCAACCTCATCTGATGGCTTCTGGCCACAGCAAGTGTTGGGTGGTGACAGGCAACAAGGGAGTTGAGGAGGGGAAAGCAGCACCCCTTGATAAAGGTGGGGAGACGGGAAGCCCTGAATTCCTCACCCGCGGCCAGTTTCAGAGGAAGGGGAAGGTTACAATCTAAGCTTTGGCCAAGGGTGGGAGTGTCGGAGTGGGGACCATGGCTTGGATGGGGCGTCACTTAAGACTTAAGAAAGCAGGGTTGCAGCCAAAGCGCCCCAAGCCCAGCAGTAGTCAGTCCCACGGCTGCTACCTGAAGCCTTCCCGTCTATTCTAAGGGCCACCACACAGCTGTGGTGGAGGGCAGGGCGGGCAAAGGCAGACCCAGGCCAAGTGCCAGCAGCAGGTGATTGTGTGACGTGTCTGTTCACAGTTGCGTTAGCTGTGCCCACCGCTCCCAAAGGAAACCGATTTCAACACACCTTCTTGATCCCAGAAGTTCAACCAGGCAGACAGCGGTGACAGTCGACAGATGATGCTACACAGCACAACTCAGGTATCTCAAACGGACAAGAAGTTAGTATCAGAACAGTGTCTCAGGATGAAGTCTGAGTGGGGCTTCCTCTCCAGTACTTTGAGGTCTACGGATGTATCTAGAAAATTCACTACTGTGGAAAATGAAGACTTGGGTTGGATGGGGAGGGGAGGCGGGGCCTTGGTGACTAATTGCTGTAACACTGTCCTTCTGGCGGCTGTGGCAGCTTCATGTTCTCTTTTGCCATCATCAGACGCCGCAGCTCCTGCAGGACGACCTTGATGCTGTGAGAGTTCTGCCACTTGGCCAGCACCGCCGTGGCTCTGGGGTCCACCTGCGCAGAGGCAGACGAGTACATCACTGTGGGCTCTGCAGCAACACCCACCGGCCCACCCTCCCCAGGGCTCATGTGCCGAGCCCACGTGGCCCATCGACCACAGGCTGTGCCAAGCTGCTCTCCTGCACTGTCTGCCTCCCTTCTCTAGGTCCTGGCATGAGAAAGAGGAGCAGAGCCTGTGGCACACAGGGAGACTTAATCCGGTGCCCACACCTTGTCCTTTCTCCACTATACACCCAGGGTGAGGCTGATAAACACAGGAAGGGCAGCAAGAGCAGACATGGCGCCCAGGTCTCTCAGGTTGCCAAGGGGTTGGTGGCTCCAACACATAGGACAGGTGGCAACAAATTTCCTCTCTACTTCTCTGGCCCATCTCTAAGACTCCAAGGACAGGCTGGGCACAGTCACTCCAAGCCTCTGGCAAGCAAGACGTGGATTCAGGATTTATGCTGGGTGGGGCCCAGTGGAAGATCACCCAAGCCTGTGTAAGGCCCGAGCTCTAAGGAGGGCTTAGTTGGCAACAGTACTGCAGCCTGACCTCTCAAGGTCAGGCCATCAGAGTCATGGACAATGCTAATGCAGGTGGCTGAGGCAGAGGACTGCCATGGAAGAGAGAGGCCAGCCTGGGCTTCACAGTGAGTTCCAGGCCAGACAGGGCTACAGCAAACAGTATACAAATATCACACGGCAGTGGCTGAGACACAGGAGGTAAAGCTGTGGGAATGGTTTTGCCTCTGCCTTCTACCTCATGGTGTCATGAACATCGAACACTCTTATCGCAGTGACAGTGCAGGGCTCCTGGAGTGACAAGAGACAATGGAAGCAGCCCTGCCCACTGCTGCAACTGTGGTGATAGCCTGCAGGAGAGGCAGGGTGGGACTCACCACTCCATTGGAGCTGCTCACGCCGCCCATATTGACTCTGGTTACAAATCTCACAGACGGGGGTGCTTCTGGGTACTTAGGCCCACATTCTATTTTAAGGCTGTATATCCGGTTTTCATAAATTGTCTGGAAAAAAGGGGTACAGAGATGAGTTACAACCTAAGAGAGGCACAACTTCCAACAACTTGGAGACACTGTTGCCACAGACCACCGGGTGATGCATCTGCCACAGATGCCTCAGCGAAACAAGCAAAGGACAGACACAGGAGGAAACCCGGGTGCCATGTCAATGAGTCTGACCTGAGGCCACTTCTGTAGCATATGCCATCTGCCCTCAAACTTTCTTTCTTATATGTAGTCATGCTGACCTGAGAAACCACCAGCATCAAGTGAGTGAAGCAAGAGGCCATGCAGCGGAGGCTCCAGACCTCCAGGGACAGCATCAACTCCGAAATGTCAACTGTGTCTGGGTGTGGTGGTACACACCTGTAACCCCCAGAGTTCAAGATCATCCACAGAAACATAGTGACCTTGAGCCTTAAGAGCCTGGGATATGTATATCCCTATCTCAAACAAAAATGCCAATTGTTGAGGGCTCTGGAGATGGCTCAGTGGGCAAAGGGACTTGTCATGCAAACTTGTTAAGGTAGAAGGAGGGAAAGGCTACAAAAGGTGTCTGCTGACCTCTACACAGTTAAAAAGCCAACCATCCCTTCACTGAGAAACACAGGAAAGCCCAAGGCCGACCCGTCACCAGTGCTGCAATGTTGAGCAGTAAAGCATGCCTGGCCCGAGGCCCCATCATGCATGGATTATCCACCCCAACTGGAACCACCACCACACAGCCCTCAAGACCTGGCTCAAACAGCAAGTACTCTGTGACAGTCTAAAGACAGCACTGCAGAGACCTCCCACATGGGAGCCATGCCCAGGACCAGGGCCACCCTTCTTTATCAGTAGGGGGCAGTACCCTCTCCTAGGAGTCTGCACACAAAGCAGTTGCTCCTGTGCAAACAGCGACACCTACTAGTCTCAGGGTCTTTTTAAAAACCCTTGAACACAGCTTAATCCCTTTATCAGGTTTAGGTCATCCATACCACACCTATGCAAACCATTCTCATCCCAAGATAAGCCAGTGCTCAAAGATGCTCTTCCCAAGCTCAAGTTCTCCTCCCTGCCTCCTCTAGAGCGCTGCCACCCACCATCTATCCAGCATGGTCAGCAGAACTCCGCTATAGGGTCTGGGTGGAGGAATGTGGCTCATGGCTTGTGGGTTCACATCTGCTGAGGTCTCTCCAAACAAGAATTAGCCCCTCGGCTCCCAGCACAGGGTCCATAAAGACCTACAATCCCCAGGAACACCTAGGGAAAGAACCCAAGGCAAGACTGCCAAAGTTCAATGTTCCAGGTAAGAGCTCTAAACTGAGGCCGTATCTCAAAAGCAAGCAAGCAAGCAAGCAAGCAAGCAAGCAAGCAGGCAGGCAGGCAGGCAGGCAGGCAGGCAAGCAAGCAGGCAAGGAAGGAAGGAAAGAAGGAAGGGAGGGAGGGAAGGAGGGAGGGTCGGTCTTGGGGCAGCTGAGCACTTGGCTGTTTTTGTGGAAGACTGGTTCAGTTTCAGTGCCCACAAGGTAGTTCAAAGCCACCTATAATCCCAATTCCAGGGGATATGGCGCCCTCGAAGACAACAGGTGTGTATCTGGTACACAAACAATGCCTGCAGACAAAGTGCCATATACGCAAAAGACTGGCCCGGTCTCGGCAAGCCAGCACTGGGGTGTGGCTGGGGGGGGGGAACATTTGCTGAGTGTGTACAGGATGCTAGATTCCATCCCCATCACAGCAGAATACCCCAAACCAACACACGTACATGGCTGATCCGTACTGCAGTGCTGGGGCTCCCTCTGCATGCCCACCCAGCCCGTGCACAGATTCTATCTGTCAGTGTCAGGTCTGACAGCACATTCTTGAGAATTGCTGCCTGGAAGATGGCAGGTTCACATCAGGATGAGACCAGTCTGAGTTACACCTGGGACACACCAGTCACTCACTCAAGGGAGGAGGCAGGGTCTCACTGGGTAGCCAGGATGGTCTGGAACTTTCTCTTTTGCATCAGCACTGAGTACAGGACCCCCAGCACATTCCTTCTACTGGCAACACAAAATTATTTAATCCAGTACCTTTGAGCAACATGTTAAAAAAACAAACAACGGAACCAAAACCAAAGGAGAAAGAACAGGGCTCCAGCCTGCAGTGAACTGTAGGCCATATTGTGTGCCTGCAGTGAACTGTAGTGGGGCTGTAGGCCACACTGAATGCCGCACAGTTACAAAGCAGGCACAGTGACTCACACTTTAACCCTAGCATTCAGGAGGAAAGGCAGGGGGATTGTCGGGAGCTACAGTGAGACCCTGTTTCAAAACAACACAACAACAACAAAAACAACAACAACAACAAAACACAGATAGCCAGGCAGTGGTGGCACTCAGGAAGCAGAGTGGCTAGCACTCAGGAGGCAGAGGCAGGCTTAAAGCCAGCCTGGTCTACAGAGTGAGTTCTGTATACAGAGAGACCCTGTCTTGAAAAAAACAAAGCAAATACAAACAAACAAACAAACATCTAGCAAAACTCAACTGGAAATGGGCCCAGTGGTACAGGCTTGTGACAGGTTCAGTGGGCTGATGTAAGATATTCCAGTTCAACCCTGCCAGGGCTATGAAGAGCTCAGGGCCACCTGGGCAGTGTGAGGCTCAGCCATAGAGCACCTGCCCAGCACGCAGGAGGCCCTAGCATGGCTCCCCAACACTGTAGTACATCAAAGAGCTGACCCTCTCCTGTGTTGTTCATATGCTCTGCTGAGGGCCAGTGAGTAAAGACACTTGCCCAGCGCAATCCCCGGGATCCACAGGGTGGAAGGGGAACAGACATGCACTTCAAGGCTCTGACTTCCTTACACACACTGGAATGCATGCACACACGTATGAATAAATGTGAACACTACACTTATGTGTGTAAGTTTGTGTGTGCACACATGCACAGTGTCACAGAGGCCAGAAGAGGACCTGGGGCTGGAACTGCAGGCAGCGGAGGGCAGCATGGATGTTCTGGGGCAGCAAGCACCCACCAGCCTCTAAATAAAGGACCGCATACATATATATAATATATATAAATATACATACATATATATATATATATATGTAGACTACTACACATATTATAATATATGTAAACTATGTAGCTACCGCATGCACCCTAGGGTCCCAGCACTCAGGAGGTAGAAGGTGGGCAAATCTCTGCCAGTTTGAGATGAGAGTCAGCCCTAGGACTAAGTAAGATCTTACCTTAAATTTAAAAAAAAAAAAAATATGTCAGAGCAAGGTGTGATGGTACGTAGCCATCCTTAGGAAGTGGAAGCAGGAAGTTCAGGAGTTGAAGACTAGCCTATAGTACATAAAACCCCAAGCCAAAAACAAAAAAAAAAACAAAAAACAAAAAAAAAACACAAAACACACACACACACAAAACCCAAGGCCGGGCGGTGGTGGCACACGCCTTTAACCCCAGCACTTGGTAGGCAGAGGCAGGCGGATTTCTGAGTTCGAGGCCAGCCTGGTCTACAGAGTGAGAGTTCCAGGACAGCCAGGACTATACAGAGAATCACGAAAAACCAAAAAAAAAAAAAAAAAAAAAAAAAAGAAGAAGAAGAAGAAAAAGAAGAAGACGACGACGAACAGGACGGAGCCAGTGACAGGGGACACCACACTGCACACACTGCCAGCAAAGCCCAAGCTCCTCACAATGCCCAAATGCCCAAGAGCTACCACCTCATCTGGTACATTCCCCATAGAACTGAAAACTGGTCCACACAGAAACCTCCACCATCCGCCAGTGTTGGGTTGGTCCCAATGCCCACAGCAATGAGTGGAGATAAACAGACACACCCAAGACAGAGCTGTCTGGCAGTGCCAAGGGGCAAAGTACTGCACAAAGTACTCCCAGGGAGTCGGGAGCACCACTGCAGCTCTACCGGAAGGAGGCTCAGGGTGGGTCAGGGAAGGAGTCGCCACCAACAGTTCTTTGGTGTGATGAAAATGATCCAATGGTAAGTGACAGACACTGTGGTGGTCTTGTTAGCCGGATGCCTGCCACTCACTCACTCACACTCATGCTTACACACTCCTTCACCCATTCACTCACCCACACTCACACACAGCTCACTCGCGCACACTCACTCACTAGTGTGTGTAATGTACTCAACCCTGGCTGGCAGGCTTGGCAGGTGCACCAAGCTCCCTGGATGTTGGGCTAGACCATGGAGTGGGGCACACTTGCCGAGTGCCAGCCCTCAGCAGCCCTGCCTGCCCTGCCTGTGGATGCTGTGTACATCAGACCAACGAGGAAAGTCAAATAATAACCCTGCTAGATTACACACTTAGGGGCGCTCTAAACCAGGCAAGGAGACACACACGTTACCTCAGTGTTTCAGGGGCAGAACCTTGCATCTGGGGCCAGCCTGTGCCACATTATCAAACTATATCTCAAATATCAAGGTTTGGGGACCACAGAGATGGCTTAGCTGTTTGAAACTCACACTACTCTTGCAGAGGACGCAGTTGGTGCCTAGCACCCTTGTCAACAGATCACGGGCTCCTGCAAGTCCAGATCCAGGGGAATCTAACACTTGGATACCAGCAAATGCAGACACACAGCAAACACACATAATTAAAATACAAACAGCCAATAGACATAGCCCAGTGGGATAGCACCTGCCTGTCAAGTCTAAAGCTCTAGGTCCCAGCATTTGGGAGCCTGGGGCAGGAGGATTTGAAGTTTAAGGCCACCCTGGTCTGCAAGGCAAGATCTTCTCTCCCCTGGCCGCCACTGCCTTGTCTTTTTTGAAGTTTTTTGAAACAGGGTTTCTGTGTAGTCCTGGCTGTCCTGGAACTCTCTCTCTCTCTGTAGAGCAGGCTAGCCTCATATTTAGAGATCTGCCTGCCTCTGCGTCCTGAGTACTGGGATTAAAGACATGGCCTACCCGTACCCAGACCCCTCTTCTGTTTTTGAGACAGGATCTGGATATGTAGCCTAGGCTACCCACCAGCCAACAGTGATCCTCCCAAGAGCTGGGATTAGGTCTAAGCCACCATTCTGTCTTAAACAAAAGATGGGGTAGTCTGCCTGGAGTGAGTTTCAGAGGCTGATTCACTGTTTGCCAAGCAGGCATCTGTGAGGTCCTAAGGTAGACCCTGTCCACTGGGCTGCACTGCACGCTCACACAATAGACACATGAAAGGATCTGGTGTTTGGCAACTCAGTATGCCCTACACCCCTTTAGAAAAGGATAAAAGCTAGTTCAGGACAATCCAAGCAGTTTTTGTTACAGAAAGGGTCTTTGTATGTAGTCCAAGATGCCTTGAACTTGCAGCAATCCTCCTGTCTCACCTTCTGAGTTTATAGATGTGTGCTGTAGCATACTTAGCCTGAACATTTAAGCAGAACATTTTCAACAGCATTTACAAGCTGTTTTAGATTTCTGTCTGTCTGTCCTTTTGTTTTGCTCACATGTGTGTGCCTCATGTGTGTCCTGGAGCTGGAGTTAGGGACAGTTGTGAGCCTTCACATGGGTGGGTCCTAGGAATGGAACCTCAGTCCTCTGTAAGAGTAACAAGTGTTCTTAACCACTGAGCTGTCCTCAGCCTATCTGTCTCTTTTGAGACAGTGTCTCAAGGACACATACTGGCCTGAAAGATCACCGAGATTGACTAGTCGGTCCTTCTCCTTCCACATCCTAGGATGTGGGCAAACTGTGGCCACAGCAGTTCTTATTTAGTTCTCACAAGAGCCTCTCAGCATCCAGTAGAGCTGGTGGCTCAGTGCTGGACAAGGTCCACAGTCTCTGACTCCTAGCCACCCACAGGTGCTCTAAGGAGAACCTCTCCCTAGAGGCTGGATCCTCTGAGGAAGGAGAGGATCTGCAGAGCCATCTACAGGTATGTCCTGAGTACTCTACAGAGACTCAGCACACTGTCGCAGGGAGGAGGAAGTGGGGACCGTGTACATTAACTCTTGCACACAGCATCAGAGTTTTGAAGATGTCTTAGGAAGCAGGGTGAACTGCAAGGCTGTTCAGTGACCCTCTGAGGTGAACTTTCAGTGCCACTATGTCTGCTGCTGCTCGAAAGGAGGGAGGCTGTCACCTCAGGCACAAGCACACTGGACAGCCATGCACACTCAGGCTCAGCTCCAGGAGTGTCCCCTTTAGGGTCTCTCCTTCTTCCTGGGTTCTCTCTTGTGCTCAGTAGTGAACTCCCTCGCACTCTAGTGCTGACCAATGAATACTCAACTTCCCAGGAGGACTGTGTCGATGACCAGTGGGCAGGGAGGAGCACAGGCTTGGCAAACAGACCCAGTTCTGTGACCCTGGGAAGGTGACTTCACCCTGGGCCAGCTTCCCCACCTGTGACCAGGAATGTGGTTACGCAGGAGGACGTGACAACGACCTTGTGAGCACTGGGCGACACTTGTGGAGGGCTAACCTGTACCCTCAAACACACACTGGCCAGGGAGGGCCTCACACAGCAGAGCTCTCCTGGGCTTGCTTGTTCCCTTCTTTGGCTCTGGTCTTAAACACCTTTGGATCCAGCAGAGCTGATAGCAGGACTTGAACCTGCGCCGAGTGACAGACAGGACACAAAGGCACAACAAAGCTGGGAAGGGGTTGCTGTCCAAGTGCTCACTTTGTCTTGACCTCAGCCGGGGGACAGCAAGCTCAAAGGCCATGGTCTACACTGTCATATAAATCCACACCACTGGCAACACAGGATTCGCTTACCAAAGAGGATTAAACCGCACCAGAAGGGCTCAAATGTATAAACTGGAATTGGTCAGAGAAAGAACAGCACACTTCAGAAAACAGCACTGGTGAGTGTCTGCCCACAAGGCTACCACTGCTTTAAAGAAAGGCACAGTGAGCTTAACACAGTGACAGTTACAGCCGGAGCTTGGCGCTTACTCGTGGAGGCCCAATTATCATGCCTGTCCATCTTGTAAGTGTCATGTCCTCGTCGTCCTCCAGACCCCAGCTAACTGTGCCGTCGCCGACTCCTTTCTGGCCTTCTTCCAGCTCTTCCAACAGTCGGAAATTTCGAGGGACTTTTACTCCTAAAACAAATGTAAAGAAATTCAAGATTCGAGCAAATCCAGGGAGAGTTGTAAGCCTAGATCACGCTGCTCATCGCCAGTGTGTGTGGACGACAGCATACACCCAGCTGCCGGTCGCTGCCTCACACACGGAGCCCTGGGGAACCAGAGGGGTGCTCGCCTACCCCAGCCCCTCCACACACCCCAGCCCAATGCCCAGTCTAGCTGTTGCTTCCTTTAATAGGAGCAATTGGCTGAGAGGAGTGCCAACTGCAGCTGGGAACAGCACCCTTCCCTTCACACAGTCGTGGTATGGAACATTATGGAGGCTGCAGAGACTTGGGGATGCTCCTGACTGGAATGACCTTAGAGACACAAGCATTGTATCTCATGAAATGCTGTCCCCACAAACAGCTGTCAGCCAGAAGTGCTGAGAGGAGGCTTTTCCATTCTGTAAGCCTCAGCCCCTCTGGTTTATTTTTCAGCCCCAAAGCCCAGCAAGCTGTCCATGAAGGCAACAAATAGCACATGCTATATCCACCCCAGGTACCTGAGCTCCACCTTAGGGAATCCAGCAGTAGCACTGGAAGGCTGCTCCTGGCCTCCCCTGCAACTTTCCCTGAGTAAAAAGTAGGCTCTTTGCAGGCCACTAGCTCTCTTTGAACACGGAGCCTCACCTGGCCAGACTCCAGCACTCCCTCCATAGCACAGTGAGGAGAGGACCCTGCCCTGCTATGTTCTGGGCTTCCTGGTGTGCAGGGCACATAGCTCACCTATGCCATCATGACAGCCATGCCCTAGGCACTGGGAGAGAGCAGGGAGCGGTGCCTGGATTTCCTGAACCTCCCACCCAGAAGTCATGGGACAAACACAAGCACACGAACTGTGTAAGACAGGGGGGTAACAGGGCTCAGCTGAAGAAAAAGTGAGACAAAGGCACAGATGAGGGGTGGCTCAAGTGACAGCAGGTCTCTAGGTTAGTGTTAGGGAACAGAATGCAGAGCCTACCCAGCAGAAGAACTGGGAAACATGGGGCAACATAAAAGACCTCTGACAGCACAGAGGACCATGAGAGACCAGTAGAGTGACCACGAGTGCTGTGAGGGATGCTGAAAAGGACCAGTAGCCATGTGGCGAAGAGTACATGGTGCCGGGCACTGGCTCAGCAGACAGGATCTGTCAGGTGGCCTATGGTGTGTGAGAAAGAGGTCAACTCCAGCACCCACAGGTCTAGTGTGACCATCAAGACAAACTTGCTCATGGAACATGAGGTGGCTTTGGCAGTTACAGAATGCTACATCCTCCAGTCCCACAGCTCCTGATATGACTGATTTCCTGGGGCTGGAGAGATGGCTCAGCAATTAAAAGCACTGGCTGCTCTTCCAGAGGATGCAGGGGCTCGGCTGGCTTCAGTTCACTGTCACACAGTAGTTCACAACTCTGCAACTCCAGTTACAGGGGTCCAGCGCCTTCACACAGACACACATGCAGGCAGAACACCAATGAACATAAAATAAAAATAACTTTAAAAGGGGGTGGTTCCCTGGACTAGGAAGCAGCACAGAGCCTAGCAGCTAAAAAGCCCAGTCTCACCCAACCTTCTCTAACAACAACAACAACAACAACTCCATTACTGCTGGGAGTGCGGCTCAGTGGTAGAGCACGTGTCTGTCAGATACCTGCCCTAGCTCTATTTCCAGCCGCACAGAATTTATTTAGGACAAATAACATCATCCCAAGTCCCATTTGGGAAAGCAGTGGCGCACGCCTTTAATCTCAGCACTTGGGAGGCAGAGGCAGGTGAATTTCTTAGTTCGAGGCTAGCCTGGTCTACAGAGTGAGTTCCAGGACAGCCAGGGCTACACAGAGAAACCCTGTCTCGAAAAACCAAAAAAAACCAAAAACAAAAACAAACAAACCCCAAAAAACCAAAAACAAAAAAACAAAAACAAACAAAAAACCCCAAAACAGCGCCCCCAGGGGGGGGGGGGGGGGGGGGGGGAAAAAACACCAAAAACAAAAAGAACAAAAAACTTGTGTTGAAGGCACTTGCTTTTAACCCCAGCACTTGAGAGGCAGAGGTGGGTGGATCTCTGAGGCTGAGGCCAGCCTGGTCTACAGAGCAAGTTCCAGGACAGCCAGGGCAACAGAGGAACCAAATCTTTACAAGACAAAAAAAAAAAAAAAAAAAGGAAAAGAATTGTGCACACATATGTACATGCATGTACTTTGGCTGCTGTTCCCCAGGAACTGTCCACCTCGTTTTTTTGAGGCAGAGTCTCTCAGTGGTCAGTACTCACTGAGAAACTGTGAAGGCTGGGCAGTGAACCCCAGGAATTCTGTCCCCACCTCCAAACACTGAGGTCACAGACATGCACCACCATGTCTGCTGCCTAGCTCCCACTTGGGGCTGAGGCTCAAAGCCAGGTCCTCAGTCTCACAAGCACTTACCACCTGAGCCACCCCCAAGACATGTGCACAAGCAAAAGAGCCGTTTGACTGAAAATACTAAACAGCAGCAAATGTGGTCACTGGGAAAAAAGAACAGCAAAACATACAGCACACCCGCCTCACTGGCTCAGCACCATTAGCATGTCACACCCAGGAGAGCCAGCTGCAGTGTTGGGCTACATGAGGTGAGGTGACGTACTTCAGTAAACACGAGGTGAGGACAGCACAGGCAAAAGGCAAACAATACAACTGCTTCACTCAGAGTTAAATAAACAATGAGGGGAGGACTGGCAGACAGCTCAAGGGGAGGACTGGCAGACACCTCAATGGCAGCAGCATCTGCCCTGCAAGCATGAGGATCTAAGTTCAAATCCCACACAGCCACGTAGAAAACAGGGATAGGAGAACGTGCCTATGTGTCCATGACCCAGCACTAAACAGAGTCAGGGAGCTGCTAGTTCAGTCCGACTGTGTCTCAAGGCAGCAAGGAGATACCATCCTACGCTCTGGCTCCATTTGTCCTGTGCCCAGTGTGCACGCCGGCACACTCACGTGCTTGCGCCCCCCACACAGAGATAAACCTAATTACCGTTAGAGGCGGAGTCTCACTACATTGGCTCAGGCTGACCTCAAGCTCAGAGAGATCCACTTGCCTCTGTTTCCCAGGTGGTGGGGATGTGCCAGGAGTTGGTGACTCACCGCCTTAATCCCAGCACCCAGGAGGCAGAGGCAAGTGGATCTCTGAGTCCAGGCTGGTGATTCCCTTTCCTTCTGGCTTTATTATCCAGACCTGTCATCTTCCTGTCTTGTGTGCGGACCCCACTCCACCAAGGTACCACCCAGCCTTTGTACTTCCTGTTCTCTGTAGAAGACTTCCTCCCTTCAGCCCTAAGACAGACTCCTTCATCTTCTCTGGGGAGTCACTTCTATGACACTTGACCCCAGTAATCAGCTGTCTTCTCCGGTCAGGCTGGGGACAGTGAGCTGGTTCAGCATGGAGAGGGGTCTGCCACCAACGCTGGCAGCGTGTGCTCTCTCCCCGGAAGCTGTGGTGGAAGGAGGGAACTGACCTGCACACCTTCTCCTCTGACCTCCACATGATGGCACGCGTGTCCACACACAGCACACGCACACCAACAGCCCTTAGTAGTTTTTCCCCAGACCAGGTCCACAGTAGGTGGTGGCTGGTGTCAGAGGGAGAGGGAGAATGGGAAACTGAACCCAGGGTGCACATGCCCACTGATCCAGGCCCCAGTCTGTTTACAGTAGTCTTGTCATGAGGTGAGTACTTTCCTCACCTGGTCCAGCAGAGGTCACAATGTTCTTGACCTCTACAGAAGGAACGAGACTGGAAAGCTGTGGTGTCGCCTGGCACATTGCCCCCATGGTATAGCAACTCCCTCAGTACAATGCATCACCTCCTAGTACCAGAGTAAAGCAAGCCCTCTCCTGACACACCCTCTCCAGCTCAGCAGTCAAAGCCCTACAGGCTGTCCCCACAGGAGTCTCAACTGTGGCTTTACTTGAGCACTCCCCCTGGTCATTCATGGCAGGACATCTTGCACCCCAGTTCCTGGCCAGATGTCACGGTCAGTTCCATGCTCCTGCCCCAGGCTCTTTCCAACTCCTGCCTCCAAAGTCCTGGCCCGAGTCCGTCCCTTCAGCTCCTGGCCCCACTGCCCAAGTGATTCCACGGGAGCTTCAGCGTCCATGCCAATGCCCTTCCTCCCAGACACCTGCCAACAGGCCTCGGGCACCCCGAGCACCTCCAATAGAGCCTGCTGCACTCCTCCCCAAGTGACGCAGCCACTCCCTATCTCGGGATGTGGCACCAACACTTCTGGCTCCATCTCGAAGTCAGTCAGTCAGTCATCTCTCCTTCCATCTTGTGCGCTTTTCTTGCTCCACCTACCATCTCACTGGGGACCCTGCCACCTCTGTCTCTTGCTCTGCCTGTTCTCCAAGGGCAAGCCTTTATGTGATTAGGACACCATCACCTCCTTGTAGGGCACCAGCAGTCTCTAGCACACCCAGGTTGTGTCCCACGGAGTCGGCATCACACTGGCCGGCACTGCAGCCTCAGGCTTCTGGGGAAGGCTTATCTTCTTCAGACTATGCTCACTATAGCCTCTCCCAGGGCATGCAAGGCTGGCAAGTCACTAGGTTTTTCCTTCCCAACCAACACTCCTCCTTTTGTCTCTCAGCTCCAGCAAGCTGACCAGACACTGAACACGCAGGCCCGGCCCATCTGCCTTGCACACTGCCTTCTCCAGGAGGTACTTGATATGTGCTCGCAAAACCTGTCTTACAAAATTCCAACAGATTTCTGAAAACATACCCAGGAAATACTTAGTCATTAAAGGGAGCCTAATTATTACACTATTGGTGTGTGTGTTTGTGTGTGTGTGTGTAGACAGAGTCTCATATAGCCCAGGCTGGCCAGGAGCCTCCTACAAAACCAGCCCTACTCCCAAGTTCTAACGTTATAGGTGTGCCCACTAAGGTTGGTTTGAGAATCTTATCAAAATGCTTAGCAAGGATTTTGAAATTTAAGCAGAATTCCACATGACATACAAACTGAATGAGCAAGACTTGTCAGTCCCCTGACTGCAGAGGTCAGCAGGGCCCTGTAGCCATACACCTTGACCTAGCAGCTCTGCCCAGACACCAATGCTTTCTCTTTCTGTTTCCCTGCCTGTTTTCTACTATCTCACCCCTTTCAGACAGAACTATGACTCATTCACCTCAACACACACACACACACACACACACACAATCGACCAGCAATCTGACACATGATGGCAGCTCCATAAATGCTTCCAGGGTGAACAGCAGGATCTTCTGGTCACACTTCCAATCCTACGTTGACTAGGATCAAAACACTGACAACATCAGGTAACATCTGGGGTTATCTGAGCGTTTAAATGTATTTGCGTGTGGAGGTCAGAGGACAAACTTGTAAGTACAATTCTCTCTTTCCTTTTACGAGTCTGGGGCATCAAACCCACTTTTCTGGGTTTTCCCAGCAAACACCTGCATCAGGAGCCATCTCTCTGGCCCAAGTTCAGGGCTTTGACTTGCAGTTACATTTCTTATTTTGTATGTACCACGATGCACTTGAGGAGGTCAGAAGACAATGGTCAGGAGTTGGCTCTCTCTTTTTTTTTTTGGGGGGGGGTTTTCGAGACAGGGTTGGTTTTTCTGTCTCTGGCTGTCCTGGAACTCACTCTGTAGACCAGGCTGGCCTCGAACTCAGAAATCTGCCTGCCTCTGCCTCCCAAGTGCTGGGATTAAAGGTGTGTGCCACCACCGCCCAGCTTTTATCTTTTTTTTTTTTTTTTTGAGTTGGCTCTCTTCTACCAGTCCGCAGAACGCAGGGACTGGATTCAGGTCACCAGGCTCTGATGGGGCAGACCCTCCATCCACTCAGTCATCTGAGGTGTGCTTTTTTTTTTGTTGATGTAAAGTTCGGTAGCTTTTGGAATTACTAGGTTTACTTATTTTGTGAGCATTATGAGTGTTTGGATGCTGGCACGGCAGGTCCATGGCGCTCAGAGGGGTCAGTTCTCCCCACTACGTGGGTCCTGGACTGATCTCAGGCTGTCAGCTTTGGCCTGAGGCTCTTCCCCAGCAGTCATACCTAGTCCTCAGCCTTACTCTAACTTTTGAGACAGGATCTAGAACTTGCTGTACAGACCAAGCTGGCTTTGAACTCTGGTCTACCTGCTCTCTCGTCCTGCGCTGGGACTAAAGGTGTTTACACCAGCACACCCGGCTCAGGTTTTTAACAGTTATTCTTAGTTCTTCAAGACAGGGTTTCTCTGTGCAGCCCTGGCTGTCCTCAAACTCACAGAGATCCACCTGCCTCTGCCTCCCGAGTGCTAGGATTAAAGGCGTGTGCCACCACAGATGGTTCCAACAGCCCTTCCCCATTCAAAAAAATGTAGGAATTGGAGAGAAACTTAATTTTTTGGGGGGGAGGGGACATATTGGGGTTTGGCAGATACCAGGCAAATTCTCTACCACTGAACCTCTCTGAGACAGTATCTCATATGTACATGTACAGGATGGCCTTGAATTGCCTCTATACTTGAGTGAGCCTTCGATTTCTGACCTCCCTACCTTTGCCTCTCCAGCAGCTGAGCTGGCTGTGGCCAGATCCACTTGCTTATTCTGGTTTATAAACTAGGGCGAACTGGTGCCTCCTCACCAAACCTCACAAGAGAAAAGACTCTTTTCTGTGCTGTGCTGGAGCCCAGAGACTCTCCAAGCACTGCACCCAGAAGACAGTACCTACCCCTAGAAAGGGCTCCTCAGAGTACAATTCACAAATGTGCTACGGATGTCCCAAACTTTTTTTTTTTTTGGTTTTTTCGAGACAGGGTTTCTCTGTATAGTCCCGGCTGTCCTGGAACTCACTCTGTAGACCAGGCTGGCCTCGAACTCAGAAATCCACCTGCCTCTGCCTCCCAAGTGCTGGGGTTAAAGGCGTGTGCCACCACCGCCCGGCTGGATGTCCCAAACTTTAAAATCTGTAAGGAAACTAATGTAAGCTAACACTGTAACAGTCCACGAAGCACTAAAGTCCTTGTGGCCTAAGGCACCTCAGTGCTAAGGCACCTCAGGGCATGAATTCAAAATAAGCTCAAAATTAGAAGCACAGATGCAGCAAGAAGTGAAATCTAGGGGCTGCCAAGCCCAACTCCCTGAGTTGTACCCTAAGAACCTCCGCAGCAGGAAAGTCAACACGCACAAGTTCTGACCCCCTATCCTATGATATGGCACATGCAATCACACACACACTAAATAAATGTAGTAAAAAATAAAACAGAAAGCAATAGAAATGCAGGTATCAGTGATATGGCTCAGAGGGTCAAGGCACTGTCACCAAGCCTGATGACCTTTGCTCCATCTCTGGTACCAATACAGAGGGAAAGAACCGACGCCCATCCCACTAAGTTGTCCTCTGACCTCCACTAGCATGCCAAAACACATGGCAACCTCCTAATACAGAAAGCAACCTGCAGGCTGACAGTTTCCCACGGCATCCCAGGGAAACATTCACCACAGTGACACGAAGCATAGAAACACATTCAATCTGTGGGAAATGGTTCTGGGGTGTGCATACACCTGCAACCCCAGCCCTCAGGAGGCTGTTGAGACTGAGACTAGCCATGGCCACACAGCATGACTCCAAACAAACGTTAGACAGGCGGAGGGGGGAGCTGGCTCACTGAGCTACGTGCTTGCTGAGTAAGCACGGGGACACAAATCAGAGCCCAGCACTACCATCCTCTGCTTCAGGTAAGTCAGAGGTCAGTCTAGGCTCATGAGGCACAGCCTCAAACACAACCAACCAGGCAAGCCAGGTGAGCTATGCAGACCCGAGTGCAGGCAGGCCAAGGCACACAGTACCCTGTCTCAAAACCAAAACCAAACCCAGGTGTGGTGGCACCTGAGAGGCACAGACAGCTGAGTCTGAGTTGGAGGTTAGCAAGAACTGCATAGTAATACCCTGACTAAAAATGGGAGCTCACTTATGTAACTGCAGCACTTAAGAGGCTGAGAGGCAGGAGGATTGCCACAAGTTCCAGGCCAGCCTGAACTAAAGAGTAAGACTTTGCCTCAAAAATAATAAACAATAGCCAGGTCTACAGAGTGAGTTTCAGGACAGCTAAGGTTACACAGAAAACCCGTCTCGAAAAACCAAACACCAAAATAAACAAACAAGTAAATAAAAATAAAATACAAACTGGGATTTGGCGAACTGGGGATTAAAAGCAGGGCTCTGGGGTGCGCAGCACAGAGAGGCCTGGAGCCCAGTTTCTGATGGCAGACTTCTGGATTCCAAGAGCCCAGCTGCTGTTCATGGAGCTCAGCAGACTGCACTAAGGCCGGAGCGCTGGTCCAGCTTCAGAAGGTGACAAGACCTGAAAGGTGCCCTGGGATGCAGTATTAATGAACTGGACAGTGGGCAGATGACTTATGCTCTGATATCCAGCCAGCCTGAGACGTCCTCCTCTGAGAACTCATGGAGGAGCTCTGAGGGTGGCCCAGCAATGTGACAGGTCTCTGACTATCATAAGCAGAAACTAGTGGCTCTAGAAGACTCCACGGAAACCTGTTAATCTTTTTTTTTTTAAGATTTATTTTATGTATATAAATGTTTTGCCTGCTTGTAAGTAAGCGTATCATGTGTGTGCTTGGTGCCTTAAGAAGTCTGAAGAGAAGTTGGATCTCTTGGATCTGGAGGCAGTTAGAGGCAGTTGTGGGTGCTGGGAACCCAACCTGGGTCCTCTCCAAGAGCAGCAGTGCTCTTAACCACTGAGCCACCTCTCCAGCTCCATTCCCCTGTCAGTCTTTACAACTCAGCGTGACAGGATGGGAGACTGTTGGTGGCTCAGTGACCAAGGAGGAGCTGGAAGTCCAGCCCAGGAAGGAGTACTGAAGGCTGTCCCTTCCTTCTGTGACAGTCCCACTGTGAGTCGCATACCTCTGCATCACCCTGTCAGACACACGTCTCGTCTGCATGCCTAAGTCAGACATCGGGTCACAGCAGCCCAATCCCTTCCCAGAGGTATCCACCTCAACACATTCCGGACGGGAGAGCGTGTGCTCAAGCCAGTGCCAGCCCATCGAGTGCAAGGTCAGTCTCGGAGCCAGGCTTATGGTAAACACTTGTGTCCCCCAGGCTAGGCTACCCAGTGAGATCCTCTCACAAAATAACCAAAAACAAACAAAAACTCCAGCAAAATCAACAAGCACCATGTGCAGGAAGGCTTGCACACAGATGAGGACAGGATCTACTTACTCCATGTGTGACACACAGGTGTCCCAGCTCAGCAGGTGTCAACTACTCAGAGTAAGGGCACAGAATAACTTCCTCAAACACAGAATTCAAGGTGATACATGCCTTTAGCCCCAGCACCCGAAAGGGAGAGGCAGGCCCTGAGTTTAAGGATACCCTGGTCTATGCAGTGAGTTCCAGGACAATGGTGTTCTGAGTCCCTGGGGTTACACAGAGAGACCCTAGGCATTGCTGTGACCTTTCAGGATTAGGCCGAGGACTCCTAGTTTGTATTCATTCCACTGTCACCAAACGTTGGTAGTTTCAATTCAGGACATAGAGTAAGCGAGGGAAGGAGGGAGAGAAGGAGGGAGAGAAGGAGGAGGTGACTTTGTTATTCTTTTGATGCTAGGACAAACCAAGGGCCAGCTTGGCAAGAATGCTACGTAAGCTACAGTCTCAGCCTTTGAAATTAGAGGAAAGGTGCAAAAGCCCTGTAAAAGCTCACCTGGCAATTCCAAGGATCCATCTTTATGTATCCATATGTGTGTGTGCGTGTGTGTGTGTGTGTGTATGACATGTGCGTGTAGGCATGTATCTGTATGACACTTGCATATGAGCATGTGTCTGTGTATATGACACATGATCTCGAGTGCCCATAGAGGCCACAGGAGAACACCTGAACAAACCGTGTCCCCTCTCACCCCCCCGCCAAGATGGAGTTAGATACAGACAGTCATGAGCGAGCAGCCAGGTGTGGATGCTGGTCCTCTGGAAGAGCAAGTGCCCTTAACCAGTGAACCACCTTCTCGAGCCCCTCACTTGGCAATTCTTTGTTTTTTCAAGACAGGGTTTCCTTTGTAGCCCTGGCTGTCCTGGAACTCATTCAGAGATCCACCTGTCTCTGCCTCCTGTGAGCTGGTATTAAAGGTGTGTGCCACCACGTCCAGGTGGCAATTCTGATACAATAGTAGGTGGCAACACATACCTATGATCCCAGCACTTGGGAGACGGAGGCAGGAGGATCAGAAGCATATCAAAGGTCATCCTCAACTCCACACTATGTTTAAGAGCAGTCTGGGCTATATGATATCCTGTCTTAAAACACAAAATAACACTGAAAAGGAAGAAATCCTACTTGCAGTGGCTCATTAATCAGGCCCCATTGTGGGACCTGGCTTCTGCTTCTCAGCTGAGCACATTCAGAAGCAGCTATCCAGAAACCAGGCCATGAGGGAGGAAAGGCACTTGGCTGTAAGGGACCCAAGATGGCTCACAGTGAGACCTGTGGGAACTGGGGCCTACCACAGGGCCTCGGTTCTCGTCTCCTGTCTCCAGCTGTCTGGAGGAACACCCTTGAGTGGAAGGAAGAGCCAATCTCTACGGCCCAGATGGTGACATTTCTAGAAGCTGGCTGTGTGCATGAGGCCACACCCCTGCGTGTATATTTACAGTGGCATCCTGCCAGGGCTTGTCACTCTGGCACTTGGTATCTGGTTAACTGTCAGCTCAGGGCAGCACAGCATTGTGGGCTGCTGGGTGAGAGGAAGGACCTGGCAGCCAAGGGCCACTGTCTGACATCCTGCAGTCCTGGACACACTGTAAACACCTTGAGTGGCTGTAGTGGGATGTCTCAGCTCCTCTCTGAGACCTGCACTGAAATCACAACAGCAAACAACGTGGGAAGGTACCAGAGCAGCAACCACACGCCTGGGCTTGGCCCACACAGGGACTCCAAGGCTGCACAGTGGTTTCCTGGCAGCCAGGGCACAGATTAATGACCAGGCTCAGTTTAAAGGTGGCCTGAGGCCTGAGCACACCTGAGGAGGTGAAGGGGACCAGAGGCTAAGCACCAGCTTAACTAAGGTCCTGTGTCCACTCTTAACATTGCAGCCTTTTGATGCCTTGGGGCTCAAGTCAGAGCTCATCATCCCTTCTCTTCAAGGCATCCATCCATCCATCCATCCATCCATCCATCACGGAACACCTCCTCATACCAGGCATTTGTTCCATGGCTTCCCCATGCACATAGTAAAATCCAAAGTCATCTCTCCCCATCCCATTCCTAAGGGCTTTCTGTTAGGGAGAGGCACCTGTGGAGGTGAGCAGGCAGCTTGTGGAAGTTGATTCTTTCCTTGAACCACATGTGTCCTGGAGATCAAACTCAGGGCCCAAGGCTCGCAGGACCTTTACCTGCTGAACCTCCTCACTGCCCCATGGCCTTTAATCTCATCTTTCAACACAAGTTCCCAACACAGGGCCACTGTACCGGCCATCATCACAGGCCACAGGACTCGCTCTTCCCACCACTGGCCTCAGTTCCAAAGTTGGTCCTGAGAGAAGCCTGCCCCTCCACACCAGACTCGCTCATCACAGCACAGTTTTGTTCAGAGCACTTCCTTCCTGCCTTTTGGAGTCACTCTATTTCCACCTCGAATGGCCTTCTGTCTGGTTTGAATGAAACCTAAGGATAGTGCTGTATCTACCTTGTCTGCTACTCAAAACAGGACACAACAGGCCCCAGTAACCATCTGTGGGATAGAGACACATTGAGGAAAGAATGTTTCTGGGTACCCCAAAGTCTTTCCTTGCTATCTAAACTGTGCTACTAAGTGCACTTGCTCCTTTTTGGGGTGCTAGGGGTGGAACCCAGGGCTGCCAACTTGCTAGACGAATACTCTAGCACCGAGCCACACCCCAGCCCAAGTTCTTCTTCTGGAGTCCATACACAGCAGCTGCTGCTGAGCTGAGGCACAGGCAGGGCCTCGGAAGTCAGAAGTGGCTGTCAAACCGGATCATGAGATGTTCTAAAGTAACAACAAGCAGTGCTGAGTGGCAGTGCCACCCCAGTACTGGCTGCCAGGCACTGTTCTGGAAGATGCCCTCTATCCCACCCCAGTCCAGCCTGACTCAGACTTGGTCTCCCCAAGTGCCCATGGCCATGTGTGTGTTAGTGACTGGACTGACTTGACCCTGCAGTCTTCTCCAGGACACACTGTGTGGTGGGTCACTGCAGGCAGCGCCTCTCCACTCCCCACGCCCACATCTCCTGTTCTTATGGCCTCACAGTTCCAAATCACCAGTGCCCAAGCTGGTGGCCCGTCCTTACCTAACCTTGCCCACCTCCACCGACAGATTCCCGAGGGTGCAGCCCCACACCAGAAGGGGAGCACCCAGTTTCTCCTAAATCCTTCACTGGAAAAGCAAACTCTCGTGCCTTCCCAGACCCCAGGGGACCAAACCCACTTCACTTTCCCTAGACCGCCAGAATCCGTGCCCCGTAATCAAGTGCAAGTTGTCGGTCCTGAGACAGACCCTTCAGGTTTCCCCATCTGGCCTTCTCTTAGCCCACCAGAGACTGGCAGAACTTCCCCCCCAAAAGCACCCCCCTTTCCCTCTTGCTATGCCTCCCATTTGATCCAAGGGTTCTCATTTCACTGTTCCTCTCCTACCCATCCAGATAATGGAGTGTTTGAGTTGAACCCACATATTTTCCCCAATTATCCGAAGGAGTGACAGGCACTTCCTCCATCCGCTCCATGCAGGAAGAGGTTTTTCTTCTCTAAAAAGAAGCATCTGCGGGACTGCACCCCATCCCACCATTCTCCACCACAGGAGCCTTCCCAACGGCGACACGCCCCGAGAGACCCCCCCTCCCTCCCTCACACACCAAGGCTTCCGAGACACCTGCTCGTGCCCATCCAACGCGGCGCTGGACTTCCAGCGCGCCTTCTGAATCTATCTCTGGTCTCTGCAACCCAGGCCTGCTTCCACTGCAGACACCCTGGCTCAGCCCGTGCAGGTGCCACGATTTCCCCGGGAAGCGACCACCATGATGCTCTCCCTCTCGCAGCCCTGACCCTAAACTGGCGCGGGGCCCCGGGCGGCCTCGCCTGTGGCCCTCGAGGCTCCGTCTCCTCCTGTGCTTCCTAGGGTTGCGCCCGCGTCCCCCAGCCAGGCATCCCCGGCTCCCAGTTGCTCGGGCCAGCTTCCAGCGGGACCTCGCCCGGGCATTCCCGAGCACACTCGGCCACTCCGCCGGCCTCTCCCCCACCCCCCGCCCCCCGGAGGCGCCCGAGCCTCCGGCTTGGCCGCACCGCCCACGGCCCGGCTGCCCCCGCCCGGGCTTCCGGCCGCCGCCTGATCGCCCCAGGCCGGGCCGCGCAGCCAAATGCAGCCACAGGGACAGCGCGGAGCCCCGGCCCAGCCACCATGGCCTCCGCTAGCCTCGAATCCAGCCCAAGCAGCCCGCGCCCCGTTCGCCAGCACGCCCGGCGCCCCCGCTCACCCGAGCCTGTGGTGGCTGCCATCTTGCGTCGCTGTCGCTCGAAGGCCGGCCCCTTCTTCACCCCCCCTTGAGTTTTCCTTCGGACGCTGGTGCGCAGGCGCAGGCGTAGGCGCAGCCGCAGACGGTGCTGCTGACGCTCGCTCGGGGTCGCAGGAGCCGGGCGGGAAGGGTTTTGCCCGAGTCTTCAGTGAGCGAGCGCGAGGGCGGGGCAACCTGCAAGCCCCGCCCAGCCCGTGCGCAGGGGAGGCGTGCAGGTGCTCGCCGCCTGGGCCCGGGGGTGACCGCGCTCTTCCGGGAGAGCAGAAGGGGGAAGGGCTGCGGAGCCCAGCGCCTGTTCCCAGGCTGTTCCTCGCCCTGCTGAGTCCTCACCTCGTAGCGAAAATGAAACCAAGAGAGATGAAGTTCAACTCAACTGTTAAAGTAGCTGAGTCAGAATCTGAACCCAAGCCAGATGATCTTTGTTATGGGGTATCTGAAGAAAAATACACCGAAAGGCCGGAATACGTCAAAGTGTGGTCCACTACAGTCTTGTTCCCGGCATTGCTGCTGCTCTGGGGCCTGAGACATGTAGGGACAAGGTGCAGCTAGGGGGTTGAGAATCTACCTTCCTTGAGGCATGCTTTCGTTTGTGTTTAAGGGTTTTGTTTGAGACAAGCTCTCAACCCAGCTGTCCAAGAGCGCACTACACAGAGGATGACCTGGACAGCTTCTGCTTCCGCTTCCTGCAAGGGTTGCGGGCTTGAGTTAAACCTGGTGTCAGAGTTCTTAGAGATGGGCTTTGTGTCTGCTGTGCAACTGAGTCACATCCGTAGCCCTGCATTTTTTCATTCATTCATTCATCCAGATATTTATTAATCATCTATTATGTGGGAGAAGAACTGTGCCATAGCTGCCGGAGATGGCAAGACCTCCACGAAGTGAGATTCTCTTCTCAAGCACTTGCATTCTAGTAGGACAGAGAAGTAAACGAATATAAATAGATAGATAAATAAATAAATATACATTTTTACCTACTGTAAGAGAGGGGATAAGCCTATGGGGTGCAAGAAGAATCAGGAACGGCTTCCTATGGCGGCCCGGAGACACATGTCTGCATACAGAGTAAACCCATCACGAAGCCACCTTGAGGGGAGGGGATGTGGGTATCAAGGATGAAGTAGCCAGCTGGGCTGCAGGTCGCACTGCTAAGAGGGCCAGCAGAGAAGCAAGGGAGCTGGAGACTCGCCTGGAATATTCCACTTCTCACCTGTTTGGTGTTTTCTAGACAGCTCCACTGCATTCCCTCTTGAGGACGTATTTGGTGAGCTCGGAACTACCATCCAGTGCAGAAGATGCAGACCAGCCTAGGAGTCTGTTCCATAGAACAGAAGGAACCAGGTCTCTAGACAAACTGGGAAGGGTGCCTGCACAATGCACAAGGCTCTGCTCCCAGGGCTGGGCCTCTGCTGGGACCCATGACATGTCTGTGGCTTTGTATTTATGGAGGCTTTTCCCGTGTCTCAATACTGTACCTGCTTGCCTCGGTGTGTCTCCAGGTTTGAGTCCACAGTATGACGACAGGCTTGCTCTAGCCTTGACCTAACGACCCACGCAGGGCCTCCCTGGTGTGGCTCTGGGTCTTCTCCAGGCTGCTGGAACCTCATGGTCTCCCTCTTCAGAGCTTTCAGTCGCTCCTATTGTAATCGGCTCTGGAGGCTCTTGAGATGCTTTCCAGCTACTTGCCATGCAGCTCGCCTTTGCTTCACATGTCACATGACACAAAGCGGCCTTTAGAAGCACAGACGACATTAGCAGCGGACTTTGGGCCACTGAAAAGCACTGGGCCCGAGAGCGGTTAGTCCCTTGAGGCTGACTGACCTCAGAAGTGAGTCTCTAGATTTGAGTCTCTATTGCTTATCTTTTTGGGTGGCTTCTGCTGAGAGGTTTGTACAGATAGCTGGGCATGGTGCACCCCTGTAATCCCAGCAGTAGGGAGGCTGAGGCAGGAGGATGGAGAGTTGGAGCCAGCCTAGAATACGTGGTTGAGACCCTGTCTCAAATAACAAAGAATACTCCAGAGGTTTGAAGCACCTAGCAAATGGCTTTCCATTCTAAAAAGGGGATACGGGCTCACTCTTTGTTTTGGTGATTCCCCTTGTCGAAGAGAGGATGAAGGCACACCAGGAAATCTGGCATTCACCAAGCCTTGTACAAATCCTAGGCATTGCTAAAAACAATCCCATTTTAAATAGAAAAAGGAGGCTGGGGGCTCGAGAGATAGTTCAGCAGTTTTGAGCATTTACTGCTCTTGCTGAGGACCCAGGTTCAATTCCCAGCACCCACACAACCAATTTTCTGGCCTCTTAGACATCAGGCGTGCATGTGGCGCGCATACATGTGTACAGCAAACATTGATAAAAATAAACGGTAAAAATCTTTTTTAAAAAAATGTTTCATAGGAAGTTCCAGGCCAGCTAGCCAGTGCGATGGAAGGATCCTGTCTCAGAAAAGATAGGAAAGGAAGGTGAGAAAATAGGGTCTGAGCCAGTAGGTGGAGTGACGGCTAAAACACAGCTCTTTATCCTCTATGCTCGTAAAACCTCTGCCAGCAGTTGCATCTTGCTAGCAGAAGTGATCTTGCAAATTCCCACGAGAACAACGCAAGAGGAAGAGCGTAAAATGAACGCCCCGGGGGGCATCCTGGTTATTGTAGTCCATAGGTGGCTTGCTGGGAGTTGTAGTACTCAGAGCTCACATTCCCTCAAGGAGACTCCGCCTCTCTCCTTGCGTCACAGCGAGTCCCCAGAGAGGGATTCCTCCTGCCACTCACCCAGGCTCATTGCGCTTGAGATCAGCTGATGGGCATGAGAGAATCCAGTTTATCGGATTGGTGGGAAGATTAAAGTGGTTAACTACCGAATTTAGAAGAGTGCTCGGCACTAAATGCTAAGTATTAGTTATTTAATCCTCAATGACCCTAGCAAAGAAGCATCGAGGCCCCGGCAAAGTCGCACCTACAGTCTACGTTTGTCAGATAAGGCTGGGAGCAGTTAGTTTTTCCAGGATCATCCATGGAGGAGTAAAATCAGATTATGTACTTAATTTTTATATGTTTTTAAATTTTAAAAAGTTTAATTTTTTTTTAATGTGATAAAGAAAGAAAATCAACCAAACAACAAATGGGAAGAGATGGCTTAGCTGTTGAGAGCACATGGAGCAGAGGACCCGGATTCAGTTCCCTGTATCTTCATGGCAGCTAACAATCCATAACTCCAGTTCCAGGGTACCCCATAGTCCCGCCTTCTGGCCTCCATGGGCACCAGGCACTCACATATAACACATATACACACAGGCAAAAACTCATTTTAAAAATCCAAAAGATAAAAATAGAAGAGGGCCACCAATATGGCTTAACATGTCCCCTAAAACAACAACAATAATAAAAGGTTGTATTTAAAATGAGGGGCTGGAGAGATGGCTTGGGATAAAAGTACTTCTTGCTCTCCCAGAGGACTCAATATCTGCTCTGAGCATCCAATCATCCATGTCAAACCTGTAAATCTAGCTCTAGAAAATTCTATTTCTCCATTTGGCCTCTGCACAATAGCACACACACGGTAGACACTCAATACTCAAAAAGACATAGATAAAAAGTATAAATTTGTTTTGTTTTGGTTTTCCTCAGGGTTTTATTGGTGGGCATTTTTGGCATTATTTTACTGGGTTCTTATAATTATTGCATTCACATGTCTCTACCCTTATTCCACCCTAATCCTCCCACACACACCAGCCATTTAACACTAAGTAAGAGAGAATGAAGGTTAGAGGGAAACAGGGGCATAGACCTCTTTAAGCTACTTCCTGCTGATTAGGGTATTGCGTTCCTTGGGGTAAGACCAATTTTAGTCATCACACTAGCTCCAACAACCACTTGACAAACAGCAGCAGGAACCAGCAGCCGCCTCCTCTGAAGGTGCCTGGCCACTTGGGGGCTCTGGCATTTATACCCCCTCAGAAGTTCTCAGAATTCCAAATGTCACGCTCTCAGAAACTATATGCAGCTGGCAAAACCACGCCCCTGTTAGAGCACAAGGCAAATCGTAATCACCTGCTATGAAGCAGCCTCTTATCCCACACCTGGGGTTAAAATAAAAACATAGTCATATAACACAACCGGGTTTTTTAAGAAACCAAATTTCTCACGAAAGGTTTTCTCTGTGTAACAGGCTTGGCTGTCCTGGAGCCACTTTGTAGATCAGGCTGACCTCAAACTTACAGAGATGCTCCTGCCTCAGTTCCTTCTGAATGCTGGTATTAAAGGTGTGCACCACCGTACTCAGCTATACTTGTTTTCATGTTTCGAGACAGGGTTTCTCTGTGTAGCCCTGGCTGTCCTGGAACTCACTCTGTAGACCAGGCTGGTCTCAAACTCACAAGAGATCCACCTGCCTCTGCTTCCCAAGTGCTGGGATTAAAGGCATGCCACCAAGCCTGGCAATATTTTTTTTTAATAAAAAGGAAAACAGGTTGGGTATATGTCACATGCCTTTAGTATCAATGCTCAGGAGGCCAAGGCAGACAGAACTGTATGACTTCAAGGCCAGCCTGATCTACATAGCAAGTTCCAGGCCAGCCTGGTCTATATATTTAGCCTGATAAGGAGCAAAGGCTACATAGTGAGATCCTGTCTAAAAGAGGGAAAATAAAATAAATTCTGTTTTAGCAAGATAGGGAACCATGGGAGTCTGGAGTCTCTCTGGACAGGAAAGGCATGCATCATTTAAAGTCAGTTTAAAAAGTTAGAACAGAACTGATGTCCATGGGTACGACTTCATACCCCAGCTTCTAAAGACAAAATACAGAAAGGAGAGTGAGTGGGCTACTGACAGGAAGACCTTGGACACTCGGAAGATGAAGCAGGACCCTGCTAGAGGTTTGTGGCTAACAACCTGTGTGACATTCTTCATAGCTTCAGATTTCCCCCGAGGGCTGTCTGCTCAAGGCCTCACCCCAGGCTGTCTGTGGATTCTTGGTGCGCAGCACCTTTTAAAGTGTCTGGATTTTGTGTTAGTATGTGAGTGGAGGTCAAGGAATTGCAAACGGGGTGTCTAGAGACGCAGTTGTGAGTGTTTGCCTCAGACGTATGAGGCCCAAGGGTTCATTCCACTATTACAGAGAGGCAGGAGGAGAAAAAAAGAATGAGAGAGAGAGAGAGAGAGAGAGAGAGAGAGAGAGAGAGAGAGAGAGACCCAGAGCTGGCTCAGCAGGTAAGAGCACTGGCTGTTCTTCCAGACGACTTAGGTTCACTTCCCAGTGCGCAGATCGTGACTCACGACTGTCTGTAACTCCAGTTCCAGGGAATGGATGCCTTCTTGAGGCCTCTGTGGGCACCAGGTATGCGTAAGGTACACAAACATACATGCAGGCAGAGCACTCATACACATAAAACAGAATTTGAAAAGGGAAGGAAGGAAAGGCAGGAGGGGGCTAAGGCGGGTAGGCTGAGGTGCAGCGTGGGAAGACTTGACCTTGCAGCACACTGAGAAAGATGAGTGAGAAGAGGGTGGTTGGCTGTGGTTGTGTTTTCCAGTAGGGTATGCTGAAGATACAGAGGCAGAAGGATCACAAGTGTGAGGCCAGCCTGGTCTACACCGAGGCTGATGAGATGGCTCAGCGGGCAAAAGCGCTTGCCACGGCTGGAATCTGAATTCTACTCCTGAACCCATGGGGGAAAGGAGAGGACCAACTCCCTCATGTCATCATGAAGTGACTCAGACCTGAGTCGCAAGCCCGTACAGCAGAGCTGGAACTTCAAGTCCCCTCCTCTCTCCCCGCCTCCCTCCTACTACTCCAGGCTCTCCCCTTGCTATTTTCCCCTGTTCTCCTTCTGTGTCTCTCCCTTTCACCTCACTATGTAGCCCAGGCTGGCCTTTCTTCTCCCCTTTTCCTTCCATGATCTCCCTTTCACCTTGCTATGTAGCCCAGGCTGGCCTCTCCCCACCCACTCTCCTTCTGTATCTCTCACTTTCACCTTGCTATGTAGCCCAGGCTGGCCTCTCCCCACCCATTCTCCTTCTGTGTCTCTCACTTTCACCTTGCTATGTAGCCCAGGCTGGCCTTGAACTCATGGCAAGAATGTATGGCACATGCCCAGCAAGCACTAAACTCAACCAGCTTCCTGATCTCGCTGTAGGCTTTCTCCCTCCCTCCCTCCCTTTATCCCACCCAGGCTGCAGCCATGGGATGGTGCTGTATTTAGGGTTGTACCCCCAGAGCTAATCACCTCTGGAAACAGCCTCACAGAGACACCAGAGAGGCACTTTTCTACTGTCCCATAGGCTTCCAGGATACAGTCAAGTAGACTGTTACACAGGGTGCAGGGGTTCACATCTGTAACCCCACCACTCAGGAGGCTGAGGCAGGAGGATCACAGTGACTCTGAGGCCAATCTTGCTTACACACTGAGTTGGATGCACTCAGCTTGGACTGTGTCATTACAAGTATGACTTTCTCAACACCTCCCCTGTCCTTCAAAAGGATTAACCACTGCTGCACTGTCTTCCAGGATGACAGTCAGGAGGAATGTGAACACTTCATAAATTCACAGGGACTGACGCATCTATTTCTGTGGTTTAAAATGCATGTTTTACAGTGGGAGCATCTGGGAAATCAGGGCATCTCTTAGGCCCAGGACGTCTCAGAGTCAGAGAAATACAGTTTCGGAAATGCAAATTCAAGCACCTATCAAACGGGCAGAGAACTGATTCCTGATCGATAGCACCCCGAGCTGGCAGGGTGTGGGGAGACAGCCTGGGAGGAATCGATTAAAATGGAAAGCACAAACACCCTTGGCCTTTCCTAGGAACTGACCCTGATGCCCATGGCACTCAGGAGCAAAGCCAAGATCCTTGCTGTACTGGAATATAGTTTGTAGTCCCTGAGCCTGAAAATGATCTCATCCCATGACCAGTGGGTGGGTCTGAAGAATGAAGGTGGTTATGGGAAAATGGCTGGGTTCAGAAAGTGCTTGCTGTGCAAACACCAGGACCGGAGTGAGGGTGATGATCTCCAGTAGGCACACACAAAGCCAGCATCCCTGTAATTCCAGCATTGGGGGGACCCAGAAAGAAGCACTCCTGGGTCCTGAACAGTCTGTAAGAGATCTAGTCTCAAAAAAATAAGGTGGGCAGAAAGGAAGAAACCTGACATTGACCTCTGGCACACACACATGCACTTGTGTATGGACCTGCACACACACACACACACACACACACACACACACACACCTTCGCTACATATACAGGTGGCAGCACATTCTACAATCCCCACACTTGAAAAGCAGATAAATGAGGACTGTTCTAAATTCAAGTCCAGCCAGGACTACAAGAAAACTCTCACAAACAAGACTAGTTCGTTCTCCACCCTCTCCACCCATACTTTTTTATATGTGTGGGTGTTTGCCTACATGTATGTCTATGAACCTCGTGCATGCAGTACCTGAGGAGGCCAGAAGAGGGCGCAGGATCAGTGCTGACACAGGGCAGAGGAGATTCCCTGGGACTGGAGTTACAGAGAATTGAGCTGCCCTGTGGGTGCTCGGCATCAAAGCCAGGGCTTCTGGAAGAGCAGCCAGTGCTTTTAACTGCTGAGCCATCTCCCAGCTCCCAAGATTGGTTCATTTTAAAATTGGAATATTACATACACAGCTCTAAATAGAACTAAGGAATCTTTTTTTTTCTTTTTTCTTTTTTTTTTATTGGATGTTTTATTTACATTTCCTATGTTGTCCCCTTACCCCATCCCCCACCCACCCTAGAACTAAGGAATCTTTTGATCCTCAAACATAATCTTCTCATGCTGGGCAGTGGTGGCCCACGCCTTTAATCTCAGCACTTGGGAGGCAGAGGCAGGTGGATTTCTGAGTTCGAGGCCAGCCTGGTCTACAAAGTGAGTTCCAGGACAGCCAGGACTATACAGAGAAACCCTGTCTCCAAAAATCAAAAAAACTAAACAAAACAAAAAACAAAACAACAACAACAACAACAAAAAACCCATAATCTTCTCTAAAAGAGAAAAAAATCTTTTCTCTGTGAGAAAAGGGAAGGTAGAGAGCCCCCAGTTGTTCATTTGTGATGTCTTTTTAGAGAGGGGGGAAATAGGGGGCAGGCAGGCGGACTCCTGTGTTCATACATCAGACATCACAGTCTTATCAAAGTGATAGCCCTTGAGGAGCTACCCTTTCAGAGGACCAAAGGTCGCCCCTGAAGCACCCCACCCCCACCATGGCCCGATGTGGTGGTGTACACCTTTAATCCCAGCATCCTGCAGAATCAAGCAGATTTCTCTAAGTTCGAGGCCAGCCTGGCCTGCAGAGTGGAACCTATTTCAAAACAACAACAACAACAACAATCACACAAACACACACACACAAACACACACACACACACACACACACACACACAGGAGCATGTCGTATGTGCCTTGAGAAAATGGATGCTTGGGAAACTGAAATCTCAGGCTGCATCCGGCCTTCAGGCCTCTTCTACAAAGAGTACTCTGTACAGGGTAGCTTAGGCGTTGCAGGGTATCTGGTCTTTGCTGCACACACACACCCACTGGAAGCTGGGAGGAAATGAATGGCTGAAATGGACCACAGCTGCACTTTACAGTGACACTGAACACTCTGTGTTGTGAAACACACCAGATTCTTGCCTGCTGTCATTTAGAGAATGCTCCTGAGCCTCTGAAAACCTGGTGGACTGGATGGGACCCTGCTAGTCTCCCTACCCACGGCTCATGGTCTGCCCGGGAGGTTTGGGTTTCCTTTGAGGTGGCGGGAGTTACAGGTGGGAAGAGGCACATACCTAGATCCCCTCAAAAGAGGCGGGCACGGACGACGCCTGACCTAAGTCCTCTCTAAACCCGTGCTTGCCGTGTACGCCACTGACCCGGCTCTGTCACCAGATGGCAGCACAAGCCGCCTAAACCCTGGCTCCCTCCGCCCGCCTCCTGGGCACCCACTCTAGAAACGCCCTTATTTCCAGGCCTCTTTTTACTTGTGAGGCACTTGTTGAAGTACCAACCAGGGTGGCCTTGAACTCCTTCTGTCTTGGTCTCAGAATAGCTAGAGTCATAGGCCCTTGCCTCCAGGCCTGGCCTCATCTCCTATTCCCTAATGGACTGATGAATGCCAATGCTGAATGCTAACCCTGGTTCCTTCACTGGTCTTGGCTGTGGTGGCCAGTGTTGGCTAACCTTAGGGACCATAAGTGCTGGGTCATGTTTGACCAATAAATGCTACAGACTCAGCAGTTACGAGCAGTCATCACTAGGACCAGAATCGACACGCGGCTCCTGTTAATAAGCTGGGTGTCCCATGAGTGCCATTAGCCCCAGGTCTGAGAGAGGGAAGACACAAGATGGTTGTGGCCTACCAGGAAACATCCCAGACAAGAAAACCAGCTTCAAATTCAGGAAAATACCCCACCTCAAAGGACTCGGTGGACTCTTAGCGCCCTCTCCTGGCCTATAGGTGCACCTTCTTCTGTGTGTGCGCATTCACTCTCACAGGCACCTATTTTAAATGTTTTCCAGATTATTGTCATTTTGTGTCCTCACCAACCGCCCCCTCCTCCTTTGTTAATATTGCAGAAATTAGCCTAGGGGTGTTTTTTCTTTTCTTCAAGACAGGGTTTCTCTGTGTAGCCCTGGCTGTCCTGGAACTCACTCTGTAGACCAGGCTGGCCTCAAACTCAGAAATCCGCCTGCCTCTGCCTCCCAAGAGCTGGGATTAAAGATGTGTGCCACCACTGCTCGGCTGTTTATTTCTTAATGAGGACAGTTTCTTCTTTTTTTGTTTTTTGTTTTTTTTTTTTGAGACAGGGTTTCTCTGTGTAGCCCTGGCTGTCCTGTAACTCACTCTGTAGACCAGGTTAGCCTTGAACTCTCAAACTCAGAAATCAGCCTGCCTCTGCCTCCCAAGTGCTGGGATTAAAGGTGTGCGCCACCACCGCCCGGTGAGGACAGGTTCTTATATAGGCCAGGTTGGCTTCAAATTTGCTACGCAGCCAAAGATGATCTTGAACCTCTATAATCTTCCTACCTTCACCTCCTAAATGCTGGGATTACAAGCTTGAATCACCACGCCTGGAGCCACAGAACACCCTGACTAGAGCCGCACCAGAATATATGTTAACTACTAAATTCTGGTACCTTGGAAGTGCTTGTTCAAAAAATAAACTTTTGAACTGTTCATCAGATGGCATGCGGCTTCGAGACAGCTGAGCTCTCCTCAACCCCCCCCCCCCCTCCCCCCCCACCCCCCGTGCTGGAGAGTCTTGCTGATCACCCAAGCATCTAACCTTTGTACATGCTGTCCCATGAAAAGACCTATTCTGTTCAACCCAGGCTGCCTCTGTCCTCTCCTCCAGCTCCCTGCTCAAATGGCCTCCTGTCCCAGCAGCGTCTGTCCTGCTTCTCCAAGGCTGCTTCTTTAGTAGCTTTTCACAGATAACCTCGTGAAACTGCTCTGTGAGCTGGGCATGGTAGGACATGCTTTGATACCAGCTCGAGAGGCAGAGGCAGAGGCAGGTGGATCTCAGTAGTTCGAGGCCAGCCTGGTCTACAGAGCAAGTTCCAGGACAGCCAGGGCTATATACTGAGACCCTTGCCTCTTGAAAGAACAAAAAATTAAAACAAAAAATTATAATAAAGAAACTACAGGTTTTTGTTGTTGGTGGGTTTTTTTTTTTTTTGGTATTTATTGTGTTTTTTCCTAGATCAGCTAACACAGTCAGTCAGGTGGTCTGGGTCCAGGCCAGAGCCATGACACACATCAGATGCCAGTGACCCCTCAAGGAATTCTGGGACAGGCCAACCAGCACTGCTCTAGCACAATCTAGGTGAAAGGTCTTGTGAATGGTGGCACACACCTGTGATCCCGGCACTTGGGCGGGTACAGGGATCAGGAATTCATGGTTAAGCGTTGGTTATATAACCAACCACTTTGAGTCTATGATACATTGCCTTACCCCCCACCCCCCCAAAAAAAACAAAAATTCAGGACTGGAGAGATGGCGCCCTGGTTAAGAGCACTTAAGAGGACCTGGATTTTGCCCAGCACCCACAGCGTCTCAGTCATCAGTAACTTCAGATCCAGGATTCCAATGCTCTCCTGTGACCTCTGTGGGCACCAGGCACACATATGGTACACATACACACATGGGCAAGACATAAAATACATACATCTAGACAGTCTCACTTCTGTCAGGGGATAAAGCCCCCCCTCCACCTCCCTCAGGTCAGGGCTATCTCCGTCCATGCAGCCATCCGGAAACACCACACAGCAACCAGAGTTAAGGAGATGCTTCCTTTGTTATAAATATATTATATACATCCAAAACATGACATTAAAATATTACTCCATGTTACAGAAAGATATTAAGGCTTTCCATTATTTACATTGACAAGCAAGCACCTTAAAAAAAATCCAAATAAAAAAGCCTTATTCTTCCTCCTCTGACACTCCGGTCAGAAGGGACACAGTGTCCCCTCCCCAAATGACCAAGCCCTTCATAAGAGCTGTGCCCATGAAGATGTCTCCACAGGGAGACCTCAGATGTGGCTGGACACATGGACAGAAGAACTAGGGGAAGGGAAAGAGTATCTGCATATGGGCAGGACATTCTGGCCTCTCCTTGCCATCTGCCCTCTGACCCATACCCAGCTCTGCCTCCCTTGGGTGGCAGCTGGGGTGGCCCACCCACCTAGGCCTCTGGGGTCGAATTGCAGGGCTGACGGAGGATCATGATCCAGGGACATTTACGTGTTCTGGGGGCTCTCTGGGTCACTGAGACAGACCACGTGTGTCAGTGACCCTACACCGGCCAGGGAGCAGGCGTGCAGAGCAGATGCACGGGATGGGGCTGGCCAGCAGGACCGGGCTCCCCTCTGCAGTCAGGCTTGGCCTTGGAGCAGCTCAGTGGCCAGAAAGGCCCAAGGAAAGAAAAGAAGAGGAAATGAAAACTCGGTGGCTCAAGTATTCTGTGTCACTGGGGGTGGGCTAGGGGTGCCCGGGCCCAGCCCAGGGGACTTCTCTTCACTGGAGGAGTAGCTCAGAGACGCCGGGATTTGGCAGATGGCTTCAGTTCAGGTTCAGGAAGGTTGGCAACCAAGAGTCCAGACATGCTACTTGATCTTCTGGGCCCACTTCATGTCGTCCGCCCTCGGCTTCTCCCCTGTCAGGCCTTGGATGATGTCCTCCAGGCGCCGCCAGAAGCCTATCACCTCTAGGGGGTAGTTGAGCCAGCCTGCAGCAGACACAGTCAAGGGGCTAGTGAGAAGAGCCAGTCTGCTTGGGGATGGGGAGAGGTAGGAGGTGGGTCTATGGAGAAGGGGCTGCTGGGAGACTGCTGGTAAGGGTGGGCACAGCAGTGCCCCATCCCTGGCTGTGGCCAGATCCTCTGTTTCTCCCAAAGGGAGATGTCACCAACTACCAGAAGGTGGGGCCCAGAGAGAGACCTCCCTCACGTGGGGCTTGGGTCCCTCCCTCGGCCTCCCCAAATCAGTAGGATTTTTTTTCTTTTTCTTTTTCTGTTTTTTTTGAGACAAGGTTCTCTGTGTAGACTTGGCCGTCCTGGAACTCACTCTGTGGACCAGGCTGACTTCAAACACAGAGATCCGCCTGCCTCTGTGCTGGGACTAAAGGTGTGTGCCATTCCACCTGGCAATTACAAGGCATTCTGTCTGTTTTATTCACTTAGACTCTAAGTCCAGGGCAGTAAACTGTTGGCTGAGTGAGTGTCTGGAGTCATAAGAGCTTGAGATAGAGAAGGGGCTTTGTGTTCATGTCCTGACCTAGAAGAATGCTTGCACACAGCAGCAGCTCAGTGAAGGTGTGTTCTGAGAACACTGGGCAGGCCAAGACTATATCCCCTCCCACCCTCCTGACCCTGGGGATGGCACCACCCACCTGTGGTGATACAGAAGTATGTTTCATGGGGCGCCACGTGGTGGATGCGATGGTGTTTCCTTGGCAGGATCACGTGCCAGTCCTGCAGGACGGTGACCCAGCATGGCAGCCCTAAGTACGTGTGCGACCATTTGTGGATCTGGTTGGTGAAGGTGCCAAAGATAATCAGGCAGAAGACGAAGCATTCCCAGGGGTAGAGCTGCTCCAGGGTCTCTGCAGGGCAAGGGCAAGGGCATGAGACCTTTGCAGCTGCCCCACTGGCCGGCCAGCTCCTGTGCCGGGAGCACCCAGGTCCCCCTCAGCTGCTACCATCAAATCTTCAGATTTAGGAGCAGCCAGGGATTGGCTAAGTATGTGGGCTCTACAGCCAACTGGGGCTGGGTTCTGATTCCTGCTGACATTTGTGGGTTGTTTGGGCAGGGACTCTGGGTCAGGTTCTCTGAAGCAGGGCTTGAGGACACTCATGTACTCGGGAGTGTCCCTTGATGGAAGACATCTACAGAGCAAGGGCTTCAGGCTCTGTGGGGCGCTGTGGGTTTCTAGGGTGCAGCAGCTCCGCAAGGTTCACCTTGGAAGAAAGCAAAGCCATGGGCCCTCGGAGGCCTTCATTTGCTGGCTTCTGGCTCACGGGATGGGGAGAGGTAGGAGGTGGGTCTATGGAGAAGGGGCTGCTGGGAGACTGCTGGTAAGGGTGGGCACAGCAGTGCCCCATCCCTGGCTGTGGCCAGATCCTCTGTTTCTCCCAAAGGGAGATGTCACCAACTACCAGAAGTTCTGGCTTTGCCTTACCTGATGCCCAGCGGTGGACCGGAGAGCTGCGCAATTAGGAAATGGGCAATGTGGGCCCCAGCTCACAGTCCATATTTTGTTTTTGTTTTTTTTTTTCTCTAGTGCTGGGATCAAACCCAGGGTATGGGCACAGCAGGCCAGCTCTCGGCTACTAGGTCCCACCCAAGTCTTCGTAGTGTGTCTTTTCTTTAAATAAGAAAGAACAAGGGCTGGGCTATGACTCACAGGGTGCCTGTCAAATGAGCAGCTCCGTGAAGGATGTGGGAAAGGCCCTGGGGGCCACATTACCAGAGAATGCTCTGAGAAGTCAGAAATTCGGTTTTAGGCTAAATGCCCAACTTTTACATGCACCCTACTAATGGAGAATACTTTAAATGTCATGTGACACCCACGCATACCCTGGGAGCCTCCCGAGGGCCTCTGTCCCTGACGCACACTGAGGAGCCCCAGCTGCAGGTCTCACCTGGGCTCTGGGTCTGGAACTTGTAGGCCATGTTCAGCAGTGGCAGCAGCGTCACCAGGCAGTTGTCACCATTGGTCTCGATGAAGTCGTGCCGTGTGATAGCTGTAGGGTCAATGTGGTGCTCCCGGAACGGCCGGATGAAGGCCTGGGAGGGCAGGGGACAGGTGTAGCCTCCCAGTTAGCTGATGGCAGTTGTGCCCTCCAGCTCCTGCTCCTGGAGCTTCCCAACCTCTACCCCGTCACCGACACAGACCCTGCCTGGGGCGGTCTGGCAGGCTTCCATGAAAGATGGCTTCAAAACACTGATGATATCTTTCTCAATCCTTCCTCAGTTTCCTCAACCATACTGGGAGAGCCTTAGAGACAACTTCCACCCTGAAGCAGGTGAAGAGGCCCCACAAAAACAAATGGGGTTCTGTCTGTCTGGCCTTTAAGCTCCTGCTTCTGGGAGCAGCCTCCAGGCTCTCAATTCATGTTGCTAAGTGGAGCCTGCCTCAGGTGAGCACAGACCCAGGAAGGGCTAACCAGAGCCCATCCATCTCCCTGGCAGGGATTATGGGCAGTGTGATACCAGCTGGACCGATGGGATGAGGTGCTGAGTTTGGCTGCCACTAGGGGAAAGAATTCTCTAGGCAGCCAGGAGTGGAAGCCTGAACTCAGCAGGAGAAAGCAGAAACCAGAGACTGAGAGCCCATTCTGAAAAGGTGGTTACCCTGGCTCAGCGAGGCTTTAACTTAGCAATGACTGAGTTGGAATCCTTGCCTGATGAAACCAGTCTGGATTCAATTTTCTGTATAACCCAAAAGCCTCACTGACAGCTGATAGGCAAACACAGGACTGGCTCTGACTCGAGGCAGGATTCCAGAAGGCTCTCTGACCCACCTTCCTGTGCTATTACCAACCACCGGGATCCCCAGTCCAGTCTCTGAAACACAGCATTGCGTGTGGGTAGCTGAGGCTCTGAGGGGTTAGAGGACTAACCCTGGGACAGTCCCACAGCCTGGCCTACGCACCTTCCCGACAATGGGCAGATCCACAGAGCCCCACGTGTCAGCACCCCAATGTACCAGGCCGGACAGGAAGTCAGCGACGAGAGCCCCTGCAACTGTGGGCGACAAGAGAGTGAGGCAGGGCAGGGCATGCAGAGACGTCCCCCTCCCTCCCGTCAGGGGCCGCCCCTCCAATCTTGCTTGTTTACTTGTTTGCTCATTCATTACGAAGCACCCGGGTCCCTGCCCAGTGGACAGAGTCTCCACGTAACATCTCTAGCTCTGGTCTGCACAGAGCAGATTCACCCACTATGGCGATTATGGGGGCATAATCGCCTTTCTGGACTAGGTGTTAAAAAGGACTCAGCTCAGCTGCCTAGAATCCCAGCACCCGGGAGGCTGAGGCAGGAGGATCCAGAGTTTGAAGCTAGCCTGGGCTACAGCAAACATAAGCAGTTCCTCACTTGCAATTACATCTCCATCCCACCTACCCCTCCTGGCTTTTATCTTGGACTCAGTCCTTTGAGCTTTCCCTTTGTTTGCTTTCAATCTGCTCAGAACTAGCCTGGGGTACCCCCCCCCCCCACCAGTCACCACAGGTCTTAGGTCTGGACCAGAAGTATTCCCACCTCTATCATTCATGAGCTGTGTGACATCATGCGTGCTACTTAACATCTCTGTGTCCCATTTTCTTCTTGTTGGGCAGGGGTGGTAAAGATGTAAAAGACCGCAGTGCTGTCTCACACGCTTGGCCTGTGGCCTCGGTCACTTCCTTATCTCTGTTAGCAGCATTTAGCTTACAGAGGTGACCTGCAGGCTGGGGGAGAGGTACTGAGCCCAAGTCAACCGCACGGCAGTGGCACAGCTGGCACAGCTGGATCCACGTATGCATGGGCAAACTGAGGCAGAGTGAGCAGCAGTGTCCCCTCCCCTCCCCTCATTGTTCCTCTCGGCCTGGAACATCCTCCCTTTCCGGGATGCAGTTCCCAGGCTGCTTAGAGTCCTTCCTGGCTCCGTGCCCTTCCTAAGACCTGAGTCACCCGGGGTATCTGAGCGCGTCCTCTCACTCCTGTCACTTTCCTCGAGCATACCTGTCTTTTGCAGTTTTACCGTCAGCTCTGGGCTTGGCACTGTGGGCTCTGGTTTAGGGCTGGACCTTGGTTCTTTGACATCAATGGGCTCAGTGTCCCCTGAGGTAGTGATTGGCACACAGTAGGCCCTCAGAGCTGACCCCATGAGGGTAGCTGGGCATGAGGATCTGTGCAGGCCTCTGCCCTCTGCTCCCCTCCCCTGCAGTTTCTCACTGTAAACTGGTTGTCTGAGGCCCAGGTTCTGAATTGCCATGGTGCCCCCTGCCCCCTTAGGACTCACACTGATAGAGGACCAAGACCTTGGGGTGCCATGAGGACTGTGAGTGAGAACCTCTGGATGACTCCCTAGAGAGTGAGACTATAAGCCAGGTGCCGGGAGAAAGGATGCAGGGTACTGTGGGAATGGAATTCTAGTGTCCAATCTGTTTAAAGGCAGCTGCAAAGGGTAGGTTTTTAGAAGCCAGTGGCACCTGTCCATCCACCATCCCTCCACCTACCCAGCATGCATCCATCCACCTCCCACCTAATATCCACGCACTGTCTATCCATTCATCCCTCCAAGCACAGGCGGTGGGGCAGAGCAGCGGGTGGGAGGCCGGGGACACATGGAGAAGGCCGGGGACAGGAGGGCTCTACTGCCTAGCGCTGGGCAGTCCTGTTGCTCAGTGAAGACAGTGCCAGGAAGAGGACTTGCTGTTCTCTGACACCCCAGCAGGTCTAGGGCATCAGTGAAGTACCCATTGTATACTGTGAATGGTGTAGACTCATTGCTTCTAATCTAAGCAAGGGAGGGTTGGGGCCCTGTCTCTAACTAACCACACTGCTACTCCTCTTGCCTCATTTGGACTCAGCATCCTTCCAGAGGTCTGTCTCAGTATCACTGGTCAATGACAGATTTAAACACTACCATCCTGACCAACGGTTATGGGGAACACTGGATGCCTGCGGTAGAGCACTGCTGGGAACCCAAGTCTAGGCTTCTTGTCCTGAAAGTTGGGCTCAGGGTGTGGATGAGACAATTTCTTCCCTCCCCAGGTATAGGTAGAGTCTGGTTAGAACTGTACCTAACCTACACATACCTGGTGTGCAGGTTTATGTGGCTCAAGGCTGTACCTCTGACCATCCAAGGTCACCACTCGGCTTCTTCTCCGTGTGGAATCGAGGGGGCCGGCAAACCTTCTATACAGAACTAGCCGTGAAGGCTGTCAGTCTCTGTTGCTATGGCTCAACCCTGCCAACATCACAGGGTGACCACAGGCAATGTGTCTGTCAGCACAAGGGGCGTGGGGTGACGGGATGGTATTGTTGTAATACCTTGTTTGGAAGTATTTTGGGGTTGGCTTGCTTCACTGGGCTAGCTCTTCTGGAGTCACTCCTGTCATCTGTGTTGGCCACTTCCCTTTTTGCTGCTGAGTGCTGTGTCATCCGAGTCCTGTGTAATGCATCATCTGGTGCAGCGCACACAGCCAGCCTCACTAGACCTTTCCTGAGCCCTAGCTGCATTGCTTATTCATGGAGAAGCTTGTGTACTCACACATTCCCCCGACCATTGGGCTTCGGACAGCAGAGACCTTGTGTTTTTGAGACAGATTCATGCAGCCCTGGCTGGCCCTGAACTTCTCTGATCCTCCCGTTTCAGCCTGTCAAGTATGAGGGTGACAGGTGTGCAAACACACCCTGGCAGACAGTGACTAGGGTTCCTCTAGGCTCGCTAGATGCTGAGCTCTGGCTGAATACGAAGCTCGAAGCTCTGGCTAGGCTAGCAAGCCAGCTTGCCCTGGGGGTCCTGTCTCCACCCGCTAAGGGCTGGGATTACAGGCAGGCTGCTATATACATTTGGTTTTCCTCTGTATGGGCCCTGGGATGCAAACTCTGCTCTGCCCACTTATACAGCAAGCATTTTATCCACTGAGCTATCTATCCAGCCCCAACGCTGACACTGTATTTATTATTTATTTATTTATTTTGAGGTAACCTTGGCTAGCCTGGAACTTGCTATGTGGACCAAGCTAGCTTCAAACTCAGAGCTCGCCCTCTTCTGCTTCCCGAGTCCTGGGATTAAGGGCGCTAACTACTATGCCCGACTTTTGTTTGACACCATAAAAAATCCCCCCCCTTTTTTTTCATTTTTGTGGTGGACACTTTTGCTTTTAAACCAGAGTGCACTGGGCTTCAGTGCGTCGACTTTGTTAGCCCTTGTGGACAAAGGCCAGGTTTGTGTGGTTAAGCTCCTTCCCCTTAACTGGCCTGGGCAGTTAATCCTCTGTGATCAGAACACAGCAGAACAGCATTAGAAAGCCAAGCCAGGGTGGCCTTTGGGAGCCTCTCTCCTGTACCCGGCACTGTCGAGGGCATTAGGGAAGTGCACTGTGCAGGCCTCATTCTTCAGTTCAATTGAGGCTGTGAGACTGTCTCAAAAAGGGGCGTGGGGGGAATAACATGGGAAATAACCCAGAAGGTACTCCCTGGTCCAGGGCAAAGTGACCTCACTCACGGTGGCAAGCTGCACTGCCCTGACCTGATACTAAGGTGAACTAGGAGAGTGTTGCCATCCCAGACTCCGAGGGATCCTAATCATTCTAACCAGTGTTTCCAAGTCAGCCAAGATGGTGGTGCGGAGTCAGAGGGAGAGCGCCTGCCTGGTATGTGTATGGGTCTGAGTTCGTCCCCAGCCTTCAGGAGGCTGAGAAATGGCCACAGACCAGTAATTGTCAATTAAATGAAAGGCAAGCAATCAACGGTAGAGCATAGTGTAAAGTGGCCACTGGGTGCTAACTGGCACAAGTGCAGGGCTTCAACGTCTGCTTCCTTCCACCATTCCTTACCCAGAACTGGCCTAAAAGCGACAGCAGGGACAATAATCTCTCACACAAAGCCCTGGGTTCCCTGGGTTTGACCCCAACCCTGCAGAAACAGCTACCAAGTAAACCCAGCACTCTGAAGGAGAAGCAGGAAGAGCAGGAGATCGGGATCATCAGAGAACCCTCAACACGAACAGTGTAATCTCCCTCCATTTCCAGTGACAGACCACATCACACCTGACCTGCCCAGAGGCCTCAGACCTGCTGAAGCAGGCAGAGAAGGACTGTCCAAGGTCACCGTGGGGGTGGGGGCAAGAGGACCACTGTCAGCCTCGCATCCAGGTCTGGGCAATGAGCGTCATGGAGGATGCCTGTCCCTTAACTAGCAGAAGCCGGCCAAACAAGTACGAGGGTGCAGGCTGGGCTCTGGCACAAGCTCCCCAGTAGCAGCTGCCTGTAGCCCGAGCCTGGCATTCCTCTGTGAGCCTCAGTCTTGCCATCTGTTGGATGGCTGGCACCTAGTACTCACAGAGACATGCTCTGCACTGGAATCAGGAGTAATCTGGGTGACAGAGTGTCCTCTCCCACCACACGAGGAAACGGCTCTCAGTGCCCGCAGCCTGGTAGCTGTTTCTAGGGCACTCAGTTGCCTATGAGGCTCCTTTAGTGGGGGCAGGGTGCAGATACAGACGTCTCTTTGTTCCAGCCCTGGTGGTGGCTGGTGGCTGGGTCACCATCCTTCCCCGAAGACACTGGGAAGGGCACAAGGCTGACTCTATCCAGTGGCAGCAACATCGTGAAGGCTGCGTGGAGCTGAGAGACCAGCAGACTAGGTAGACAGACTCTGAGCATCCATGTGGTTCAGGCTTGTTAAATCCAGATGCCTCAGGCAGCGTGGCCTCTGGGCCTCAGTACTGATCCCTGCCCTCCTCAGTCTCCTAGCTGCTCCTTCAGGGACCCACGGCATGCTCTCCCCAAGAGAATGATCAGCCTATCGCTGATCATTGTCACGCTGTCCTTGTCACGGTCACCAGTGACCTTCAGAGCCAGGTCCCTTCGCTGCACCGTCAGGCTGACTCTGGTGGCGCCCTCTCTGAGGCCTGCTACCCTCTCAGCTTTTCCCAGTCCCCAGGCTGCACCCTGTGTTCACTCCTGCTGTCCAGGCTACTTCTGCACCAGCTCTTGGGCCAAATACTGATTTAATCCCTTACCTCACCCACCACTCACCCTACAATAGCCTGACTGTTCACACAGCTCAATTCCCCAGCTCCTCTGAGTTCAAAAAAACCCCTCAGCACCTGTTCCCTGGATCCTAGCACCAGAAACCATCTTCCCATGAGAAATTCACCAGTGACTCCCCACAAGATAAACTCAAGATAAACTCACTGTCCAGACCATGACCCCGAAGGTCCTCTCCCATTTGCCAATCCACTTCAGGGAGAGGCCATTAGATCTCTTTCCTTTGGTGCACCCGCTCACAGCAGCCTCAGGGCCTTTGCACTAGTAGTTCTGCCTCACATACGAGCCTCCACGGTATCTCCTCCCCTCAGGCTGTTAACAACCACAGCTTTATCTTGATCAGCAATCAGGCATTACATCACACAAGCCCGGCTTTACCAAGGCTTTACCAAGCGGAATCCTTTCGGTTTAAGCTCTGGTTTCCGGGGCTACCCCGGGGCATTGGGAACTGTTGAAGAGATAGAAACAAGCTGGCACAGTGCCCTCGGCAGCTACCTGCGTGTTAACAGACAAATCAGGGCGGCTATTTAAATCGATCGAGGGTTGTGTAAACACCACTATCAGGGGATTACCTGCCCTTATCAGTCCAGAAGCTGGGTGCCATAGGAGAGCTGGCTACCTCGGCTTCAAGGATGGGGCTGGGAGCTGCAGAAACCCAGGTCTCAGGCAGCGAAGGAAGGTGGTGACCTGCCTGTACGGCCCAAAGCTGGAACTACTACAGGGTGTCCTCCCACCCTTGGCCAGGGAGGGTGTGGCTAGAAAGCCCAGGGCCAGTAGGCAGAGGACAATGCTGGAATCTTGCTCTGGACAGTATTGCTGCCAGGGAGGTGGCCAACTCAGGGCACGACCTAACAGATACTTAGCAAGGTTACCTTCCCTCTTCTTCCTGATCACCAGCCCTCTCAGCATGGCTGGATCCTCCCGGCTTTCCTACAGCCCAGGAAACCACACTGCCATGGCCTCAACGACAGGACATATGCTGCAGCCAGCCCAGCCAAGGCTGCAGGGGCCCCCTAACTCTGGGCTACGTACTCCTGCGGGGGTTAGTGGACTCCTGCAGATGGGGGCTGGGCTCTCCATCACAAAGCAGGCTAAACTCCCCCTGGACTGCGAGACAGCTTGATTAGCAGGGTTGTACACTATTGGCTTAGGCACACAGAATGCTTTTAACGGGATTGAGAAGCAGAAGTAAAGCCACGGGGAGGACTAGAGAGGACCATGGTGCCACAGCCCCTTGGCCAGCCCGGGGGCTCAGGAGAGGAAGAGAACAAAGACCTGAGCCAGAGAACAATTGGCTGGACAGGAGGGAAACTGAGCCATGTGGAACTAGAACTGTAGCTGGGCATTCCGACCATATGTGCTTCAGGCTAAGGGGTCAGTCTCCTGCAGGTCCCTCCTCTCAGCCCCCAGTTCCTCATCAAGAGGTTCTCAGCCTGGCCAAGGGGAACCCCAGGACTTCCTAGTACACAGTACCCCACTCCATAAATTCCATCCAACTCACTGAATTCTCGGCACCTGACATGTACCAGGGCTCATGTCTGAGGCTGGAGATACAGAAATAAATAAATAAATAAATCTGACTCCGAGTTGTTGGAGACCCAGCAGCCTCAGGTCCATAGTGTGTGGCAGGGCTTGTCACTATGTAGCCCTGGCTGGCCCAGAGTTCACAGGAGATCTTTTTCTGTCTCCCAGGTATTGAGACTAAAGACTTGCACCCACCATACTCCACAGGGCTGTCTCTGAGGGGCCATCATGGAGGGCCTACCTAAGCAGGTGGCTGTCAGTAGATCTTGGGGATCGAAAGTGTGAAGTCCTGAGAAGGGCTACAGGCACAGTGAAGGGCTTGTACAAAGGCCCCCACGGGAAGGAGTAGGGGTGTGTGTGTGTTTGTGTGTGCGCATGGGCACATGTACACCGAGTTTGTGGCCAGTGCGGCTTAACAGCAACAAGGAGGGAAAGATGGAGTGGCCACTGGGTCAGGACACTAGGCAGGGCGGGGGGGGGGGGGGGGGGAAAACACCTACGGGTTCCGGTGGGGGGGCTGGGTTGGGGGTTGGGGTGCCTGAATTTCAGTGCTCCAAAAGAAGAATGTAAGGAACAGGAACTGGGGGTGATGTCACCATGTCACTTGACTGAATGCTCCAAGATAGCAGGTGCTGATGCAAGACCGCCCTGAGCACTCCTGTGCTCGCGTGCACAAAGGTGAATGAGCTCGAGAGGGGCCCTGGCACTCACCGACACCCAGGATGACGAGGGGTGTGTGTTCCCAGCGGGCCAGCAGCAGGAGGTGGACCAAGTTGTGGGCGATGAGGCTGAAGCACAGGATCACAGAACACCACTCCTGGAAGCGCTTGCCTGTGGGGAGGGGAGGGGTGGGCTGTGTGAGGCACAGACACAGCCTGAACGGTAGCAGTGGACTGTGCCAAGCAACCCCAACCGTTCATTTCACAGACAGCACCACTGGCTCAGAAAAAGGGCTTTTGCAAAAGCAAGACACTGAGCACATGTTGTGTGCCCATGAGGCTGGGCCTATAAGTGCTAATTCTTTGACAGACAGGTCCCAATACTGGTCTCTCTTCAGGCTTTCTGGAGACTTCTGTGGGAACTTAATGACACCCTTGTATTTTAACTGGTTTCCTGGTACCATCTGTTCCCAGATCATCAGAAGCGAGAGGCCTTTGATCTTCAACCTGGGGACATCCAGAGCCTGCCCAGCCTCCAGGTAGCAGGACACAAGCCATAAGCCTCAGGGTCAAGGAGAAATAGAGTGTTGGGGACACTAGGCCCTCCAGGATTGGCATCTGGATCCCTGCAGCCGGGCAGGAATGTGGTCTCCAGTAGGCTGCAGGTGACCAAGAAGATGCAGGATCTGAGGACTCCAGTATGAGAATTCCATTTTATGCAATCAGTTTAGAGAGTTTATTGGACAATCAGACCATTCCTTGTGGCATTGGCGGAGATGTCTAAATTCTGGACATCATCCAAGTGTCCGTGGCCCACGGATGAGCCAGAATCGTCCCAATGGCCTTCCTATGCTGCCCAGGTTCTGTGGAGGCAGAGAGTAACGTGCTGATGATAACATCAATAAAGAAAGGCTGGCGAGCTTGCTCAGCCGGGAACGGAGCTAGCCACTAAGTATGATCACCTAAGATCAGGCCCTGGGTCCCACACGGCCAGAGGGAACTGACTCCTAAAAGCAGTCCTCAACAACAACATGCGCTACACATAGACACACACACGCACACACATGCACACGATAAAAAAAGGCAAGTATGTATAAATATTTTTATAGAAAAGAAAACACTGAGGGACTGGGGTGTCAGGAGCTGAGCACTAGGTGGCTTAAGGCCCCGACACACAAAAACCTCTAAGGGAGCCAGCAAGATGGCTGGGCGGGGAAAGGCATGTGCTGCCAAGCCTGACGACCTCGGTTCAATCCCCGGGACCTACATAATGAAAGAGGAGAGCCAACTCCCACGAGCTCTCCTCTGACTTCCATAACACCATGCACAAATCCTCATCCACACTAAATGCACACACTCAACGGAAGGGAATGGCCAGAAGCTGAGCCTCTAGACCACCTGAGGCTGCCTGCCCTCCCCTTGATATAGCACACCAAGGCGTTTTCTTCTGGCAACTCATTTTTGATTTTTTTTTTTTTTTAAAGGAATAAACCACACACGAGTGGCAAGCCTTCTGCCCGTTTCCCAGGCAGCTGGTCCCAGAGGTCAGAGACCCTTCATGTGACAATGTGACTATCCCTGGTGCTCAACAATAACCAAGCAGTTACTGTTACCAGGCACCCAGAACCTGCTCAGAAGCAGAGGCTAAAGCAAAAAGGGAGACAGCCCAAGGCAGCTCGGCGTGCCAGGCACAGAGGGATGCTGTGGCCTCCTCTCAACCATCCCCCCGCCCTACTCCCACTGACCATGCTTGCCCCTTTCTCTCTACCACACTGCTGTCTGGTGAAGGCTCCAGATGGGGTTAATGAAGGCCCAAGCCAGGCCTGCTGCCCACCTGCCTTGCCCCTGAAGAAAGCTCCCCCTTATCTCCTGCTCTGAGATTCTCTGACACTCCGTCCTCCCCCCCCTCCCCAGGGCTATGGCCCCACCTGAATGTCAAGCACCCTTACCAGGCCCTGGCACTCAGTTGGTATTCAATCAATGCGTGGGGGGGTGAACACATCTAGTCACAAACCGTAACTGTGTCCTACACTCAGCACTACGTAGGGCGCAGACTAGACTCCACCTGCGCCTGTGCAGCAGCTGGCCCAAGTAAAGACTGACACTGGGAGAGGGGGCTCAAGGCTCATTCACCCCCACAGAAGAGGACATCAAGGCCAAGGAGGGGCGAGGTCTCCAGGTCACAGGAGCAGGCCCGGGCCTGAGGCTTCCAGTCCTTCCCTTCTCAGCTGGGCTGTTTCTGAGTCTTGTTTCGAGCCAGTCTGCCTACCTCTTCCGGTTCCTGCTTGTGGGTAGGGCGCAGGACTCAGAAGCAGGAAGCTTCCCCCACCCAGGGGGGGGGGGGGGGGACCCAGGTGGTTACTACACATAGGGATTAAGGGACAGAAGGTGGGCAAAGTCACAGCCAAGGGTTAAACTAAAACAATGACAGTAATGATGATAATGGCTAGTGCCCACGGATGGATGGACAGAGTCACAGCCAAGGCTCAGACTAAAATGATGATGATAATGGTGACATCAGCTGGTGCCCACCATGTGGGGATGAGGCTTGGCTGCAAATAGGACCCTCTGGTCAGGTTTGTTCTTTCTTTCTTTTTTTTTAAGATTTTATTTATTGGCCGGGCAGTGGTGGCGCACGCCTTTAATCCTAGCACTTGGGAGGCAGAGGCAGGTGGATTTCTGAGTTCGAGGTCTACAGAGTGAGTTCCAGGACAGCCCAGGCTGCACAGAGAAACCCTGTCTTGAAAAACCAAAATAAATAAATAAATAAATAAGATTTTATTTATTTTATATAGGTGAGTACACCATTGCTGTCTTCAGACACAACAGAACAAGGCATCAGATCCCACTACAGATGGTTGTGAGCCACCATGTGGTTGCTGGGAATTGAACTCAGGACCTCTGGAAGAGCAGTCAGTGCTCTTAGCCACTGAGCCATTTCTCCAGCCCATTGTTCTTATTTCTTGTTTTGTTTTTTTTGAGACAGGGTTTCTCTGTGTAGCCCTGGCTGTCCTGGAACTCACTCAGTAGACCAGGTTGGCCTTGAACTCAGAAATCCACCTGCCTCTGCCTCCCAAGTGCTGGGATTAAAGGTGTGCGACACCACTGCCCAGCCCATTGTTCTTATTTCTTAAAAACATGACCTAAACTTAAAACCACATACACTCCTAGTTCTTGTTAGCCCTGAAAACACAGGACTGTCCGCCACTGCAGGCAGGACAGTTAGCCACCATCTAAGGAGTCATGGGGTTTCAGGTTCACCAGTCCCCCAGCTGCTTTCAGGGCTGTCTTGCTAGCCTCTGAAATCCCGAGACCCAGACAAGGAAACTGAGGCAGAGTTGGATATGGGTTCTTGCCTGGAAACTGTAGGTCTATGCTGTCCTGGTGCCTGGGACATCCAGTTCTCACCTTGTTGGGCAGAATGGCTTTGAAATCTGAGTCTTTTCTAAACTTACCTCACTCTGGACCTGGGTGTGGCTGCAGATGGCTCTCATTTCTGACCCACAGAAAACATGCATGACATGCTAATACGCGGCCTGCACTTCACAACACCCTGAGAGCTAAGACAGTCCTCCCAATGCAAGGGAGAGGAAAAAACTGTCTAAGTCAGGCCCCAGGCCACCAACATGGCAAGCCCACGAAGTCACGGGACCTAAACAGAGCTAACTTTATAAATAGACAGACTAGGGAGGTAGGGGAGACAATCAAAGGGGTACTAAGAGTGTGTGTTGGGGTTACTTACTCAAGATTCAGGTGTCCTGGCCTCCACTTGAAGGCCAGGGTGCCTGTGTGGGACGAGTGTGGAGCCTGGCAAGGGAGCAAATCACCTACATCATAGGGCAAGCCTCTTCCTGCCCCAAACAACCTACACTTGTGCTGGCCTCTGGCCATCAGACCCTGTGTGCCACAGAGAGCAGACAAGAGGGACAGAGAGAATAGGACAGACTGAGGGGAATGCATGGACTAAAGAAGCAGAAACCAGGGAGATAAAAAGATGAGATCACAGGGAGAAAGATCAGCGAGAAAGTCAGACTAAGGTAGACACAGACAGAGCTCAGCCCAGCGCAGGGGACCAGGCCTGGCCAGGGACGAACCCCACAGTGGCTCCAAGCCCCTGTGTCATGGCTTCAGTCAGGTCCACTTTGGTCCAACTTCAGGCCTACACTACGTAAGGATACATACACCTTACAGCCGGGGCACCTATGAAGTGGCAGGTTGCAGCTGGATCCTCTGAGTGTCACCTTGCCCAAGGGAGATGGGAAGGAGGACCCACCAAACTCATGAGGCTCCTCTCAAGCTTGGCTTTCAGCTTACTGCTGAGAAAGGCAGACAGAGCAGGGCACCGAGGAAAACCTTCAGTGACTCTGATACCGCACAGAACTTAGCCCAATGCCAGGGTCACTGCCACCTCACCCCTGACCATCCTCTTCCATCCCACCCACTCTGGCCATCCTGCTTGGAGACACACGCACACACACACATACCCCAGGCCCTGTATCTGCCACCAACCCCACAAACAGGATAGACTGCTGTCCTAGAACTGGATAACTTCTACAGCCAGAGCAAAAGCTGGCAAACAAGAAACATGCCCTCACCATCTCAGTCCTGGTACTGTGGGTAGCTCCCACGGGAGCAGGGAGGGCTACCATCCCATGCTAAGCCTCCACAGACATGGACAGGGTGGTCCTGGGGTGCCACGGATTTCCTGAAAGCCAGATGTCAAAGATGCACAGCCTACCCTCGCCAGCCTTTCTGTGGCAGCGGCAGGGGCATAACTGTAAACAGGCCTGGTGTTTCAAGACATGGGAGCACGCAGGGAAATGCCTGCATACTCAGTAAATGGCATCTTTGTTAACTTACCGCTATCAGCTGTTAAATGCCAAACCACTGTCAGCCCCAGGAATCTCAAGACCTCGGTCCTGGGACTCAGGGAATTGTCTCTGCTCCAGCCCACAGGCTCCTCGTGCTCAGTGGAAGACTGTGCCAGGCACACTCCCACCTCAGGGCCTTTCTACTTGTTCTCTGGCCCTCACACACTCTCAAGGTCCCTTCGCTCCCACCCTCCCTCCCTTCAGCTCTGTGTTCAAATGCTGTCCTTTCAATAAAGCCTGATACAGGCTCTCTCCATGCCAAGCCCCTCCTCACGGTTTTCCTTTCCCTACATGGCATTTGCAACTCGACTGCCATTATTTGGGGGCTTGTTGCCTGTCCCCTAAACCAAAATGTCCGCTCAAGTCTTGCCTGTCTTCAGGGCTGAGAACAGGAACTGGAACAAATATACCATTAGGTGCTTAATATACGCAGGCCGGCTCCCTTATCCTTTTACAGGTCAGGCCAGGCACCTAAGACCACAAAGCTCAGGGGACACAGACAGGGAGACCCACTGAGAGGAACTTGGAGGAACCAGTTTGACTGGTCTTTCCCTCTCTGGGTTAGGAAAGAAGGCCCCAGGAGGCTGTCTGAAGCTGTGTGGCTATTCTTCAGGTACTGATCCTGAATCATAAAGGAGGGGTGAGAGGTGACATTTTTTCCCCAGGAGAAAGCAAGAGGAGACAATTGGGGCCATTAGAAAGTAGGCTGGGAGGACAGTACAGCCACCCACTGAGTCCGAGGTTATACTCCTGAGAACCAGCAAGACAAGGCTAACTTCAAGCTCAGAGAAGGGCAGCTGGCCAGGTGAATCACAGGGACGGCCTATTGTACACAAGGCCTAGAGCCACATGGTGGGTGCCATTACAGCAGGTGATCATGTGAAGAGGCCCTGCCCAGGCCATCCAGTTAACCATTCTGAATGCCACTAGCCTCCGTCAAGGAGAGTGGGTCCTGAGGCTGGGTGTTTGGGTGTGGGCCAAGGACACAGCAGAAAAGACCAAACACCCAAGACAAGCGGAAAACCACACACACAGACTGGAAACGTGCACCGCAAGGACAAGCCTTACTGACCTAGGACCCAAAGAGGAAAAGCAAATGGTCCTATATCACGTGCCACTTATAATTCAAAAAGCATCAAACACATGGCAGCCAGGGTAGGGAGCCAACGGGGTAGTGGCCTCAGCCCCACCCAGGCCAGGGCTGTGCCCCGTAGCTGCCCAGCCAAGGGATCGGATAGAATGTTGGATAACAAAGCCAACTCATAGAGACACCCTGGCAGAGGGGCCTCAAGGCTGTCATCTGACTCTGGAGTGCACAGGCATTTCCTCAACCCCTGGGGACACCCAGCCAGGTGGTGAGATTGCTGAGGCTCCCTGGGAGCTGGAGAACAGGATGGAGCCAGCGCTTTTTAGGGTAAGAGCAAGTCAAGGAGCAAAGAAACCGGAGAGGGGTCCTGGCCTTGGGGGAAGGGGTGGAGCCAGGGAGAGGGGCTCCGGGTGGTGATAAAGGTTGGGGAACTAGAGTATCCCACAAAAGTCCTAATGAGCAGCTAGTGTGTGAGAGTGGGAGAGGACAGAGCCAGACTCAGTAGCGTCTGAGTCGCTGCCGAGAATCTACCAGTAAGAGGTGAGGGCTGCCGGTCCCACTGGGCGGGGGGAGGGGATAAGTTCACTGCAGCTACTGAAGCAGGGACCGTGACGGAGCTTGGGGGAAGAGCGCCTGGAATACTCTGCAGCTGAAATCCAAATCGGGGCCTTAGTAGCTGGAGAACTGATAGTTCCAGAAGGGGAGTCAGTTTGCAACCCACCGTCTTGGAAAAACGCGCAGGGTGCAGAATCCTAACGTGAGGGTCCTAGGACTGCGTTTGAGTTTAGGTGGCTAAGGGCAGTGCCTGAGGCTGAGATGTATAAGGCTCCGCTGACTAAGAACCGGAAGCCTTAGATTGGGATCTGGAGACACAAGGCAGGCCAGGGTTGGGTTCCTAAACTGCCCAAGGTGCCCTGGGGCTAGGACTCCGGATGCGCAGGTGCATTGGCGCTGTCTCTAAATCTCTGCAACCCCAAAGCCTCACGAGGCTCGGAGTAGGAAGGAGTCTGGTTGGGGTCCCTAAATCTGAGGGTGCTCTTTGCAAAGTTGGAAGCCCTGGAGTTCCGCTTTGGGTGGAAGCTGGGATTGGGATGGGGGCAGGGTTAGGGTGGATGGGGCTAGGGTTAGGATGGAGTGGGATTCGAATCCAAGGGCATCCAAATGGGCTGCTGGAATTCCGATCTGGGTAGAGTTCAGATCTCAGCATTTCGGGTGGGCTGGGGTTCGGATCCGTGGGGGTTCGGATAGGTTGGGTCGAAGTGAGGTTCGAATAGGCTGGGGTTCTAATCCGTGGACTCCGGGTGGGTTAGGGTTCGAATCCGGGGTCTTGGAATGAGCCAGGGTTCGGACCGCCTGGGGTTCGGTCGGGGCGGGCCCGGCGCCGATCACTCATCAGACTGCAGGCCCTCTGCCCGTCCTACCTGGGGAGTAGAGCGCTGCCAACTCTCGGGCTCCGGCGTGCTGTGCGCCCCAGCGCCGGCCCTCCGCCGTCTCGTCCTCGTCCAGCTCCGGCTGCCGGCCCGGCGCGTCCTCGGCGCCCGCCATGGCCCGTCGCCCGGCCCGCCCGCTGCGCTCTGCCTGCGGCGGCGGCGGCCGCGGAACCGCGGCGAGATCACGCCGCCC
>NW_021604638.1:7213580-7223958 GCF_004785775.1 Grammomys surdaster | reverse complement strand
TAATTTTAGGAATTCTTATAGGATCATCATTAAGACTTAAGAAGTCATCTATTTGTCTATATAGCATCACTACAAGATGGTACATCTTCGTGGGTCTGCAGAGATCTGCTCCAAAGGGGAGTGCTATTGCTTAGTGATTGTTATATATGTTTAATAATAATAATAGGAAAAGCATATTAATAGCAGGATCTTTCCTAAAATATGTCCAGCCACAGCCTTGCTGATGGGGCACACTTGTCGCAGATAATAATCCGAGGCAAGCATTTCAGGATGATCAACTGCTAATTATTAGCTTGTTCTATTATGGCTCCTGACAAGAAAGACCAACAAGAAGCCCTGACAGGATTCACCCTCTGGGATGCTGAGATGCTGAGACCTGCTGTTCCAGCTCCCTGATCAATCTTGCCTCAAACTGATGCTGTTCTAGAACAGCTTCAGAAAGGACTGCTGACCCCAAATGACATTGGCTCATCCAGCCTTTCAGAATGTTCCAGTCAGGACTTCAGTTAAGCCTTGAACTTTCTTAGCACATAGAGACTGGACAGCAAATGTTGCCAGCTAGCTTTCTTTTGACTTAACCATTTTTCCAGTTTCCTTTTGGGCCCCCAAACAGGAATTCTTTGCCCAATTCAACAAGAAGCAATTATAAGTAGCTCGTCACCCCATCTGTTAAGTGGGGGTGGATGGTTTTGGTCATTTTATAAATAATAGATACATTGTCATTTTAGGGGATGGTTCCAAATAATTATGGTCTGGGATGTAGAGGAATCAAAATAATGAGCTTAAACCCAGGGATTTCTATCGTTCCTCTTCTCTATCCTTCTTTCTTTCTTAGGTAGAGGGAAGAGGGTTGAAAAAAAAAAGGCGATATAGTAATATCATAAGAAATTAGACAAATAGAGATGGATTATTAAATCTACTCTTAAAAGCATTTTATAGCCATAATCTTATATTGGTAAAGATCTTTGTATTCTGATGCAAAATTGAGATTATATTTTGTTACATTGGTACAGAATTTTGTATATTGATACAGGTTTAAGATTTTCATTGGCATAAATTGTTGTATATTGATACAAAATTTAAGTTTAAACTTGTAACAACATAATATATGAATGTTTCAACTCTTAGGTAGGCATTGTGCCTATGCAGCTCACTTAAAAATACAAGGTTTAGTCTCTCTCCTTTCAATAGCTGCTGTTACAAACTGCTTAGGACTCCGGGCAGTGGTGGCACACGCCTTTAATCCCAGCACTTGGGAGGCAGAGGCAGGCGGATTTCTGAGTTCTAGAGTTCGAGGCCAGCCTGGTCTACAGAGTGAGTCCAAGACAGCCAGGGCTACACAGAGAAACCCTGTCTAGAAAAACCAAACCAAACAAAAAAACCAAACTGCTTAGGATGATTAAATAATGCAAGTCAGTGGTCAATCAATCAAACTCATAGTCAGATTAGCTACTAGTCTGGTTTATCACAAAAATATACATTCTGTGTTGTATAGGTAACTGGAGACAGGCAATGTTTGCTTGTTCAGAGATGCTCTGAGAAAGTGGAAGGTGGGACATCCAGAGGAGAAAGGATTCTGGGAGAGTAGGGGGCGGGCGATTTGCTGGGAAAATGTGAAAAGCCAGATGCATGGCACTTGAGCACGGGTAATTAGCCATGTGGTAGAATGTAGGCTCGAATAAATGGGATATTTTACTTTGTATCTAGTCAAAGATGAGCCTAGCTATATGGCCAAGGTATTTATAAATATATTTTGAACTTGAGTCTTGTTTCTGGGAGCATGGGGCTGGGAGGAAGTATGGGAGCCCAACCTCAACAGTTCAAGGCCATCCTCAGCTACAAGGCTAGTTCAGGCCAGCCTGGGCTACATGAAACCAACAGTGGTCTGTGGTGGTTCACACCTTTAGTCCCAGTGCTTGGGAGGCAGAGATAGGCGAATCTCTGAGTTCAAGGCCAGCCAGGGTTACACAGTAAGATCTTGTCTGAAAACCAAACCAAATCAAGCTAGATTTTTCACTGAACCTGAAGTTAACCTGGCCTTCAGCAAGCCCATGATCCTCCTGTCTCTGATCACACATTGCTAGGTTTACAAACATGTTCATGGTCCCTCCAGGATTTTTAATGCTATATGGGTGCTGGGATCTGAACTTGGGTTTTCATGCTTTTGCAACATGCTCTGAGCCATCCTTTCAGTCCCATGAGGACATATTCTCATTGTCCTCCCCTCCCCACTTTTAATTTCTTTTAAATTAATTTTAGCAGGGCAGTGGTGGTGCATGCCTTTAAACCCAGCACTTGGGAGGCAGAGGCAGGCAGATTTCTGAGTTCGAGGCCAGCCTGATCTACAGAATGAGTCCCAGGACAGCCAGGGCTATACAGAGAAACCCTGTCTCGAAAAAACAAAAACAAAAAAATTAATTTTTGTGCACTGGTGTTTTCCCTACATGTATGAGGGTGTCAGAACCCCTGGAACTGGAGTTTCAGACCATTGTGAGCTGCCATGTGGGTGCTGGGAATTGAACCCAGTTCTTCTGAAAGAGCAGCCAGTGTTCTTAACGTCTGAGCCATCTCTCCAGCCCCTGTCCTTCGCTTTTTAACATAAAAGAAATGGAACATTCTCTTCTTGGGTCCTTTGTTTTAAACCTGTCTTAGCGGCCACAGAAGGCTTCTTGACGTTCAGACAGACTGCCCCAGAGAGCAATGAATTACACACTGTTTATTTATTTGTTCTCTGAAACAGGGTCCACGAACCCCAGGGCGGCCTTGAACTCACTGTGTAGCTGAAGATGATCTTGAACTCTTGACACATCTGTCTCTATAGGCATGTACCATCCTCCCGGCCCTTTTTGTCTGTGAGACAGGATCTCACAGTGTACTCTAAGATTGCCTTTAGCTCATGTTAATCTGCCTGTCCTGCCCTGTGAGATGCTGAGATCACAGGCTTGTGCTCACCTCGGTGTGCCTTTCTTGAGTGGCAAGTGACTTCTTGTGCTTACTGGCCATTCGTGTAACAAATAAACATTTATTCAAATCTTTCTTTCTTTCTTTCTTTCTTTCTTTCTTTCTTTCTTTCTTTTTTCTTTTTTTTGAGACAGGGTTTCTCTGTGTAGCCCTGGGTGTCCTGGAACTTACTCTGTAGACCAGGCTGGCCTCGAACTCAGAAATCCGCCTGCCTCTGCCTCCCAAGTGCTGGGATTAAAGGCATGTTCCACCACTGCTGGCCTTATTCAAATCTTTTGAATGGGTCTCGCCGGGTAGCCCTGGCTGTCCTGTTACTCACTATGGAGACTCAGGGAGATGTTCTTGGATTTAAGACAGTCACCGGCATATATAGCCTCTTTCTTTCTTTCTTTCTTTCTTTCTTTCTTTCTTTCTTTCTTTCTTTCTTTTTTTTGTTTTTGTTTTTTTGAGACAGGATTTATCTGTGTAGTCCTGGCTGTCCTGGAACTCACTTGGTAGACCAGGCTGGCCTCAAACTCAAAGATCTGCCTGCCTTGGCCTCCTGAGTGCTGGGATCAAAGGTTTGTGCCACCACACCGGGCAGCAGTACCCTACATATACAGAAAACTCAACTTTTGATGGAGTCTGGCTTATCTTTATTTTCCTCTGGTTTTCTCTGTTTAGATGCCACAGTGTGTGGCTTTCTCTTTGTACATTATAAGGCTCATGTGTAATGCCATTTTTGCATACACAGGTAGATCCATGGGACACACGTGTGACATGGCATTATCCAGACAAATATTTAAATATTTAAATGTCAGCCATACTGGCAGTAAGGAAGAAACTTCCCCCGGAATGGTATGCGGGTTTACACTCTCACCAGCCACAGCCTTGCTGACAGTAGGGCTAGTAAATGAATTACAGGTGTCCATAATTTATTCCTGTTAGGCTAGGCTCACGTCACGTGCTCAGCGGTAGCCTGGGGCAGGTGACTGAAGATCTAGATCAAACCATCTGGAACCTGTCCTTCAGGGCAGAAAGAACCTTTAGGCAGAATGTTGACAGACAGACGAGCAAAGACAGAAATGAGGGGTGGGTGATATCCTTGTTTGATCTCTTGCTGTGATAAAACACCGTGACCAAAAGCGTCACAGTTCCTCCTTACAGGCAGTCAGGCAGGCATCCAGGGCAAGAATCTGGAGACAGGAACCATGGGAGAGTGCTGCTCACTGGCTTGTCCCCTTTCACCAGTGACCTTGGGGTATGTTAACTATAAACATTGACCAGATCAACCCACCCCTTGTCAACTTGACACATAAACAGATCACTGTTAAGACGTAACCTTTCCTTGCTTGTCCTCAAATTCTCATGTAAACACAATAGGAAACAGTCCAACTTTTAAAAATCCCAGCATTAGCCGGGCAGTGGTGGCGCACGCCTTTAATCCCAGGACTTGGGAGGCAGAGGCAGGCGGATTTCTGAGTTCGAGGCCAGCCTGGTCTACAGAGTGAGTTCCAGGACAGCCAGGGCTGCACGGAGAAACCCTGTCTCGAAAAACAAAACAAAACAAAACAAAACAAACAAAAAAATCCCAGCATTAAAAAAATTCCAGGATTGGGGGTGGATCTGTGACGAGCTGGAGAGGTGTAATCGAAACACATTGCATGATCCAGGTATAACTCCTGCACCCTGAAGGCAGAGGTAGGTGAGCTCTTGTGTTAACACCCTGGTCTACACAGAGAGAGTGTGTCTAACAAAACAACATTGTATGAAATTCTCAATAAAAATATTTTAAAAATTCCAACACTTTAAAAATCAAGTGTTTCTGAAAAAAAAAATCTCTTAACCGTGGGCTTCTATAAAGTAGAAAACAAATTGTCTATTTTCTGATTTTAAAGCAATACCAAAATAGGATGGTGTGTTTTCAAATTCTGCAGCTCAGTGTCTGATGCCTGAGACTCACACATGGTCTCTGCTCTGAAGGCCTTGGACCCCTGACTTCTCTGGTTTGGCATCCACGGTACACACGTTGTCTCCTACACATGGGTGTGCTCCACTCCACGCTGGCCACTGTCACAGTCCTTCCACAGTCCTGAGTTCTCTAATAACTTAGATCTTCACGGCAACCGGGGCTTCACTGACACCAATGGCTACCTGGCCAACCTGCAGGGGCTCCCCTCCTGCTGGATGGTGCCGAGCCTGAGCTCTGCTTCATGACTCCTTCCCTCCTGGGGTTCCCACTGGAACCGAGCTTACACCTTCACCGATGGCCTTCCGGCCTCTGCTCAGTGAGACTCTAATCCTGCCCACTGTGCCAAGCCTGACCGTTCTCCATGACATCTTCATGTCTTCAAAGCCAGCACATGCAGAAGACTCTTACACATCTCTGAGTTTGGCTGTCATCTTGAGATGTGGCCTTGGTCCCCTCCGGACAGCTTCTGTATGCTGACTCTGAGGAAACACTTCTCAGATTTCACCTCAGTGATGCGGGTCTCTTCCTAACCATTGCTGATTTTGTGGGCCCAGCTGATGAGCACTGACTGTCCCAGTGAAGCAAAGGTTTCCATTCCACAGATTTTTCATTCAGACATACCATATGCATGACCCCAACAGTCTTTGAGAGACTCAGGTTTCCTGAACCTTCATTAGCCAGGCTTCCACTGAGTTGCTCTCAGAGTTCTTCCAGACCACCACAGCTCACCAAACACAGAGCACTCAATGTTTCCAGCCCAAACCTCCAAAATCTTTCCAGTTCCTCCCAAACCACATGGGCAGGTCTATTACAGCAACACCGTGCTTGCTCCAGCTTGGCATCTGTTGCCATGATAAAACACCATGACCAAAAGCAACTTGGGCAAAAAAGGGTTTATTTTACCTTATACTTCCAGGTATCAGCCCATCTTTGAGAGGGTCAGGGAGCAACCAGGAAGAAGGCTGGCTGCTCACAGGCTCGCTCTCCCTTCCCAGGTGACTCTGGGTTATGTCAAGCTAGTAAACAAAGGAGCAGCTCAGGTAGAATCATGCACTTAGGGTGAGAGCAAAGGCCGGCCATAGGGAGGCTGGCAGAAGGCTTGGCCTGCCACAGCCGGTGGCTCTGGGCACAGGCCTGTGCCTCTGCTTTCCTTCTGTGAAATGGAGAGATCCAGCTCCTCAGGCTGCACACTGCGAGGTAGAGTAATAACCATGGGTCAGTTTGGTGCCAGGCGCAGGAATCCGGACGAAGCAAAGGAGCCTTGTGGGGAAGAGTGGAGCTGAGCTTTTGGGAGAACCTTCCAGATGCAGAGGCACTGCATGCTTCTCTCACAACTCCCATCTGTCTCCTTGACCCCCAGACCTACACTCTTCCCTGGCATTCAGTGCCTCTCTATCCTCCCTCCCGACATTTCCCACTTTTAAAAAGATGCATTTCTTTTAATGATTTGCCTGTGTGTATGTCTGTGTGAGGTGCTAGATCCCCTGGAACAGTTGTAAGCTGCCCTGTGTGTGCCAGGGATTGAACCCAAGTCCTCTGCAAGATAGCCATCTCTCCAGCCCCCTTAAAAAATATTTTTAAAGATACTTTTGACATTTAGTCCCACCTACTTACCACTCTCTCTCTCTCTCTCTCTCTCTCTCTCTCTCTCTCTCTCTCTCTCCCTCTCTCTCCCTCTCTCTCTCTCTCTCTCTCTCTCTCTGTGTGTGTGTGTGTGTGTGTGTCTGTGCACGGCACACGTGGAGGTAAGACGACATCATAGAAGAGCTGATTCTCTCCTTCCATCATGTGGGTCCTGGGAATCAAACTCAGGTTGTCAAGCTTGGTGGCAAGCACCTCCAGACACTGAGCCATCTCACCAGCCCCAGACTTTATTGAACAGTTTTAGATTCATGGCACAACTGAGACAAAGTCCCAAGATAACTCACAGGTCCTCCCAACACACTCAGCACCTGTTATCTTTACCCCCATCACTAGGGTGACACATGTGTCACACCTGAAGAGACTACAGGGACACCATTAACACCCAGAGGCCACTGCTGACATCAGGGTACCTGGCATTCATCACTGGGGAGACCTAGACCAATGTACAATGGTAGAATACCAGTCAGAGTTCTTTTTAAAATTTACATGTATTTTGTGTGTCTGTGTGTGTGTGTAGACATGCCACAGTGTGCCGGAAGAACGGAGGGAGACTGCTTGCCTGGAGTAGGGACAGTGGCAGCTGTTTCCCAGTATTTAATACAAAATGTCTTATGTCCCCACAGGCTATCACCTCCATTCTTCCTCTGTCCTGGCCAGGTTTGTTTGTTTATTGTCAACTTGACACAAGTTACAGCTACATGGAAAGAGGAAACCTCAACTGAGAAAATGCCTCCATCAGATTGGTTTGTAAGCAAGTCTGTGGGAGCGTTTTCTTGATCAATGTTTTAATGTGGGAAGGGTCCAGCCTACTGTCAATGGCACCTCTGGGCATGTGACCTGTGTTGTATAAGAAAGCAGGTTGAGAAAGCCATGAAGAGCCAGCCAGTAAGGAGAGTTCCTCCATGGCTTCTGTTCCTGCCTCCTGGTTCCTGCGTCGAGTTCTTCTCAGGCTTCCCTCAGTGATGGAGTCTGGCCTGAGGGTTGTAAGCTGGAACCAGACCTTCTTGCTGCATGCTTTTAGTCATGGTGTTTTTCACATCAATAGAAAAGAAACCCTGACTCCGACATCCATCTGTGTGGAGGTGCTTCCCTGAAGTTCAGAAGCATCTTTCTTGCTCCTCTGAAGTCTGTGATTAGCATGGGACATAAACTAAGCTTAGTATAAGCTAAGCAATATCCTCTTCTGGTCCCTGGGGACACAGGGATTGGGTCAGAGGTGGTCACCTGACTTCAGAAGGTTCCATTGCAATAGACTTTGGGATCCTGGGATATGAAGGAGGCTGGTCTCATCAGGACCTGCTAGCACCGGACTGGGGATGGGTAGACACCTTGCCTAATCTGCACTAAGTACTGGGTTTGGTCCCAGGTACCACAGAGACCAGGTGACCCCTGCCTAGTGACACACACCTGTGGTCCCAGCACTGGGCCTCCTCCTATTCCCATAGACAATCCTTGAGGCCAGGGTAGAGTTCAGATGTCCAAGGTTCTCAGGTCTAGTTCTAGAATACATGGCCTCTCATCCCAGGTCTGGACCTGCTACTGACCTGCAGCCTTTGAGCCAGACGGTCTCGCAGACTCATTTCCTCCCTTTGTTGACCCAGGCAAATCAAACAGCCGAGGAGCTTCCAGGAACTGCTCCTCCTTTTTCCTTGGCTGTAGGCAGTGCAGTTGAGTTTACCCTTTGACTCATGGGCCCTCCAGGGATCTGGGACTGACCACTTTCAGCTCAGAGGCGCTGAGCGGCTGGAGGCGGAGCTGGCTGCTGGAGGCGGGGCTGGCTGTGGAGCCACAGTGACCAGCGTTATTACTGGTCCACAGAACTGTCTGTTTCCTTTCCTGTCCCCTCCTTTCTTTTTAAGGTTTTCTTACATTTATATATTTCATGTGTGTAGGTCTGAGAGAGAAGTTGCCTGGTGGGCTCTTGGGAGTTGAGTTGGCTCTCTCAGTCGGCCGTGTTGGTCCTGGGGGTCAAACGTAGGTTCTGAGGCCTGGCAGCAGGTTCCTTTTCTCCTGTGCCACCCCCAACCTTGTGGCAATCCTCCTGCCTCAGCCTTCCCTGTACAGGGATAACAGGCCTGTGCTAACATTCCCAGCGGGACCATGTGGACCTTGACACTCTTAGTGTTAGGGCTGGCGAGTGTCTGGCGCCACCCTGTGCTCTGTAGCTTGTTTCTAACGGCCCCAGGGCTCACTGTCAGTGGATGTCATTGACAATTCTCCACGAGATTGAACCTTGGCACCAAGTTCTATTCACTCCCTATTCTAATTTCGTTGACTGAGCCCACAGTGGAAAGCGCAGACTCACAAGAGTCATGCTCTGACTCCACACTCATGCCCATCCCCCACAATAATGAGTCAAGGAAGGGAGGGGGGAGGAAATGGGACCGTATGTTCCGGAGCACGTCCCCAAACATGCCCCTCCCATTCTCGAGTCCACGGATCATCCAGCAGTATAATATCTTCGAAGAGAAAGTGATCCTCCGGTGCCGGTGCCCGGTGATGCAGCAATTCCGCTTCTGTCGCACCCCGCCGCGACCTCAAAATGCAAAATACAAAACAATTGTTCTGCTGTGCCAGCAGCTGGAGAAAGAGTCCTCTGGGAGCCCTGGGCAGCTGTCAGCTGTCTAAACTGGCAGTCAAGGAGAATGAGAGGGGGAGGGGAGGTGGAGAGAGAGAGAGAGAGAGAGAGAGAGAGAGAGAGAGAGAGAGAGAGAGAGAGGGAGAGATTGATTGTGTGTGTGTGAGAGAGAGAGAGATTGTGTTAGCCTCAGAGTCAAGTAGACTGGGTACCAGCTTTTATCAATGGAATAGTCCCGGAAGGGGAAGGTCCGGTCTGGGGAGGGCGGGGCCTCTGCTGAGTCACCCTAGCTCCTTTTGAAAACACCAACCGCTTATTTTTTTTTCTCTAGGGCTTTTAAGTTTGTTTGTTTGTATATTGGTTTTTCAAGGCTGTCCTGGAACTCTCCATGTAGATCAGGCTGTCCTGGAACTCACAGAGATCCTTCTGCCTTTGACTTCCAAGTGCTGGAATTAAAGGCGTGCGCCACCACGTCTGGTCTTTTACCTACGGTTTTAAAATTGTGGTGATGTAGGGATGTAGCTCAGGTAGTAGCGTCCTAGTCCTGGCTTCCATCCGCACAACTGCAAAAACCAGATAACGCTCATCTGTCATCCCAGCAAGGGAGAGGAGGAGGCCAGATCCGGAGTTCAAGCATCCCCGGCTGGTAAGGAGGCTGGTCTTGCCTGGGCTACGTGAGACCCCGTCAGCCACAGCCACCACCATCACAATAATGATAAATACTAAATCTATGGTAAAATACACAGAAAACGCAGCCACCCTAACCATTTTAACTTTTTTTTTTTTTTTTTTTGGTTTTTCGAGACAGGGTTTCTCTGTGTAGCCCTGGCTGTCCTGGAACTCACTCTGTAGACCAGGCTGGCCTCGAACTCAGAAATCCACCTGCCTCTGCCTCCCAAATGGTGGGATCCATTTTAACTTTCTTATTTTTAAGATTTATGTGTGAGTGAGCTTTCCCTGCATGTATGTAAGATATACTATGCTTGTACCTGGGGAGGCCAGAAGAGGGCGCTAGATCCCCTGGAACTTGAGTTAAACAGATGGCTAGGCCCACTCCATACGTGCTAGGAACAATTTTTTTTAAAAAAGAGTCAGGGTCTCAGTCATCGTGCTAGTGGCGCACACCTTTAATCCCAGCACTTGGGAGGCAGAAGCAGGCTGTTCTGAGTTCGAGGCCTGGTCTAAAGAGTGAGTTCCAGGACAGCCAGGGCTACACAGAGAAACCCTGTCTCAAAAAAAAAAAA
>NW_021604638.1:7177897-7213480 GCF_004785775.1 Grammomys surdaster | reverse complement strand
AACACAGGCTGGCCTTGAACTCATGGCCCTTCTTACTGTGCACCACCTAACCTGACTTCACAGTTGTTTTTTTTTTTTTTTTTTTTTTTTTGAGACAGGTTTTCTCTGTGTAGCCTGGGCTGTCCTGGAACTCACTCTGTAGACCAGGCTAGCCTCAAACTCAGAAATCCTCCTGCCTCTGGCTTCCAAATGCTAGGATTAAAGGCGTGTGCCACCAGTTCTTAACATCTTGGTCCCCACTGAACAGCTTCCCTTCTGACCCTGTCCTGCCTCTGAGGGAGTGGCAGCCCTAGTCCTGTGACTGGCCCGTGCCTCTGGATCCTGTGCTGTGTGCGGTACTTGCATACTGCAGTGTGGTCCCCATTCCTGCCACTGAAGGCAGAAAGTTGTGGTCCAGCAAAGGCTGCTCTTTGCCTCTCAGATCATCTGCAGAGAACGCTGGGTGCTTCCATGCTCCACTGTTGTGAATGTGGGTGTGTCAAGACCCCCAGTTTTCAGCTCGTTTTGGGGACCAGAAGCAGAAATGCTCGGTCACAGGGAGATCCCCAGTTTAAATGTTTGAGAAACCCCTATGGTCGTTTGAATCAGCTTGGCTCAGGGAGTGGCACTATTAGGTGTGGCATTTTGGAGTAGGTGTGGCCTTGTTTGAGGAAGTGTGTCACTGTGGGGGTGGGCAATGAGACCCTCCTCATTACCACATGGGGGCCAGTCTTCTAGTGGCCTTCAGATGAAGACGTAGAACTCTCAGCTCCACCTGCACCATGCCTGCCTGGATGCTGCCATGCTCCCACCTTGATGATAATGGACTGAACCTCTGAACCTGTAAGCCAGCCCCAATTAAATGTTGTCCTTATAAGAGTTGCCTTGGTCATGGTGTCTCTTCACAGCAGTAAAATCCTGACTAAGACAGCCCCACTCTGTGTTTCCTGTACAGTCATATTCCACACACACACACACACACACCCAGCCTCTCAGAGCACATTGAGTTCTGCTCACATCAACTCTTGCTTTGTGTTGAGATGGGGTCTCATGTAGCCCAGGCTATTCCCACAGTCACCATGTAGTAGAGGATGATCTTGAATTCCTGAGCCGCCTTCAGCCCTGTGACACCTCTTTTTTGTTGTGAGTTTTGAAATCAGGACTTTTGAATCCCACAGCCTTGCCCTCCTCTCCTTCCTCCTCCTCCCTCCTTCCTCCTCCTCCCTTCTCCCTCCTCTTCCCTCCTCCTTCCTCATGTCCCTCCCCCTATCATCTCACTCTAGCCCTGAAACTTCTGGTGATCTTCCTACCTTTACCTCCCAAGTACTGGGACCACAGCATATCACTCCCCTGCCTAGCTTTCCTCTTCTCTTTCAAGGTTGACAAGGCCGAGTGGTGTGCCTTGACATTCCATGTGACCATGGGGATGGCTTTTCTATTTCTGAGAAAGAAAAGTCGGGGCTGGAGAGATGGCTCAGTGGATAAGAGCACTGACTGCACTTCCAGAGGTCCTGAGTTCAAATCCCAGCAACCACATGGTGGCTCACAACCATCTGTAATGAGATCTGATGCCCTCTTCTGGTGTGTCTGCTACAGTGTATTCATATATAATAACTTAATCTTTAAAAAAAAGAAAGAAAGAAAAGTCACTGGGACTTTGATGGGACAGCAGGATCTTAGGTCAGAAGCTGCTCCCAGGTGCTTCTGGGTGTGTCCATCTCCTCCCACCCCTGTGTGTGTGTGTGTGTGTGTGTGTGTGAGAGAGAGAGAGAGAGAGAGAGAGAGAGAGAGAGAGAGAGCTGGTACTCAATGTCTCCACTTTCATGGTCTCACCCTATAGCCCAGGCTAGTCCCAAACTCCTGGCAAACCTCCTGCCTGATACACTTTTACTTTGGATCACCCCTATTCCTTTCCTGTTGTGAGTGTGACGATGCTGTGTCATGTGACACGGGCCCATGCATTTTCTCACTGTCTCCATCTTAAGAATCCTGACACACAGCTGGCGAAGGTAGGATCAGACTCACCTTAAACTCCTAGCTGCATGGTTCCTAGGGCGCAGAAGCAGGCCCCTCCTGGCAGCATGTGAACATTGGAGAATGGATGGACCCCATCGCGGTGAAGGAACACTCTAAGGTAGCCTGTCCTGCTCTGTCAGCCAGTGACTATGGTGCTGGCCTTAGGTTATTCCCACTCTGGATTTCAGAGTGGTGAGTGAACACATGGGCATATCAGGAGGCTGATTTTTTCTTCTTATACACTGCAATGTAAATACACTTTGACCCATAAGATGGAAATTGCCAATTGCCCACGAGACAGAAAAATGTCTCTGAAAATGAAAATGTACCATTGCACCCATATGGATTTCCTTTGCCTTCTGAATGAAAAGGACAGGACGGAGGCTCCACCCCTCCCGGCTGTAGCCTAATGCAGCCTAGTTGGGGCAAAGCCCACGTGCAGAAATTCATGGCCAGAGAAAGCTGTTCTCAGGCGGCTGGGCCCACTAGCTTGCTGTGTGTCCTTGGCTAACCTCGTGCTCTCTCTGGGTCTACTTTCCTTAGCAATCAACCAATTTGTGCAACTTACTGCTATCAATACAAGCAACTTGAATGTTGCTTTTACTCTTTGAGATTCTGTTTATAGCCTGTGAACAAAGGTGCAAAGATACAGCTGCAGGTTTGTTTGAGGCGCAAAAGCTTGCAAATTGCCTGAAAGGTAAAGCCCCCCTCCCCGCAAACACACACCACAAACACCAGGCGTTACTTGCTTTGTGGTACTCTGTGGACTGTGGCCAGGGACTCCTGGCGACACCTGCTGGTGGAAGTCGGCACTGCAGCCTGCGCAACTGGGTAAGAGGATTTTCAGACTCAACTTTGGTTCGAAACTGCCAAGGCGAGTGAGTGAAGGTTAAAACCACGAATCAGATCCAATTCTGGCCTCTGCGCTGGGCTCTCCTGGGCGGACCGATGGCTTCCTACTTCTTCCTAGGAACCTGGGTTCCAGGGACCCATCTCTGTTCAAGGATGCAATAAAGTATTCATTCATTTGATACTTTTAGTAGGGACAATAATGAGGGTCTCACCAAGGTGCTAAGGATACAGACCCGGGTCCTGCTCCCTAGAGAATAAACCAGTGAAGGTGCCCAGAACCCCGGGGGTGAGTGATGACATGTCAACACAACACATCTAGAATCATCTGAGAAGGGCCTCTGAGAATGTTTGTGAGGGATGTCCTGATTGAATGATTGGCGTTAAAGACCCGCCCACTGTGGGTGGCACCATTCCCTGGGCTTGGCGATGCTGGTTTGTGTAGAGCCCAGCATTAGCACAGACACATTCATCCATTGCTTTCTGCTGAGTGTGGATGTGATGTCCAGATGCTTCAAGTTTTGTCCTCCCGTGACTTCCCCAAGTGATGAACTGGAACCTGGAATCGTGAGCTGTGTAAATCCCTTCTTCCTTAAGCTGCTTTTGTCAGAGGGTTGAGGAGTTTGACTCTCTGGTAGGCAGCCAGATAGGGAGAGGGACCATGGCTAGAAAAAAAAAAGTGAATTTCCAAGATAGCCAGCATTGTCCTCAACCTCCAGACTTGCTTCCCATCAGCAGGTTCCGTGCCAATGAACTGGTTTAAAACCCCCGGTCAGGAATGATGCACAGTTCTTGCCAACCGTCCAAGCTTCCTTGAAACTGACAGTTTTACGTAGTGGAGATGAACTTTACAGAGGCTGAAAGGCTTGCCCCAGGCCTGGGAGGAGACTGGATTTCAACTCTTCCAGTCCCAGCCCCGCTGTGGGGGTCTTATCTCTGAGTGTCTGCCTTGTGTTTGCTTCCTCACCCCCAGTAAATGCCGTCCCTCACCCACTGTCTGTGTGAGGTGCTTGAGAACTCTCTGTGGCTACCTGCTGTGCTCTAGACATTTTCTGTCTTAATTCTTTAACTGGTGGAGAGCATGCAGTGATGGAGACTCCCCTTGACTGTATCAGTATGCTATCACAGCAACAGAGGAAAGGAAGAGAGGGTATCCTAACAAGAAGCGTTGGCCTCAGAGGGTGAAGAACCAAACTTTAGGAGGCCTGAGTGTGGTACAGGCTGGTCTGCCCAGCATTCTAGACTGAGAATTCCAGGCTTTCCTGGACTTCAGTCCTATCTCAAGAGCAAAACTAAGCAAAACCCCTTAATCTACATCCTGTGATGACCCTGTGGTCTCCATGGCTTGCTGTCTCTTCCTCCTCCTTCTTCTAAAGACTCATTCATTTTATGTATGTGAGTACACTGTAGCTGTCTTCAGACACACCAGAAGAAGGCATTGGATCCCATTACAGATGGTTTTGAGCCACCATGTGGTTGCTGGGAATTGAACTCAGGACCTCTGGAAGAGCAGTCAGTGCTCTTAACTGCTGAGCCATCTCTCCAGCCCCTCCTGCCATGGTCTTTAAGAGCAGGGTCTGGAGGGACACATCTCTAGTCAGGAAACTTGTTGAGTTCTAGACTAGCCTGGGCTACATGAGATCCTGTCTGTCCAAATGGGGGTGGTGGCTCACTGGTAAAGGGCTTGCTGAACAAGTATGAAGACCTGAGTTCAATCCCCAGCCCCCACATAAAAAAGGGGAGTGTATACATGTAATCTCGGTGCTGGGAGGCAGAGATGGGGGGAATCCTGGGGCACTGGTAGCTAGCTGAGCTGAGTGAGTAAGCTCCAGGATCAGTGACAGACCTTGACTCAAAAACAAGGTAGAGATTGAGGAAATTACCTTATGTCAAGCTTTAAGCCTCTGATATGCATCTAAATACACACACAGACAAATACACACACACACACACAGAAAGACAGACAGACACACACAGACAGATGCACACAGAGACAAAAAAACCACACACCGACAGACACACACAGACACACACAGAAAGACAGATACACACACACTCAGACACACACACACACACACACACACACACACACACAAATACAGAAAGACAGACATACCAGACATGCATATAGAAAAATCAACATGGGGCTGGAGAGATGACTCAGTGGTTAAGAGATTGCTCACTGACTGCTCTTCCAGAGGTCCTGAGTTCAATTCCCAGCAGCCACATGGTGGCTCACAACCATCTGCAATGGTGTCTGATGCCTTCTTCTGGTGTGTCTGAAGAGAGAAATGATGAATATATATATGTGTGTATGTGTGTGTGTGTATGTGTATATGTGTATGCGTATGCATATACATACATACATATATATATAACATATATATATATGTATATATATATATATATGGAGAGAGAGAGACAGACAGACAGACAGACAGACAAGCACAAATACAGAGGCAGATACAGATGCACACAAATACAGACAGTCAGACCGACACAGACAGACACTTTTGATTGTCCTTCTCTGCTCTGATAAATGGAACATGGCAGAAGGTACCCGTGGTTCTCAGTCTTAGAAAGCTTTGTGCTTCCACCTTGATGTCTCTGGGGACAACAGCATCTGTGTCATCAAAATACTCCAGGGTCCAGGCATCTGGCGTGAGGTCTGGACTCACAGCCCTCGATGGCAGCATCTAGTGAGCTTTTAGCCCTCCAGACCTGCTGCTTCCAGGTTTTAGCTCTCCAGACCTGCTGCTCTGACGTGGAAGTTACAGGGTTCTGCTCCCATGGGACTTTGTGGGCATGGAAGACCAGACAGGGACAAGCCATGGGTTGCCAAAATGGCGGGACAAAAGGAATGGCAGAGGTCTCATGAGCCTGCCCCTTGGGAGGCTGAGACAAGAGGACCGCTCTGAGTTCTAGGACACCTAGCCAGGCCTACATAGCAAGACCTTGACAAAAAAAAAATAATATTAAGAAAGAAAAAGAAAAAGAAAAAGAAAGAAAGAAAGAAAAAAAGAAAAGAAAAGAAAAGAAAAAAGAAAAGAGAAGAGAAGAGAAGAGAAGAGAAGAGAAAAGAAAAGAAAAGAAAAGAAAAGAAAAGAAAAGAAAGCTGAGTGCTGGAGAGAGATGGCTGCTCTTCCCAAGGTTCTGAGTTCTATTCATAGCACCACATGGTGGCTAACTGCCCTTTATAATGAGATCTGGTGCCCTCTTCTGGGGAGCAGATGTACATGCAGGCACAACACTGTAAACGTGATAAATAAATCTTTTAAAAAGTATTTTAGCAGGGTAGTGGTGGCCACGCCTTTAATCCCAGCACTTGGGAGGCAGAGGCAGTCGGATTTCTGAGGCCAGCCTGGTCTACAGAGTGAGTTCCAGGACAGGGCTACACAGAGAAACCCTGTCTCAAACAAAACAAAACAAAACAAACAAAAAAGCCTCCGTTGTATCAAATTAAGCATCTATGTCTCTTCTCTCTAAATCTCAAATTGTTTCATGATCAAAATATTTAAAAGGTGGATGGACCAGAGGGAGATCGCTCACCTGTCCCGCACAAAGCCTTGGGTCCGCCCCCAGCCTCACAAACTGGATGTTGATACACACCTGTAATCTCTCTACCATGGAGGTAGAGGCAGGAGGATCAGAAGTTCGGGGTCCTCTTCAGCTACATAAGACCTTCTGCCCAGGCCTGTAATCCCAGCTGTAGGGTAGCTGAGGTAGGAAGAATGCAAGTTCAAGGACACCTTGGGCAGTTAGAGGGTTGGAGAGTTGGCTCAGCAATTAAGAGCGCTTGTATTTGCAGAGGATCCTGGTTCAATTCCCAGTGCTTACATGTTGGCTCACAACCATCTATAACTCCAGGTCTAGGGACACAACACCCTCTTCTGAAGTTTTTGAGGCTCCAGGTATGTAGGTGATATACATACACGCAGACAAAATAGATAAATCTAAAAATAAAAACGTAAAAAGATGTTAGGGCTGAGCAAGACCGTTTGGTGGGTAAAGGCTTTGTTGCCAAACTTGAGAGCTGCATTCAATCTCCAAGACTCCTCTGGTGGAAAGAAAACTGATTCTCACAGGTTGTCCTCCGACCTTCGCAGGCCTTGCTGCGGCATGCCTGCATCCTCCACACAAATAAATAAATGCAACTTTTAAAAGTTAAAAGAAAACAACAGCAACAACAAAAAAAAGATAGGTTGGAATTGGTCTTAAGGTCCATCTTTAGCACCAAAACCTAAGCTACCACTGGGTAGGTGGGAGGTAACAGAGGGTCCGTACATGAAAAGCCACCCCTTGCAGAACGCCTGCCCAAGCAGATGTTGTGCACACTGAGGCCCAGCTGGGTAGACGCTGGCTTCCGGCGGCAGAGCAGAGCGGGCCGGCATCTCTTAAACTTCCTCAGGATCATCCACTGGCTATCCTATCGATCTGATGTCAGGCGACAGCGAGCAGAAGCGCCCCCTAGTGGTGACTCTGTGCACCGCACCTGCCGTGGCCTATCGTGCGTGCGTGCGTGCGTGCGTGCGTGTGTGTGTGTGTGTGTGTGTGTGTGTATGTGTGTTCTGACACGGAGCCTTCAAACTACTGCCGCTGAGCCCACTGTTTGCCTGTGAAATAGGTGGAGACTTAGAGACTGGGCCGACGCTGACGGAATGCACAGAAGCCGTGTGTGGTTTGCCTTGGTCAACCAGGAACAGAATGGACGAAGGTTAGTGGCAGGTTAGTGGTACTCACTCCTGTTGTCGTTTGTATTTGAATCCTGCAGAGGCTGAGGCATTGAAGGCTTAGCCCCACATTGGGGTGAGGGTGTGGGTTGGAGCAGCGTTAATGAACTAAGGCTGGACATCACCGGGGCTAACCCTGGGATCCCGAGAGTTCAAGCTGACCGGGGTCTTAGGAGCTGGGGCTGTTAGGGGAGATGGGACTGCGGGCATGCTTCCTCCTTTTTCTAATTCTGCATCCCTATAGTCCCCCCCTCCATATTTATTTCTTTTATATATATGAGTATACTGTGGCTGCCTTCAGACACCAGAAGAGGGCATCAGATCCCATCACAGATGGCTGTGAGCCACCATGTGGTTGCTGGGAATTGAACTCAGGACCTCTGGTAGAACAGTCAGTGTTCTTAACCGCTGAGCCATCTCTCCAGCCCATCCCTACAGTCTTGTGTGCCTTTCCTTTGTTGGACTTTCTGCCACAACGCTTCAGCCTGGCCTCAGGGCCGTGGCAATGGAGCTACCAACCTGGGACAGGATCTCTGGAACAGTGAGACAACAGAAATTCTTTCTCCTGTTGGCTAATTTCATTTGTGTCTCTACATATTTTAAAGACTTTTTTAGACTTAGATTTTTATTTTATGTGTAGGTGTGTGCCGGCATGTATGTCTGACCATCATGTGTATGCAGTGCCTGCAGAAGCCACAAGAGGGCGTCAGATCACCTGGAAATGGAGTTACAGATGGTTGTGAGCTGGGAACTGAGCCAGATCCACTAAAGAGCAGCCAGGGGTCTTACCCCTGAGAGTATGTAAATGTTCGGGGCCCGCCCTAGCTCTGAAATGATGACATAGAGACGTGGTATATCTATTAACAAGCCTCTTGTGTTATAGCAGGGTTCTCATCTATTCTAGCCTGACTGATCATGGTGGTCTGGTCATTTCCCAGCTGTGCGGCATCACCTGCCATCCCAGTCTTGTTCTGGGTGCTCTTGCTCAACCTGTCCTCTCCTGGTGACCCTCGTGGTGAATTCTCATGGCCCTTGCCTCTCTTTTTGGGATCAGAGGTCCGACCTTCTCCTCTCCTGCCCAGCTACTGGCTGCTCAGCTCTTTATTAGCCAATTAGAGATGATGAAAACCATTTACACATCACCGAGACAGGAGATGCTTGACCATGCCAATGTCTGGACTGCAACCAGATCTCTCCAGCTCCGTATGTCTCTATATTATTGACCCTTGGGTGGCGCAGGTTAGCCTCAAACTCTCTGTATAGCCCAGGATGGCCCCAGAACTCCTGGTCCTCCTGCCCCCTGTCTTTGACCCCCATGCAGCACCTTGGAAGCCAGCTCTCTCCTTCCACACTCGATCCTGGGATTGAACCGTGGCCCTCAGGCTACTGTAACCTTCACCTGCTAAGTCACATGACCACCACCCCCTGGTCCGTGTTTCCCTCAGGCATTTTGTCACAGTGACGGAAAACTGATGTGAAGGTCTCGAGGGAGGAGGTCTTCTGTCTTCTGCTGGACAGAGGCTGTAGCCACTGTCCCGGTGCCACGCTTGGATTTAAAGAAGGTCCGGTATCTTCCTGTCATGTTAGAAGCATGTTCTAGGAGATGGGGCGCACAGGTCACATGGGGAGGGACCACATGGGGAGGAAGCAGCTCTCTGGAACATTCAGGAATAGAGGGCTGCAAGTCACAGACACACCACTTACCCATCCATCAGCCCTGTGGGCCACCCTAGCCGAGGGCTGCACTCAGGGGCGAAGAAGTCACTTTGTGGATGTCCCAGTGGGCACTTGGCCCCACCACACCCATGTTTTGAGCCCCATGGGATCCTAGAAGGTAAAACAGTGTGATTTTCCTTATTATTCCCAACCACTGAGACAGGCTTCCTCTGTCTTCTAGGCTGGTCCCAAACTCATTATGTAGCTGAGGCTGGTACCCTCTTCCATCTCAGTCTGCTGAGTACTGGGTTTGAGCACTCAGGCAATGAGCTAGGCTAAAATAGAGGCTCACTGGGGTTTGGGGTGAACTGCCTGGTCCTAGCGTACATGGCTCCAACTTTCTTATGTTTCTCATCTTGAGCTTCCACCCTCCCCCCAACTACAGCAGATTCCCACCTCAGTGCTTTTTCTTCAGTTAACATGAGATCGTAGAGGGGGCTGGGCAGACAGCTCGGTGGTTAAGTGTGATGGTCTGTATTTGCTTGGCCCAGGGAGTGGCACTATTAGGAGGTGTGGCCCTGTTGGAGTGGTTGTGTCATTGTGGGTGTTGGCTTTAAGACCCTCATCCTAGCTGCTTGGAAGCCAGTCTTCTCTTAGTGGCCTTCATATGAAGATGTAGAACTCTCAGCTCCTCCTGCACCATGCCTGCCTGGATGCTGCCATGTTCCCACCTTGATGATAATGGACTGAACCTCTGAACCTGTCAGCCGGCCCCAATTAAATGTTCTCCTTATGAGAGTTGCCTTGGTCATTGTGTCTGTTCACAGCAGTAAAACTCTAAGACATTAAGAGCACTGGCTGCTTTTCCAGAGGACCTAGGTTCGATTCCCAGCATCCATATGGTAACTCACAACTATCTGTAACTCTAGCTGCAGGGATTTTCACACCCTCTTCTGGCCTCTGCAGACACCAGGCACACAAACATTCTGGCAAAACACCCACACGCACTATAAAAAATAAAAAGAACAATAGAGTGTAAGACAATTCTGGACGATTGGTACCCAGTACAGTGGTCGCCAGCACAGGAGAGAACTTAAATATTAAAATTCAAGCCAGCTGTGGTGGCTCACACCTGTCATCCAGTGGAGGTCTTTTAAAGGGGATCAAGGCTGGCCTGGACCACATGAGACTGTCTCAAAATAAACAAGAATGCAGTAAAAATGTTCTCAGTGGCAGCAGCCAGGTCCCAGGTGCTTGGGAGCCACACGTGGCTGCTGTGACACACAGGGAGAGGCTGTTCTAGGCATACCAGAAAGTTCTGTCAGACAGCCCTGCCCCATTCCTCCCCCACAAAGCCACCCCATCTTTTTACATTCTCTGCAGGGACCACACCCCTGTGACATCACCGGCGCTGGTGTGTGTCTGCCTGTCTCTGAGTCTTTGCAAATAAACTGGTATTTCTAGGCCAGAGATAACAAAAGATATTATTTATTTTTGAGTCAGGGTTTCGCTATTGTAGCCCAGGCTGGTCTTGAACTCAGAGAGTGCTGGTATTAAAGATGCATGATGACACATGCTGAAACCTTGAACTCAGTCTTCTGTGACCACCTCCTGGGATCACGGGCTGCGTCGCCATGCCCGGTGCTCGTGGAGTTACTTAGTGAGATCATCACTCTCTCATGCTTTGTATGAGGCTGCAAACTTGCTATGACGTAGGCACCTGCACTCAGTCATTTTCCAGTGAGTGCTTTAGAGGATAAGAACTGGGTCATGACAGGGATGGTGGCACAGGAAGATGTGGACACTACGCAGGAGACAAGGACCCCAGATCTCCTCAGAAGACCCCAGAAGGAGGTGAGAGGCATGCTGGACTCTGTGACAAGATGGCTTCCTCGTGGAACATTGTGTTTGCTCTCTATTAAATTCAGTAGAGGGTTGCATATTCTCTCTCTCTCTCTCTCTCTCTCTCTCTCTCTCTCTCTCTCTCATACACAGACACAGACACAGACACAGACACACACACACACACACACACACACACACACATTTTACCTTTTGACTTGGGTCTCACTATATAGCTAAGGCTTAACAACCCAAAGCAATCCCCCTGTCTCAGCTACAAATAGCCACTGAGAGGAACAAAAATATCCAAGCAACAGACAAAGGCCACTGTGCTCGCTGTATCAGGGAATCGTGATGGTCTTTTCTCCAGTAGAGTCCTGAGCATAACCGATTCCCACCAGGTCCTCCCTCACGTTTTGACTCATGGGTGTCTCTCCCTCACTGGCCGGTGCCACAGACCATACCCCACAGGAGCCAGAGAGGTCCCTTAGAGGTTCTGTCCTGTCTCCTGTCCCTCGTAACAGCCAGTTAGGTTATGTCCCCGATGGTCAGCAAAGCTGTTTGCAATATGGCTTCCAATATAACGCTGCAGAGGTGCAGCCTTTGCCTGGTCTAGACCTATAGGCTGTACCTCTCCCCACGCCCAACTGCATTAACATTCAGATCCCCGGTGTCTTTCCTGGGTCATACGTCTAGCATCTGAACCAGTTTTTAAAAAGTTTAACGAGTGACTACATGAAGGTTGAGAGACTTTTTCCATCCCTTGGTCAGCTGTACTTCTTGTGGTATGCTCATGTCCTGTGAGTCCGATACCCACAGCCCCAAACTCTCCACAGAAAATCACCCAGGTGGTTTCCACTCAAAAGATACCCGAGTTACTCCTGCAGTCCCAGGCCTTGCCACATGATGGCAGCATATACACAGGCAAGTTTCATAGAGAGCTGGTGGGTATGCCGGGGAGGCCGATCCGGGACTGAAGACTGTTGAGCACACTGGGGAAACTGAGGCCTCAGACAGGAGGCCTGGTGGTTTCCCTCTCTGCTTATTTTCCTTGGTTGGGAACGAAACCAAGTGCTCTACCCCAGCAAAGCTCAGGCATGGCGCAAGGGCTCTGGCCATCACCAGGTATGTGGGAGAAGTCGTGAGCCACTAAGGACTGCCGTGTAGGGTTTCTACGGCTTTGCCACCTTAAGCCCTGTGTGGGGCTGCTGGGAGATGAGTCACCTCCACCTGTCAGAAGAAGGCCAACAGGGCCCAGAGGGAGGACATCCCACACCCCTGGGCTGTATGCTGAAGGGCCACAGAAATGGCTGGAGTCCCCATAGGAACAAAGACAGTTCCCCAACTCCTCTCCCCACCTGCTGTCCCCTTCTGTACTGAGTCACAGATGCTGCCTGCAGGCTGGGGGTGGGGGAGTAGGGGGCTCAGCTTCAGCCTCTTCCTCCTGCAGATGGGCTAAGTCCTCCCTCCCCTGAGTCTGGGGATAGCAGAGTGCGTACAGTCCATATTGGAAATGCCCTTGGCCTTAGCAACCACCGCAGCCACGGTCATGCACCAGAGAGGCCAGCTCAGGGACCCAAGTTGAGAGGAAGAACTGGAAATCAGCAGCGTGGTGTGAAGTCTCTGGTTTTTACATATTAGGAGTGAATTCACTTAAAGGGACAGCTGGTCTGTGTAGCACAATCCTGTGATCCCAGCTGCTCTGGAGGTTGATGTAGGAGGATCCCAAGTTCAAGGCCAGCCTGGGCAACTTATCAAGACCCTGTCTCAGAAGAACAGAAAGAGGGCTGAGATGTAGCTCTGTGGCAGAGCTGGGGCCAGCATGCGCAAGGTCGGGGTCTTCCAACTCCAGCATTCCCACAATAAAAGAAAATAAAATCCCACAGTAGTGTTGGGCTAGCCCATTTCTGTGTTGATCTGGCCACACAGGGGACCTTTGCAGCCTAGTTCCTTCAAACATGAGGTTGGGACAGAGAAGGGAGGAGCTGGGTCTGGATAGGGAAGGCCGGCTGTGCCAGCTGCCCAGGCCTGGTGGGGCCTCAGAGCCCTGAGGAAGGGCTGGCAGCCATGGCGAGGTGACAGGCATGGCTTATTGAGCAAGGAGCCGAGGGAGAACAAGGGTTCACTCCTCTGGCCTCCCTGCAGGACAGTTGGGTCAGCCGTGGGTGGGTGAGCCCAGCAGGGAGGCTGCCATGAGTCCAGTTAGCCCAATCTGAAGGTCAGAGAGCCAAGCTCTCTGAGGAGGTGGAGTTCGGTCTCCAGGGCCTGAGTCACCCCTTGAGTCCCTGTGTGACCCAAGTCACCTTTTGCTAGACACGAGTTTACTGTTAGAGGTGATTACAACCCCACAGCTTGGGAGACTTTCTCCACCACCGTTTCTTCACTGTGAGGACCCAGAGCCGCCACTGGATCTGCTGAGCCCTGGTCTCCTTACCTGTGAACACAGACAGTACGGCTCACCTCCCACAAATTACCAGGGGGATAAAATCTGGCTCAGAGAGAGCGGAGGGCCGGCTAAGGTCACACAGCAGATCCTTGAGGTACTGTATAACCCTCCCCAGGTCTTGCTGTGTCTCCCCAGAGTGCTGAAATGCCAGCAGGAAGCTAAGGCACAGAGCCAGTTTGCTCCAGGCCACACCCAGCCAAAACAGCGAGTAAAGAGAGAAGTCAGGCCATTGAGACAGCTCACTGGTTTAAGGTACTTACTGCCAAGCCTGAAGACCTGAGTTCAATACCCAGGACCTATCTGACAGAAGGAGAGACCTGTGACAGGCAGTGAACCCCAAGTTCTGACCTTCACATGCAAGCCTTAGTGTGCACATTCACACAATAAATGGTAGACAGATAGACAAACAGAGCCCTCCCTGGAGGGGCTGACATGGGGGGTGGGTAGCTGGGACAGAAGGAAGAGTGGTCAGATGAGATGGGCTTTCAGGTCAGGAGTGTTGGGGGCTGGGGACCCAGGGAGTCTTGGAAGGCTTCCTGGAGGCAACCTGGGCTGAGACCCCAGGATGGGTCTCCTGGAGCAGGGTTGAGGGAACAGGTAGCGTGCTCGCTTACTGTCTTTCTGGAGCCCAGTCTGAGGGGAAACTGAGGGAAGAAAGCCATTACATGAGTGGTGGCCTAGAGGCGGGGAGGAATAGTCACCAGTGTTGGATAAGGGAGGGCCCTTGGTGAAGCCCCAACGTCCCACTTTACAGCCAGGCCTGGCTGGGTGGCCCTGAGGATGTCACCACGCCTCTCTGGGCCCTGATCCCTTCCCGGCCCAGAGGCTGCTGGGAAGGCCAGAAAGCCGCAGGCAGGGCTAGTGTCTTATCCTTTCCCTCCCTGCCCCCCACCCCCAAGGGCACAGGGAGATGTCATTTCTCCAGCTCTTGGGGGCGGAGGTCACCCCAGCTCAGCAGATAACACCGAAGGTTGAGCAACACCCCGCCAGCTTGCCGGGGCCAGGGCTGGGGTCAATGGGTCGGGGGTCAGCCCCAGGCAGGTTGGCAGCTTCTGCTTGAGTGGCCCAGCTTGGAGTGGCGGAAGGGTGGGCCTCAAGAGTTGCCCTGGGCTTCCTCGAAAGGGTCTCACCGGAGAGAGAGAGGCTGGTGGTCCGATCCTGGCGGCCATTCAAATGCATGGAGGGTTTGCTTCCCTAGCTTGCATGGTGACGACTGGGCTGGAGGTGCGTCTACCATGCTCACACCGCGACCACCGGAGAAGCCTGCAGCCCCTGCGCAGGGCTGGGCAGATCTTAGGAAGGCATCGTACTGCTCGGGGGTCCGTTTGTCTCTGATAGCCAGACACCACTACTAACAATACCAACACTGTCCACGGAGGAAACTCAGAGGAGTGACTCTCCCACAGACACAGTGTGGCAGAACCCCCACCCCTGCCACCTTCACGGAGAGGCGCAGGGAGTGGCGTAGGCAGGTGCGGTGGGCGGGCCATACATAGGGTGGAGGGCTGGGATCCGGAGGACCGCGAGCATCCCCGGGGTGGGCGTGCACCGAGTGGAGAGTTCTGCTTCCCAAGAGTTGGGGGTCACAGGCGCGTGGGCAGCACCTGGGTGGGAGGGCACGCCCCGCGTGGAAGGCTGTTCCCAGGGAGTTGGGGACCGGGGCCAGCGGGCAGGATCCGGAGGTTGGGGTCGTACACCGGGAGGAACGATCTGTTTCCCAGGAGTTGGGGGCCCGGGACAGCGGACGGGAGCCGGGACGAGCCACCGCGTCCTCCAGCAGGGGGCGGGCGGCGGCCGCGCTCCTCCGTGTTCCCGAGGGGCGGGAAGGGGGCGGGCTGGCGTCACCCGCGTCCGTGGCGATCGCGGGGCTGGCGGGGGGCCCGGGACACCCGCTCAGTGTCCCGCGCGAGGACCCCCGCCGCGCCCCACTCCCCGCCGCGCCCTCTCGCGCTCCCGCGGCCGGGCAGTGACGCGCCCCGACCGGGGCGGCGGGGCGGCGGGAGGGGCCCGGGCGTGACGCAGCCGTTGCCAGGCGCCGCCTTATAAACCTCCCGCTCGGCCGCCGCCGCGCCGAGTCCGAGCCGCGCACGGGACCGGGACGCAGCGGAGCCCGCGGGCCCCGCGTTCATGCACCGCCTGCTGGCCTGGGACGCAGCATGCCTCCCGCCGCCGCCCGCCGCCTTTAGACCCATGGAAGTGGCCAACTTCTACTACGAGCCCGACTGCCTGGCCTACGGGGCCAAGGCGGCCCGCGCCGCGCCGCGCGCCCCCGCCGCCGAGCCGGCCATCGGCGAGCACGAGCGCGCCATCGACTTCAGCCCCTACCTGGAGCCGCTCGCGCCCGCCGCGGACTTCGCCGCGCCCGCGCCCGCGCCCGCGCACCACGACTTCCTCTCCGACCTCTTCGCCGACGACTACGGCGCCAAGCCGAGCAAGAAGCCGGCCGACTACGGTTACGTGAGCCTCGGCCGCGCGGGCGCCAAGGCCCCACCGCCCGCCTGCTTCCCGCCGCCGCCTCCCGCCGCGCTCAAAGCGGAGCCGGGCTTCGAACCCGCGGACTGCAAGCGCGCGGACGACGCGCCCGCCATGGCGGCCGGCTTCCCGTTCGCCCTGCGCGCTTACCTGGGCTACCAGGCGACGCCGAGCGGCAGCAGCGGCAGCCTGTCCACGTCGTCGTCGTCCAGCCCGCCCGGCACGCCGAGCCCCGCCGACGCCAAGGCCGCGCCCGCCGCCTGCTTCGCGGGGCCGCCGGCCGCGCCCGCCAAGGCCAAGGCCAAGAAGACGGTGGACAAGCTGAGCGACGAGTACAAGATGCGGCGCGAGCGCAACAACATCGCCGTGCGCAAGAGCCGCGACAAGGCCAAGATGCGCAACCTGGAGACGCAGCACAAGGTGCTGGAGCTCACGGCGGAGAACGAGCGGCTGCAGAAGAAGGTGGAGCAGCTGTCGCGGGAGCTCAGCACCCTGCGGAACTTGTTCAAGCAGCTGCCCGAGCCGCTGCTGACCTCGGCGGGCCACTGCTAGCGCGGTGGGGGGGGTGGGGTGGGGTGGCGTAGGGGACGCCGCGGCCACCCCTGGGCACCGTGCGCCCTGCCCCGCGCGCTCCGGTCCCCCCCGCGCGCGCGCCCGGACCACCGTGCGTGCCCCGCGCGCACCTGCACCTGCACCGAGGGGGACACCGGGGACACCGCGCGCACGCACGCACCTGCACCGCGCACCGGGTTTCGGGACTTGATGCAATCCGGATCAAACGTGGCTGAGCGCGTGTGGACACGGGACTGACGCAACACACGTGTAACTGTCAGCCGGGCCCTGAGTAATCACTTAAAGATGTTCCTGCGGGGTTGCTGTTGATGTTTTTGGTTTTTTTTGTTTTTTGGTTTTTTTTTTTTTTGGTCTTATTATTTTTTTTGTATTATATATATAAAAAAGTTCTATTTCTATGAGAAAAGAGGCGTATGTATATTTTGAGAACCTTTTCCGTTTCGAGCATTAAAGTGAAGACATTTTAATAAACTTTTTTGGAGACCGTTTAGAAGCCTTTGGGGGCAGTAGTTGGCTTTTGAAAAAAAATTTTTTTTTCTTCCCTCCCGACTTTGGATTTATGCGAGATTTTGTTTTTGTGTTTCTGGTGTGTAGGGGGCTGCGGGTTATTTTTGGATTGTGTGTGGTGGTGGGTGGGGGTGTCGCATCTGGGTTTTTCTCTTCTCCTGGCAGATGGGGTGCCAGCCCCTCCCCCTAGGAGAGGGGGCAGAGTGCTGGGTCAGGAATTCAGGGTGACTCAGCACCCATGGGTGCTGGGGAGGACCTTGCTGGAAACCCTGCTTGGGACGGATGGGCCGCCCTCTGGGCTTGGTTTGAGTGTCAGGCTTGTGTTGAGGACCGGGCAGACCAGGACTCTGTAGGAAAGGCTAGTCCAGACAGCCGGGTCAGGGCAGGTAAGTACCGTCTTCAAGGTACTGTGTGTTTGGTGGTATGTAGGGGAGCCCGAATGCCTGTCTGGTTTCTATGTCCCTGTGTAGCTAGAAGAGAGACTGGGCCAAGAGGAGGATGAAAGGGACAGTTACTACTCCGCTTTCTCTTTCTCACTAGTTCCTCTGCCCAGAAAGGACTAGGGGCCACCCTTACCAAGCTCAAAGTGGCTGAGCCAGGACTTGAACACAGGGCCAGCACTCAGATTTGCCTGGGGCAGCTCTGCTGCAGCCGGGCTGCATTAGTGAGAGTCGAGGGTGTCCAAGGAGTAGTGAATGCGCTGTGTCCCGCCGTGCCTGGCACGCCAGAACTGTTACATAAGCGTTTGTTCTTGTTATTATTTTTGAGGGGAGGCTCCTGGCATCTGGCTGTGTGTGTGTGGAGCGCCTGCCCAGGGCCAGCATTCTGCGAGCCCTGGGCCTGCCTGCATCTCCTTCAAGCCTTGTGGAAGGTAGGCACTACTGTGCCCTTTGTTTTATGGATGTGGATAGCTTGTGGCTGTCAGGTCCCTATGAGCACCCTGCTGTGAGGAATTCTGGGTAGCGGGTAACAGAGCAGTTTGCTAAAGGCCTAAGGGAACCTGGGATCTTAGGGGTGACCAGTGACACTGGCTGGTGAGTAGGGAGTCCGTTTTCTTCCTTACTCTTTGGAAACCTGGAGTGTTGGGACTGGTGACCTGTCTCCCATTGTCACAGGGTGAGGACTGAGGCTCTCTGCACCTGCCCAATGCTAAGGTAGCTCGAAGCCTGTAGAGACCCTCAGACACTTGGCTTCCATTCAGTTTCCTTCTAGGCCTAGACAGACAAACAGACACTTGACCTGGCGGGTCCCGGAGCCAGGGTCAGTGCAGCTCCATGGCTGTATGACCCAGTGTCTTGGTGGCTTCTGTCTACACCAGTGGCTGTTGGTCTACTTCTCCAGGACTTAGAAGCCAAACCTTGGCTGGACCTAGGAGATGGGGGAGGCTCTGCCTTTCCAGGGATGGGAGACTTTCATGTACCTCTGCAGCCAGACTGGCTTGGTATCCATCTCTCAGCATAAGTAGTTAGGAGGTCACAGAAGTGCCACTCTCACTGGAGGTGCATCTCCAGCAAGGTTGGTTTGTAGTCCCTGTCCCTACCCCATATCCTCCCCACTTCATGGATGGTTCATTTCCTGGCTCCAAAAATCAGGTACCCCTCCCCCAAGTAGAGTGGCAGTACAGACTGGAAGAGATGTGAACCCAGGCCCATCTGATAACTCCAGGATCAGGAAAAGCAGTGGTGGGTCAAAGGTCAAAGGCTTTTTTTTGTGGCCCACTATAGCAGAGGCCACTAGTGGGGTGACACACCCCACGGATCAGATCACTGGGCTGCCAGAGACCAGCTGGACCACAAGCTCGGAGACAGAACAGCAAGACGGGGAGAGGACAGCAGCCTGAAGGGTAATTGTAGGGTGAGGACAGTCCAGAGAGCTGCTGTCTATCCAGGACCTTGTCACAGGTGGGCTGCTGGGCCCTCTGGCTGCCAGGGCTGGTCAGCCATATTGGGTGGTTGTCTCTGCTGAGCCTTGCTAGGACAAGGGGCAACCAGAGCCTTCCCCACACCAGCTCAGGACTGGAGCCTTCACAACATGTCCTCTCTCATCCTACTGTCTAACACAGCCACCCACAACCTGGTGACGTTACCCAGGAGAAAAGTGGGTGTCGGGAAGGGAAGCTAGAGGCTGTGCTCGCTGTTGTGATCAGTTCAGCCTTGGCCGGAGCTTCTGCTGTAGGATTCTTCTGCCTGCCAAAGAGGCTCCGTGAGGGGAAGTGACTTCTCTAAGTTTGCATGACTTGAGAAGGGTAAAAGTTGGCGTGGGAGCCTGAGTCAGGGGGGACTGTCTCCTACAACCTTCTGAGGAATGTCCCCTTCCCCATGGCCAGCCCAGACTTGTTTGTTCTTTATCTCTTGTAGACATTTATTTGCCTGGTTTCTTTTCATTTATGTGACAAACATTTATTGAGCACCAGCTATCCGCCAGCTCCATTGTTCGAGTTGGAGCTAGGTGGTGACAGAGATTGAGGTGACAATTAACAGGGAGAGAAGGACACTTAAATATTCAGCCACTGGAACGACATAATGACAGGTGGGGATAAGTACTCTGAAGGAAGAAAAGTGGGGCAGGGAAGGGTGGGGGGGATGAGAAGGTCCCTGAGGGCTTCTGAGAAGAGGTGTCTCTGGGGCCAGCCTAGGCTAAGTGGGGAGCCCAGGACACTGTGTACAGCAGTCACTGAGCTGTGTGTTTCCCAAGCCTCCTTGAGACAGGCTCTAGTTCCCACCTCGGGCACAGAGGCAAAGTCACTGTTCTCAGGGCGGCTGAGCCAGGAGAGTCTGACTTCCCAGTTCAGTGTGATCCCAGAGGCTGTTCGCCTGCCCTCCTGTGACCTTAGACCTCCCCTTGGGGCTGATATGCCCCCCTCCTCGTCCCTTATCCTATTCTGGATTACCTATGGACCTGCTGAGATGGAGGGACCCCAGTAGCATCCCACCAACTACACCTGTTGGGGTTCAGATGTTGCTATTGGTGTAGGTTTGGGGCAGGGTGGGCAAAGCAGGGTAGGCAGAGAGAACTGATGACCAAGACCTTCCTACATTCTCTGAGGCAATGGCCAGGAGTCTCATTTTGTGATGTGTGGGGACCCACAACACAACTCTTCACAGGACTTTCTATGCTCAAAGAGCTTTTTTTTTTTAATACAAGATTATAGGGTAATTTAAAGGCGCAGGATTTGAAGGGGATTTAAACCAAGCTGGAATCTGGCAGATGGAGGACACATTTACTATGGGTAAAAGATGAGCAGGGTGTTCGTGTTGAAAAAACGCTACAAGCTTCCGTGCCAGACGACCAGTGTTGATGGAGTGACGGAGGTGGGTTTGAACCCAGGGCAGTTGGTGGGTTTGGACCCCTCCCTGCTGGCCTGGCCTTGCCATGGGGCTGACAACAGGCACACAACCTCTGAGGGTAAGATGAGCCCCAGGACCCTGTGACTTTGAGCTTTGTCTCCTGATGACTGGAGCCATCAAACTAGACGTTTGGTCTTTGTAGGCTTGCACTTCCTCATGGTGCACAAAGAGTCGGTCTACCCCAAGCAAAGGCTTGCTGCAGGCCTCTGGTGAGGGGCATTTACCTGCTAGTAACAATGTAACAACAGTAGAAACAATGTTGGGTGATATCTGGTAAGATGGTATTTGCCAGCTGGGCAGTGGTGCCAGACGCCTTTGATCCCAGTACTTGGGAGGCAGAGGCAGACGGATTTCTGAGTTCAAGGCCAGCCTGGTCTACAGAGTGAGTTCCAGGACAGCCAGGGCTACACAGAGAAACCCTGTCTCAAACCCCCTTCCCCCATGGTATTTGCCTATCCCAACACTAGGGAGGTAGAGGCAGAAAGGTCAGGAGTTCAAGGTTATCCTCTGCGGCATAGGAAGTTTGAGGCTAGCCTGGGCTACATAAGACCCTGACTCAAACTCCTCACTCATCAAAAGGAATCTATAGCAAACTGGTATGGTCATTTAGACAGCGATAAGAGGCTTGAGAAAATAAGACTGAGAAGTGGTAGAATGTACCTGAGGATGGGCCTCAGGGTCAGTAGGTGCAAATGTCCTGAGGCAGGCGGGAGGGGTGGCAGCAAAGGCTAGAACTGACAGAGGAGTGTGGAGGGTGGTGGACTCTTTCTGCAGGGCCTCTGAAGCCAAAGTGAGACCAACAGAGACTGTGTGAGCATGGCTGAGTGGGTGCCCCTGCCGGAGCCTGGCACCCACAGAATCCCTGATAAGTCTGGTGACGAACAAAACAGGCTCCTCGGCCCTGGAGGCTAGGCAAAGTGCAGTAGGTGAGGGAGCAGAGTGGCTGCCTGCCTGCCTGGCCCAGGAGAGCTGAGGGGTTCGAGCCTGTGACCCAAGGCCTGAAGCCATTCGAGTTGAGCCGTGTGCCAGGCAGGAAGAGGGGCCAGGCTGGCCAGGAGGGACTGGAAGAACAAAGGCTGAGAGCCAAGAAAGAGAGAGAAGTTCTCTGGGAAGCCATGACTGTGGGACAGAGGGCAGACGCCTGGGGGTGGGAGTGGGGGTGGGGTGGGGTGGGGTGAGGGCACAACACTCCATACTGCAGAAGGAAGCTGGGTCTCCTATGGTCTCAGGACTGGAAGACAGGCTGGACTTCTACGAGGCTTTTTTTTTCTTAATTTCCAGAGAATGTGGATCACTAATAAAAGAAAAAAAAAAAAAGTCAAAAGCATTCACAGTTTTAATGCCCAGAAATAAACCAGTTAATTCTTGCTGTGTGGCCTTAGATATGTTATTTTGCCTCTCTGTGCCTCTGATTTATTGCTTATTAAGTGGGATATTAGCCAACTGGCTTCATATGGGTAAGGAGGTAGTGACCACTAAGTCAGTGTCACATGACATATTTCAAATGATCCCGTCCTAGCACAGGGTGGGCCTTAGCCACTGGCCTTGTACAGTGCAGCAGAATCCATTATGTCCAGTACACATGAATTGGGCAAACATGCGCTTCTTTTCCCTGGCCATGACAAGAAGATAGCAACATTCCTCAGTGTTTTGAAAAGCTTTGACAGGTTTCAAGTTTCAGTTCATGCAGAGACCTCTGGAGATGGCATTTGTTAGCTTCTAGAATGTTCTTCCACAGATTTTCATCTCTCCCCCCCTTCATTGTAGCTAATGTTGCCAGTGCAGTGTGCACACCTCCTCCTTCTCCCTCAGCCATGGGACTTCCCTGGTCTGGAAACAGTTGCCTTGTGGAGAGGCTAGGTTCTCCCAGCTTCTCTTGCAGCTAGGAATGACCCCCGAGCTGTGAGCACAAACTGTAGGAGGGGCTTCTGGAAACTTCTCTGCAGGATTCCTTCCTTCTTCCTACATTCTGCCTGGAACTCAGAGGTTTCTAGAGCTGCAGAGACCATCTTGAACCCAGAGGCAACACTTCACACATAGTAGCAAACCCAAAAGACAAAAAAGGCATTTGAGTCCTGATGGCGGACTGCGGTGCCTCACTGGTCCTTGCTGGCCTTGCTCCGTGCTTGTTTATGTGAAGAAAAGAAGTCCCTGTTCACTGAGACCTTTGCCGTTCAGTTTCCTGTTACTGGCAAGCTGAATTCATTTCTGACACATTTGCCCAAATGGCACGGAGCTCACTGGGCCTCTTTGTCACCTGTGTTTCTCAGGGGTGGCCTAGTGCTTCCTTGTCTGGGCTGTTCTGCTGACACCGTTCCCCTGAGAGGAGAAAAGGTCTCTGTTAGATGAGGTGAAAGGGTTGATTTAATTCATTTGAATTACAGAAGTCATGTGTGAAGGCGTCTGGTGTCTCCAGCTGGCTCTGGAGTCTCAGCACGGTTCAGGTCAGGCGTGACCCAGGCCCTTGGGCTGGGTAGAAACTTCTCAGCTGGCTTCAGCTGGCTTCAGACCCTGCTTTCCCACCAGAGTCCAGAAAGGGGGCCCACGAGTGTCTAAGAGGTTCCAGCCCTGCTGTGGAGCATGGTGCATGTTGTCAACTGTGCAGGGCCCAGATGTCACCTGGAATGACCTCTTTGCCCCAAGCCCCAGCCACCAGCACCTGCTCCCTGGGGATGCCAGCCTGTCAGGGCTGGAAGGCATCTTTGCCAGGCACAAGGGCCAGCCCACCGAGATCGCTGCGGGACAAGTCAGGAGGCCAGGGAGCTGGCCGGGTAAGTTATTATTTTTATAGCTGTCACCAGATCCTTGGCCCAGCCCTGCAGCCCTGGCAGGGTCAGAGGCAGCCTGGGAGGAGAACGAATCCTCAGAGGCCTGGTAGGCAGGGCAGGGGCTGTGGAGAAGAGGGCACTGGGGTGGGACAGGGCCTGCTGGGACTGATGCACAGATGTGGCATTTCTTGCCTTCATCCCTGACCCCAGGCATATGCCATGAGGTTCTCACAGGCCACTCTAAGAACTGCATCGCTCCTGGCTTGAGTTCCCTTAGGCCTACTCCGAGGTCTTGGAGCACTCGTTTTACAGCTTTGTCCTGTCTGGTCCATGTGGCCATCTCCTCCTGCGGATTCCTCTTTTTTTTTGTGTGGTTTTTCGATACAGGGTTTCTCTGTGTAGCCCTGACTGTCCTGGAACTCACGCTGTAGACCAGGCTGGCCTCGAACTCTGGATTCCTCTTCTTTAATCTACCATCCACAAAGGCACTTAGTTGTCCCTGCCAGGGACCTCTAAGGGCCAAGCTAATGCTCAAGAGTCCCTTCCTACACCTAGGTTATCAGTACTCTGATTTTGTTGTTATGACAGTATGCCATGTAGCCCAGGTTATCCCTAAAAAGTTGATTTCCTTGCTTCTACTTCTTGAGTGCTGGGATCAGAGGCCTGCACTATGCTGGTTTCATGAGATGTTGGGGACTGAACCCTGGAGCTCGTACATGCTGGATAAGCCATATGCCCTGCCACTGTCCTGTGGTTACTGATAGCAAGAACTGGCGCACCTGTTTCTGTGACTTGTGTTAAAGGAATCCCATCCTGTGGTCCCCAAGTCCAAGTCCCCATTTTCCTAAGTGGCAGTGTGTGGCTTACTAGTCCTTTTTTATTGCTGAGTGGTCACTCATTTAATAGCTGGGGACACATCCATCTGAACTCTTTAGGGGTGGCTGAGGTGGACACTGTACAAACAGGTGGTCCAAAGAGTGGACTTCAGGGTCGCACTCCTGGGAAACATAGAAAATGAGAGATCTATCTGAATTCCTGCTCACAGTGATGACTCCTTAGTGTGTGTGTGTGTGTGTGTGTCTGTCTGTCTGTCTGTCTGTCTCTATGTTAAAAAAACACTTATCATTTTGAAAAGATCAAAGATTTTTAAGAAAATAAAAAAAACTCTGATGTATTTTATCTGAACTGAGAATAAATCACTGAGTCCTCATTAATCTTTCATGGTTTGTTTCTCTTAAACTTTTTGTTGGGGCTGGAGACACGGCACAGCCATGAAGAACACTGGCTGCTCTTTTCAGAGGACCCGGGTTCAATTTCCAGCACCAATGTGGCAGCTAACAACTGGAGTCTGTAACTCCAGTTCCAGGGGACCCGATGCCATCACAAAGACAAATATACTGGTAAAACACCAATGCATATAAAATAAGAATAAATAAATCTATTAAAATGTTTGTTTCTTGCTGGGCAGAGGTGGCACACACTTTTAATTCCAACACTTATGGGGCAAAGGGAGGCAGATCTCTGTGAGTCAAGGCCAGCCTGGTCTACAGAGTGAGTTCCAGGACAGCTAGGACTACACAGAGAAACCCTGTCTCAAAAAACCAAAAAATAAAATTTAACTAACTAACTAACTAACTAACTAAATAAATAAATAAATAACATATTTGTTTATTTGTTTCTGAGACAGTCTTACTATGTAGCTCTGGCTGGCCTGAAACTCACTACGTAGTCCAGGCCGGCCTTGGTGGCCTCCTGTCCTTCACTGTCTTTAGCAGGTCGGGGGACTCCAGGGAGCTGTTTGTGGGTTGATCCCCCAGCAACTCCACCAGTCTCCTTGAATGTGACTCAGGCTCTCAGCCTCTGCAGGACTCAGAGGGCTGAGTGCTACTCTCTGTCCCAGTGCTGACAGTCACACTCTGGTCACCTGACCAAAGCAAGTCCTGAAGGCTTCACTTTCAGTTTTGGTTTAGGGTTTTTGAGACCAAACTGCCCTGGCTGGCCTCAAACTTGATGTTCCTTCTCCAGTTTCTGTCTCTGGGGGTCTGGGCTCAGCAGTAGCCATCAACAGGGTCAGGGGTCAGGTTTGTAACACAGCTTCTGCCTCTTTATGCCCAACAGGCATTGGAGGGGAGGAACTTTGAAACAATGTAAGTAAGCTTGGATGGCCGCCAACTTTCAAGTAGGTACTTAGTTGCTTATAAAATAACCTTTTGTGGGTATTGATTGACTTATTTATTTCTTTCTATATGTGTGGATGTCAGAGGGCAACTTGGAGGAGGAGCTGGTTCTCCCCTCCCTGTGGGTCCCGAGGATCAGCTCAGGTGGTCAGGCTTGGCAGCAAGCAGGTTTACTTACACGAAGCCATCTCACTGGTTGGTCTTCTACTTACTTATTTATTGACTGGTTGTTGTTGTTGTTGTTGGTGGTGGTGGTGTGTGTGTGTGTGTGTGTGTGTGTGTGTGTATGGTATGATGAATCTGGGTATGTGTGTAGTATGTGGTGTGTGTGTGTGGTGTGTGTGTGTGGTATGTGTGTGTGTTTATGGTACGATGAGTCTGGATATGTGTGTGGTGTGGTGTGTGTGTATATAGTGTGCGTGTGTGGTGTGTGTATATGTGGTATGTGTGTGTGTGTTTATGGTATGATGAGTCTGGGTATGTGTGTAGTATGTGGTGTGTGTGTGGTATGTGTGTGTGTGTTTATGGTATGATGAATCTGGGTATGTGTGTGGTATGTGGTCTGTGTGTGGTGTGTGGGTATGTTTTCATGGGAGCGGGTGCATGTGTACCCGTGGAGGCTGTATGTCACAGGCAGGTGTCTTCCTCAGTGGCTCTCTACCTTATTTTTAAACACGGACTCTTTCACTGAACCCGGAGCTCATGGGTTTTGTTATACTGTCTGGCCATTGGGCCTAGGGTCTGCCTGTCTCCCCCGCCCCTGCACTGAGGTACAGGGTCACACCATCACGCATGGCTTCGATGTGGGTGCTGGGCGTCTGAGCAAAGGCCCGTAAGCTTGCAAGGCACCCACAGAGGCTTCACCGGCCCCTCGCTTATTTTACTGCTATACAGTCCTAATTTCTTTATTATCTGCTGGTTAAAGCAGCATCCCGCCGTCATTAGAACATCAACACTTTAATTTGTTAATATCCTAAACTCGTCTGGGGCTCTGATCTTGAACTCCTGCCCTGGCGCTCCGAGGACAAGGCTTAGGATACCCCACAGGCCCCCTCTTTCAGCTTCCCAGAGGTTCTCAGATTTTCTACAAAACTGAGAGATCTGTGACTCGTCTTCATAAGATGAAGATGCTGGACATCAGAGCTGGCCCTTTTCTCATCAGCAACTGGGCCCAGATAGATAGCAGGAGACAGCAATGGTGAGCTCTCCCTGTCAGCTCCTGGATGACTCCTGGTGTGGGTCAGGGTGCTGCGGCCTCAACACAGTGGCATTTGGAATGGAGTCATTCTCTCTTCTGGGCTTCCCATGCACCAAAGAGTAGATACCACAGCTCCTGTCTTCACCCAACAGACTCCATGGCTTCTCCCTGCAATGGGGTTTTGAATGCATGGTGATCCTCCTGCCTCAGCATCCTGATGCTGAGATTACGGGAGTAAGCACCCACTCTTAGATTGTTTGTTTGCTTGTTTGAGATAGGATCTCCTTGCGTAACCCACATTTACCTTTAACTTGCCATCCCCCTGCCTTAGTCACTGAAGTGCTGGGCTAGCAGATATGCCCCACCATGCCAGGCTCCGTCTTAGAAGCTTCCAGTTGTTGCTTGAAGGCAAAACTGCTTTTGGTTGAAAAATCTCTGGTACAGAGGGAGATTGAGTGGCCCTTGGTGGTATGTGGGAAGTATCTGCTTTCCCCGTACCTGTCATTTGGTTAGGAGGTCAGGCAGAGCCAGCATCAGCCTCCCTCCTAACCAAATGGGATAAACCCCGAGCTCCTTGAATCCCTGTCTCTTTCTGGGTTGGGTGGAAACTCTGGGATTTGGCCAGGGCCAGGGCTGGGGAGATACATCAGATACAGGGAGAGAACATTGCAAAATCAGTCCTTGGGCTGTGTCTCATTTAATCCTTGAAATCGCTCGGTGGGATGGGACACTTCCCTGTCCTCATTTCCAGCCATGAGACAAATTGCAGGTGTCCTCATAGGACACTCAGGAACCCAGTGTCACTCCTGCTGTCCCTGTGCAGAAGCATAGCTCTATCCCCCAGGAAATGTGGGGTAAATTCAAATCAAGGAATGCCCTACAGAATAACTGGCTTGTGCCCTCACTCATGTGGAGGTCATGAAGACTGAGGGAACGCCAAGGAAGAAACCGCTTTAGACGGTGAGACCCAAAACACAACGAAAGGGACTTATGTCACTCTGTATCAGACAAATGTCAGAAGACCCAGGTGGGAACAATTGTGATGCTGACTTAGACTCAGTTTTAGTACTGCGTGTGAGTGCACACATGTGAATGTGTGTGTGCTGGTGTTTACACTCATGTGCATGTGATGAAGGGCAGGAGATATTGGATGGGGGTGATGTCATATTCATAACTCACTCTCTAATGCAGACAGAAGGGCAACGCTAAGCCGGTCTGGCCGAATTCGCCTGGATTACTGGCTCTTAGGAGGATGGCTTGGTCCAGACCATCCTGGGCTGCACAATGATTTGAGACACTGTCTCAAAACTAAAAGAAAAGTCACAAAAAAAAGAGGGCCGAAGTGCAGGGAAGCTGTGGGAAGAGCAGCCTGAGGAGGCAGCCTGAGGAGACAGCCTGGAGTCTCACCCGTCTTCCCATTCCTCTGCATGTTTAAAATGATACCAAGAGAAACTCTGACCTCCAACGCACCCAAGAGAAAGAAAACGCTGGCAAACAGCTTGTGAGCTTGTAGCTCTCACAGACTCAAACCGAAGCTAAGGAATATTCCTGACGATAGCAAAATCACAGCTGAGCTGCAGATCTGAGCACATGGCTAGTGAATCTCGGAGGTGTTCACTGTGAGAGGGACGCGAGACACAAAGGGCCACTCTCTGTGTTATGTCTTCTGCTACAAAATCAAAGGACAGTCACCAGGGAGGCCCCAGTCACTCTGACAGTTTCCTCTGTGGGCAGCGGAGTTACTGCCTGGATAGGGGCATCAGGAAGCCTCCTGGGCAGTGAAGAGGTGTCTGGATCTTACCCAGGAAGGTGGTCCTCTGGATACATCAAAACCCACCTGAAGAACTGTATACAATGGGCCAGGCTCGATTGGTAGAGCATTTGCCTAATGTCAAGAGGCCCTGGGTTTCATTTCCTGGGCAAAAAGATGGTATCATGGTGATGCACGGCTGTCATCCCAGCATGAGGGAGGTGGGAGCAGGACTGTCAGACGTTGAAGGTCATCCTCCCCTACATAGGGGGTTTGAAGCCAGCAGGAGCTACGTAAGGCACCACTTTGGAAAACAAGAACAAAAGGAAATACACATAAGGTTCACAGAACTTGGTGCATCTGACCCACTCCCATATGAGCTGTGCTACACAGCTCAAACCTGAAGCCAGTGACACAACAACTGGAGGGACACATTGAAACAGAGGGGCGTGAGGTGGATGAGAGGCAGGAATGGGTTAAAGAGGACAAAGCAGGCAGGCAGGCAGGCAAGTGAAGGGGCCTGTGCAGGCAGTCATGTTTCCAGGGGAAGGGTTGTCCTAGGTACCTGAGCTCAAGGAGAAAAACAAAAACAATCCCAGGGTTCAAAGAGGCCATGTATATCGCTGGAAGTCACACAGTGAGTGGGTTTCAGGACCTGATTTGAACCCAGCTGTGAGGATACCAGTGTGTGCTCCCTTCCTGCTGCTCTGGTCTGGCCTCACCAGCAGGATGAACCCCATTGCAATCTGGGAGGCTCCCCAGGGCCTGGTGGAGATGGCGAAAGCAGTTTGGCAAAGAAGGTTCAATCCAGAGCTGTAGCTCCAAGTGGGGAGGGGGGTCAGTGGGGCACAGGCCCCCAGCAGAGCATCCACCTCTCCCGGGCCCGGGCAGCCCCAGCCTCCTACCTCCCCTGGCTTTTGCCTTGCTTCCTGGGTCAGAGCGTGGGATCTCTTGCCTCTGGGCTTGGGTACAAATCCAGTTTCTTCTGGCTTGGCAACACGGGCCAAGAGCCTGGGTTTCCAGCCCCAGAACCCAACCTCTTAGCCTCAACCAGGCAGCATGGGGGACTCAGAGGAGGGTGGAACTCACTCCGGTGCCTGTATCCCGGAATTACCAAGGAAGGAAGGAAGGAGGTTCTCAAACCCCAGCCTGCCAGAACAGAATGGAAAGTTCTAGAAAAGCACTTTTCTGACTGTCTGGGGTTGTAGAGGACTCTTACTGACCACAGTGGTGTTTGGGAAGGTTTTTAGCAATCTAAGGGGACTGTGGTAGGCTTCTGGGGGCATGCCTTATGCTCTCCAGGGCAGTCCTGGGATAGGTCTCAATCCTAGCACGCTGGAGGTCCTGCAGAAAGCTCATTTGTTTGAGGCCAGCCTGGGCTCCGGAATGAGATCCTGGTTAAAAAAACAAAACACAAAACAAAAAGACCAGGGGGCTGTCAAAATGTCTCAGTGGGAAAAGGCACTTGCCATTAAGCTGACCACTTGAGTTTGCTCTCTAGGAACACACACACACACACACACACACACACGATGATGATGATAAGAAAGAGGAGAAGGAGGAAGAGGAGGAGGAAGAGGAGGAGAAGGAGGAAGAGGAGGAAGAGGAGGAAAAAGAAGAAGAAGGAGGAGGAGGAGGAGGAGGGGGAGGAGGAGGAGGAGGAGGAAGAGGGCTGAAGACAGGCCAGGCAGGAGTCCAGAGCACCTTGGAAGGATGGAGCGCCCCTCTGCTCACAATGTGTGTGTGTGTGTGTGCCTGCCCTGCCAATCTCTTCTTTGCCCATATTTCTGGCTACAAATGTAGAGCCCAGGGTTTACCCCTGCCCCAGTGACCTTCCCAGGGGAGGACACAGGTCAGCGGGGTGAGTGGTGGGGACTGTTGTCCTCAACTTGCCACTGAATCTCAAAGGAGATGATTCAAGTAACCTGGCAGGCACATAGCCCTATAGAGCCAGACTCACAGCAACTCAGAGTCTTCTAGAACCACTAAAAATGTTAGACCAGTGGCAGCAGGCTGTTGTTAACTTGCACTGGCCAACACTTTCTCTTCCTCCCCCCTTTCTCCTTGTTCTGTTATTCTGCTTTTAATTTAGGTTTGTTTATTTGTGTGTGTATGTTTGAGGGTGCCACCCACCATTCATGTGTGGTCAGAGGACACACGTGGAAATTGGTTCTTTCCATCAAGCCCAGCTTTTGCACACGGGTTCTAGGGTTGGAGTCAGGTACCAACTGAGCCCTTTTCCCCAAATCCCAGTGTTAAAACCACTATTGGTTGTGGTTGTGGGAGGATGGGGAATTGAACCTAGGGCCTTGTATATGTGAGGCAAACGCTCTACCACCGAGTTACATCTCCAGCCAATTTTTACTTTTTATTTTGAGACATTGCCTTGCTCAGTTGCCCAGGTTGGCCTAGGACGTGCTCTATAGCCCAAACTTCAAGGCAGGTCTCAGCTTCCTGAGCAGCTGGAATCACAGGCCTGAACCTTCAGATCCTGCTACACTTATTTGAAACAATCTCATTCCATGAAGAACCAGGCTGACCTTGAACTCCCGGCCTCTGTCTCTGCTTTTTTTTTTTTTTTTTTTTTTTTGTTGTTTTTGTTGTTGTTTAGTTTTTCCTGACAGGGTTTCTCTGTGTAGCCCTGGCTGTCCTGGATCTCACTCTGTAGACCAGGCTGGCCTCAAACTCAGAAATCCACCTGCCTCTGCCTCCCAAGTGCTGGGATTAAAGGCGTGCGCCACCACTGCCCGGCCTGTTTCTGCTCTTATTCCTGTTGGTTACAAATGAAATCGGCTTTAGCAGTGTATGAGAACATTCTCAGAGATGTTTGCCATGAGGCCCAAGTTCGATACTGGATGGCCAGGCACAGGCTGAGCCTTCTTCTCACACCCCTCAGGGGCTTTTGACCTCTTGTTTATGCCTTTCTTTCATCTCTTTGCAAGTGTATATCTTTTTTCTCTTCGATCTCTTTTGACCACATGACCTTTTAGCTATCCCAGGAGCAGCGAAGGCAGGAGCTTGAAGTGATTTCCCAGTGGAGTTCACCTCATAGGCTTGCCCAGATCCTCTGCCCATGACCCAGTAACCATTCACTTGACTTCCCCAGGGCAGCTGACCTGTGAGCCACCCACTGGGGTGCTTGCTCTTGTGTTCAGTGTCTTCGTCTTGGCAACCCTTTTTGGGGTGCATCTGTGGTGCTTGGTGCCTGTTTTCCTCCAGAGTCATAGACCTTCAGATGACAAGCTGCTTGCTGTCCAGCTGGCTGTCAGTGGACACCGGGCCACGCCCATGCTTTGGCTGTGGGTTATGAAGGAAGGCATCATGGACATTTCTCGAATTCTCAAGCAAGCTCTGGCCTCTGCACATTTGTACCTGGGCAGCTAAGCCAGGCAAAGGTCACTCTGTGACCAGCTCCAGTGGATAGCATGGGGCGGGCAGGCAGACACAAGCCAGCCTCGGCAGCCAACCTGCTTGATGTCGGAGACCCTGTGGGCTCTGTGAGTCGTGTGTTAACATTTCCCAAGGTGCTTCTTCCTTCTAGTTTTTTGAAAAACTTACTCATTTTCCTTTATGATTATGAATGTTCTACCTGCATGTATGTACGCACACTGCACGCATGTATGTATGTGCATGGTGTGCAGGCCTGGTGGATCTCCTGAAACTGGGGTTACAGGTGGTTGTGAACCACCATGCATAGTTGCTGGGACCTGAGCCCAAGTCCTCTGAAAGTGTAGCCGGTGCTCTTAACCGCTCCAGCACCCCCAAAGATGCCTTCTTACACTAACTGTGTCACCACGACTCATTTCCGGGTTCCCAGATGTCCGATCTGCCTCTGAGTGGGGACCCTAGGACATCACATGCTGGGTGTCAGTGAGCAGCTGGCTGGTGAAGGAACTCATGCAAGTTAAAAGGAATAAACCTCAAACGCTTGCCTCCACCCCCACCCCAAAACCTCACTGAGTTCTTGTAGGACCCAGGGAACTAGATGTCAAACAACTGGAATTCTTTCTCCTCTCTTGTAACCCTGGCTGGCTTGGAACTCGCTATGTAGTCCAGGCTATAGTGGGGAGAGGAGAGGCAGGGGTACGCAAGTGGTAATGCCTTCCCAAGCAGAGCAGAATATGCTCCTCTGACTGCTTCCTCCCCCCCACCCCCACCTCCGGGTCCAAAGGATCAAAGAGATTTGAGTCCCAGTAATCTCTGGGAAGGCAGAAGGTCTGTGGTGGCTCAGCAGAAGGACTCGCTGGGCTTCCTGGTGGAGGTGATCTCTCAGGCATGAGAACTCTGTTTTCCCCCCAGCCCCCACACCCTCCTAGTTAACCCCAGGCAGGACCTCAGGGCAGGGAGACAACTTCTCTCAGGCTATGGACAGGTGAATGGGAGGAGATGGTGGGGTGGGCAAGAGGGATGATTCCAGTGGAAGACAGGCCTCAGCTGGCTCCCTGGGAGGGGCAGGAAGAGGATCAGACCCCTAGGGGGTTCCCAGCACCCCTTGTTCAGCATCCCCTAAGAACGGCTGGGAGCTGGTTCCAGGCTGTGTGGTCCTCTGTCACAGCTTGGTCTGCTTCCCTTTGGTATTCTGGCTTGTTCAGTGCTTTCCATCGCTGGTTTTATTACTCCCCCCACCCCCACTCTTCAAGAACCTCGGCACACAAGGAGTAAGGGTGCTGGGCAGTGGTGGGACACGCCTTTAATCCCAGCACTTGGGAGGCAGGGGCAGGCAGATTTCTGAGTTCGAGGCCAGCCTGGTCTACAGAGTGAGTTCTAGGACAGCCAGGGCTATACAGAGAAACCCTGTCTCAAAAAACAAACAAACAAACAAACAAAACAAAAAAAAAAGGGAGTAAGGGGTTCAGGAGAACTGGGGCTCCAGCCTTCCACACTTTAGGAGACTTCCTGCCAGAGACCTAGCCCAGCTGTCCATCATCTCCCTATTCTATTCTATTATTGATGGTCACGGCCAGGCGCCTCCAGCTTTGGGGGCTTCTGTTCTTGGGGTGTCTGGAGTAGACCCAGAGAGCTGTAGCTTGGCAAGGCTGCCTATTGCCCCTCATTAGGACTTTATGCCATGTCCCATGATTCTTCTGTCCTATAGCTTAGCAGACTTGGAGGTGAGGAGGTACACTCACGTGTACATATATGTGTGTGCTCATACGTGTGCAGGGGTATGAGGGATCACTGATACTTCCTGGACCAGAGAAGACTGGCGTCTACTAGGATGTGGGAAGGAGGCCTGGTAGAGGCGGGCAGGGAGGTAGAAGATTTCAGCCAGACAAGCTTTCTGGAATCTCAGACACCATGCAGGTACAGAAAGAGTGGATTGTTTCTCTACCTGTGTGAGAAGCAGGCGATGCGTGGATGGTTCTGGAAGAACTCCCAGGACAGGAGGCCCAGTGGCCTCTGCGGAAGGAAGCTGGGGGCTGGAGGGGGAGGGAGTCTCTCTGAAGCCCTGCCCAAGGCCCTGGAGTCATAGTCTGCCTGCAATTAGCTGTGTGGCCCTACGCCAGTGGTGTGCCCTCTCTGAGCTTTTGGTTTTCCCCATGTGTAAATGGGGGTCCCTCAGGGAGGCTCAGACCTACTGATCCTCCTCAGTCTTGTGTTCCCAGGAGGACCCGAGTCCTACCTCATCTTCCCGAAGCCCTGCAGGTCCAGGGTGGTATGGCCTGTTTTGGGGTGACCTAGCCAGAGCTGAGCTGGGGGAATTAAGCAGGTTCTATCCTGGCCTAGTCTGGGAAGAAGACACCTGTCACTACCCTGTGCCCCTGGGGCTAGCCAGAAGAGTGACCTCAGGCTGGAGACCAGGGGTCAAGTGAGCTGGGGGACAGAGGCAGAGAAACAGGGAGAAAGGCAGAATTAGCTAGGGGGATAGCAGCTGAGCTCTACCAGGGTGAGGATGGGGTGGGTCCACACAGTAGGTAGGGCACCACATGCCCACTGGGAAAGGAATAGGCACCCATATATGGGGACCCAGCTGCCATGGGCATGGCCCTCCAGCCACCGGTCACTTCTGTCGTTCAGGTTCTCCTGGGGCTGTGGCTGCCTCTCCAGGGGGCCTTGTTAGAGGGGAATTTGGAAGGCCTCAGTCCTGAGGTAATCACAGCCTGGAATGTTCTCTAGGAGGTCCAGGTGCCAGTGAATAGTGGACTCCCAGGGCTTTGTGTGTCAGGGCAGGCATACCTTTTTGTCCTAGTGCCTTCAAATGCACTAACGACCACACACCCTTGACAGCTCTTCTCAACTCCCTCTTAATGCCTTCTGTGGCTTCTAGGGCTGTAAACTAACCTTCGCCTCCAGCTCTGGCCTTCCTTCCTGGCCTCCTCTGGGGCTTGCTTCTGTTTTCCTTTGCCTGTTCTGAGACTAGGTCTTTCCACATCGCCATGGCTGGCCTTGTAATCACTTCTAGCCAGCAAGCCTTGCACTCAAGGCAATCCTCCTGCCTGTGATGTACCACCATGGCTGGCTTGACCTTCTGCTATTTTGTGAATCTTCTGAGTCTGACCTACCACAGGACCTTTGCACCTGCTGTGCTCCCTTCTGAGCTCTTGTCAGCTTTCAGAGCTCAGTCTATGCATCCTTCAGCTCAAAGTCCCCACTAGGGACTCAGAGAGGCTTGCTTCTCAGGCTCCTCAGACTCCTCAGACAGTCCAGGCTCTCTCCTCCCCAAAGCTCAGCACCTCTTTCTCTCTTGTGACCGTTGTTGGTTTTATTTAGCCCAGGCTGACCTTGAACTCACTATATATCCAGGGATGACTTTGAATTTCTAATTTTGCCTGTGCCTGTGCTGGGATCCCAGGCATGTACACTCTCTCTCTCTCTCTCTCTCTCTCTCTCTCTCTCTCTCTCTTTCATTTTATTTTTACTTTCTTACTTTCTCAATTTCTTTTAAATACAGGGTTTCATGGAACCCAGGTTGTGCTCCCTCCTGCTTCGGCCTCCTGAGGAGCTGGGGTTAGAGTTGTCTACTGCCAGGCCCAGCTATTGCTGGAGTTTTACAAGTGACTGGGGCCCACTGAAGAAGGAGTGAGGAGTGAGGGGTGAGGGTGAGGGATGAGGATGAGGGGTGAAGGATGAGGGTGAGGGATGAGGGTGAGGGGTGAGGGTGAGGGATGAGGGTGAGGGGTGAGGGATGAGGGTGAGGATGAGAGATGAGGGTGAGGGATGAGGGTGAGGATGAGGGATGAGGGTGAGGGATAAGGGTGAGGGGTGAGGGTGAGGGTTAGGGATGAGGATGAGGGTGAGGGGTGAGGGTGAGGGATGAGGGTGAGGGGTGAGG
>NW_021604638.1:7174870-7177497 GCF_004785775.1 Grammomys surdaster | reverse complement strand
TGTGTGTGTGTGTGTGTGTGTGTGTGTAGCAAACACTGGGCTTGGCCCTCAGCACTCCATAAACCAGGTGTGGTGGCACACGCCTGCAACCGAGCACTCAGGCGGAGGTGGGAGAATCAGGATTTCAGGGTCATCCTTGGTTACCATACTAGGTTCTAGGCCAGCCTGGGCCACACAAGCCTGTCTTAAAGTTTCTCGCTCTCTCTCTCTGTGTCGTGCGGGGTGGGCCGCTTCCCAGGCTCATGGCAGCAGTCGAAGCCTCCAGCCACGCTGAGCTCCCGACTCGCCCCGTCCCCACCCGACCTCTGACAGGAGCAGCTCTGAGTGAATCACCCATGAGTCCTCTGGCCTCCAGCGGCTCCCTCGCTCCCAGCCGTCTCTTTCTCTTCTCCGCGTGCTCGGGAGAGCCTGATGAAACATGACCTGGACCACAACCCTCCTGTGCTCCAGAGCCTCCCGTCGTGGCTCCCACTGCCTTAGAGATTAATCTTACAACCTGCAGATGCCAAAACATGAGTGGGTGACTCCTCCCCCCCTCCCTCCGCTTCCCAGGCTGCCTTCCCGGTCCCCTCCCCCTCCCTCTCCTTTGTCCCCTCCCCCACTCGCCCCGTCTCCAGCTGAGGCTGCCTGGGCTCTTCCAGGGACTCCTGCTAGCCTCGGGGTGTTTGTGTGGCTGCCTCCTCCACTTGGTGTGTCTTCTCTCTCCTCTTCACATAGACCCTCTGGTAGCGAACCGCCGGACTCTTTCTCGGGACCGCCGGACTTTTTCTCGGGCCCTTGGGCCCACCTCCAAGCTGCCATCTAGGGGCTTGTTAGAGAACGAGCTCTGAGAACAGGATCCCCCTCATTCGGGAGCAGGGGGGATGTCAGGGGCCAGCTGTGCACTCTCTGACATGCTCCTGGGCAGAGGTCCCTGAAGCCTGGCTGAGCCCCGTTCTGTCAGCACAGCCCGTGTCCTCCCGGCCCCCCAGTTCTCCCCAAAGCTGGCCCTCGATGAACTGCATTCACCCCCAGCCATGACTTAGACTCTGCTGCTGGAAACTTGAACTGATCCATCCCCAAGGGGAGACGTTCCAGGTGCTCCCTGCTTTTTTGATTTAGTCCTTGTAGCCCTCTGGATCCCTCACCCGCCTTGTCACCAAAGTCTCCTTAGCTGAAGTTGTTCCTGACCCCAGGATGCAAAGCAGGAGTCCTGCTGACTGCTTCCTTGGAGTGTTCCCAGTGCACCCTGCAAGGCTTAGCACACAGTACATGCTCAATAAATGTTTGTTGAATGACTGAATAAAGAAATAGCAGGATGGGTTGGAGGTTGGGAGCAAGGCCACCGTTTCTCCCATTCACACCCAGCCCAGACCTCACGGGGCCATGATGGCTACCGAAATGCCTGCCATCTCTTCTACATGCAGCCAAGACCAAGGCAGGAAGAGGTTCTCACATACCCACTTGAGACTGAAGAAAGCAGCTAGGTAGTGTGCCATGCCTTACCACGGTACTCAGGAGGCAGAGGCAGGCAGATCTCTGTGAGTGTGAGCCCAGCCGGGTCTATAGAGATAGTTCTAGAAGAGCCAGGACTACACAGAGAAACTCTCTTCTCAAAAAACAAAAACAAAAAATAAAAAACAAAAACCCCCCAGTGAGTGCAGAAATCATCCCCCGGCCTCTCCATAGAACCGTTCATCCGACTGGCTACCGTGCCCTCCTGTGTCCTCCATGTCCAGCCTTAGCTTACTACTGGTGGCTGAGGAGAGGGTCTTGTTTAGCTTAGGCAAATCATTGAGAGTGCCTACACTTACTCAGTGAGAGGACTTAGCTGTCCCGGTGCTGTGAAGCCCCCTGAACAGGACACTTCCAATGTCCCTGGGGCTGTCCTATGTTCCCTGAGAGCTCTTGGCAGTGGGTGTGGGCGGGGAGTGGAGGTGCGGCAGGGACGTCATCTGACCAAATCCCTGTAGATATTCTGAGAGCCAGGAATGGAGATCAGAAGGGCCCTGGGAGGGAAGCGAGGCAGAAGGCCAGGGTGAGAATGGAGACCCCAGCTAGACATCCCATGCTGTCACCTGCTCCCATCCCCCCAGTAATGGCACTTTTACAGGGCTATCCTCAGACACTGGACTCTGAAGTGACCACGGTTCCTATGGCATCTGTGACTTGTATGTGGCCTTGTGTAACCTTGGGGTGGGGGTGCAGATCACCTCAGAGAGAAGGAGGAGGCTGGAGGCTGTTATAGCAGGCTGTGGAGGGAAGGACCTGTCTGGGCATAGTATCCTGTGTGTGCGTGTGTGTGTGTTCACTGCTGGGAGGAGCTCTGGGTGTCCAGGGTACAGACTACAGCTCTGCGTTCCACAAGAGTCACTATTTAATAACCACAGCTACCGGGCCCTGTGTGCTTCCCAGATGTGGGGTCAGCCCCTGGGGGAGGGGCACAAGTCCTGTTGTCATTCCCTCATTATAGAGGTAGAAATGGCTTTAGAGACATTTGTGGTCTCCTGGGAAGAGAGAGCGAGCAAGCTTGGGACAGGGTGGTCTGGGTCCAAGTCCTCGCTACACCGAGATCTGTGCTGTCTGTGCAGTTATGTCTTCCTGCTAGCCCACGAGTGTCTGCTAGCCCACGAGTGTCTGCTAGCCCA
>NW_021604638.1:7144163-7174860 GCF_004785775.1 Grammomys surdaster | reverse complement strand
CTGCTAGCCCACGAGTGTCTGCTAGCCCACGAGTGTCTGCTAGCCCACGAGTGTCTGCTAGCCCACGAGTGTCTGCTTGCCCACGAGTGTCTGCTTGCCCATGAGTTTCTGTTTGTTTTTGAGACAGGGTCTTATGTAGCCAAGCATGAACTTGAGGCCCGCTCCCCCCTGCTCTCCTGCTCCCCGCCTCTGATGTGCCTTCAAGGCTGTGAGCTGAAGCTGAGTGCCGAGTCTGGGTGCCTCCCACGAAAGCTTGATCCTGGATGGATGCTCAGAATCATAGTCTCCAAGGTTTAAAGAGACACTCGTGACCTGTCCTGGTGTTCCTGTGGCCTCTTGTTAACTATGGTCACCCGCTGGAGTCATTGCGAAAGCCCTTTCTCTCTCCCCACTGTTGATAAAGCAAGGAAATCACTAAGCATTGTGCCATCCTGTGGCCAGCCCGTTGCCCCTTTCTTGCCTGGAGGCCTGGGTGAGGCCAGCTCCTCATTCTCCCTCAAGGAGGCTAGATGGATCTGAAGGGGGCTTTTGGGAGAGTGGGAGGGGACAGGCTGGGTGTCAGGTCCTCCATCACCCTTGGGCAATGGTGGCTCCAGCTTGCCTGGTGTCCAGGCAGGACCCAGCCCTTACTCTGCGTGTACTAACTGAGCTGTTTTTAAAGTCACCTTGAAGCCAGCCAGCCTCCCTATCCCTTCCGTCTGGTCTCAAGCTCCACTGCCTCTCCCACCCCCCATGGCAGTAACCACCAAGGTCTCTCTATTGCCACTTTCTTTTTTGAGGGGTGGGGGTGGGGGTTTCGAGACAAGGTTTTTCTGTGTAGCCCTGGCTGTCCTGGAACTCTCTCTGTAGACCAGGCTGGCCTCAAGCTCACAGAGATCCACTTGCCTCTGCCTCCTGAGTGCTGGGATTAAAGGCATGCACCACCATGCCCGGCTAGTTGTCACCAGTTTTATACACTAGTTTTATACACTGTATTATCTATTTAATGTCCCTGTCCCTCCTGGGAATGTCACTATTCTCAGTATGGGGACTGAGGTCTGTTGTGATCATTGCCCTGCCAGTATTCTGCACTCCGCAGGCCCTGGCTGGAGCAGAGATGGGGTGGGAACTGCTGGCAGCCCAGACATACAGCACAGCTTGAGAATGAGACCCACGACAGAAGTCACCCTCCTTCGGGGTCAGCTGGTTATTTGGTGGGTCTCTTTGTCATGCTCCGCTGTGGTGGTTTGAATATGCTTGGTCCCAATTAAATGTTGTCCTTATTAAGAGTTTCCATGGTCATGGTGTCTGTGCCACCTGTGCCCCCATCCAACCCCTCTCTCCCTTTCCCTACCCTGGCTTGCTTTGTTTCCTTATTTTTGGTCTTTTCTCCCTGAGAGAGCCAGCAGAGGACACCTTGTCCGGTGGGTCAGTGACAAGGCTTCGTGGACACCACAAGAGCAGGACAGTCCTGGTAAGGAGCTGTGCCAGTGGTCGGCTAAGTCAGAGGAAGAAGGAAGGGGGCCGAGCGGCTCGTGAGACCGGGCCACTAATGATACAGTGTTATAATGGGCACACAAAGAGCGCTAATCTGATATTCCGCGTGTGCTTCTTACAATAGATATAATCAGAGCCGCAGTTAGCTAAGTCATTCTCCACCTATCCGCACACTCCACCAAGATCGTTATCATCCTCCTTAATTAAGAGCCTAGCGAAGCTCGCTCGGCAGCCCACAGCCCAGCTCCAGGGAGTCCTGCCCAGCAGGTCCTCCCTAGGCTGGGATAATAGCTACCCCCACATGGCCGGGCGAGGCCATGTTGCCGGCCCCATCCCAGGCTGTCCCGGGCTCCAAGGCCTTAGGAGTCAACTCTACTGCAGCAGGCAGCCCCTGGGCCAGGCCAGCCTGGAGATGTGTTGGGTCTGGGGCGTGTGGCTTATGCCGTGAATTTACATGCTTGGCCCACGCTGAAAATCAGGCTACAGTCTGGTTTCCCTGGAGCAGTGGGAAGATAAAGAGAGTGAGGTCAGGGCCATATTTGCCTACTGCCGGTTCATCCGAACATCTCTGTCTGGAGTCTTTGGGCCGCTGAGTTTGAGGCTCTCCTGTGGTGCTGGGACTCATTTATAAGACAGGCCATGAGGTTCAAAAGGGCAAGTAACTGACTGCACAGTGAACCTTGGACTCAGGCTGGTGTGTACTCGCTGGGGACAGAGGTAGATTCTACTTTTAGTTTCCAGACTCCATAGCACCACTCCTGGCCTGGAGGAGGAACTGCAGCCTGGAATCCCTGTATTACTCCCAACCCTGATGCACAGGTAGTCCCTTGCGGCAGAGCCAGGTTGGTGCTTTTACAATTGTGGAACAGTATTTGTTAGCATCCTTTCCTGATCTCCTAGAGGTAGCGGAGTCGGGTTCCCGGGGGTGGAGAAGCTCAAGAGATCGGAAGCCGGCATTTTGAAAGGAAGCTCAGCGATCTCATGGCCGTGATCCTCAGCCTGGGTCTCAGGAGAGAGGAAGTGGTGGTGGTGGGGACAGAAGCTGGCAGAGAAGGTTCAGCGTCGTATGCCACAGAGCACAGAGCCTGTCCCGTTGAACCAACGATGAATCCAGTAAAGTCGTGTTCCCCGTCCCATCCTGTCTGTCCCACATGTGCGAGAGAGGGGTGGTGGGGTGGTGGTGGGGAGTCTGTCTTGTTGTCCGTCCCACCACGTGCCTCCTAAACAGACTTTGGCTCCACCAATTGGGAGCAGAGGTTCTCCTTTTTTTTTTTTTTTTTGAGATTCTACTTTTAGTTTTCCGACTTCATAGTGCCTCTCCTGGCCTGGAGGAGGGACTGCAGCCTGGAATCCCTGTATTACCTCCAATCCCCTAAGGTCCTAAGCCCTTGCTAGGGTCACTCTGACCCCAACTGGCCAGTGTGGGCCAGCCAGACTCCCAGGACCCAATTCGAAGAGCATCCAACACTTGTGGCCAGCTCCCCACTGACGCGAGAGACTGAATAACAGCCTCAACCATCATGTGCTTTTACTAAAAATAAACTTGACATACTTTTGCATTGGGAAAGAACGCAGATTCCAAGCATTCTCAAAGGGCAAAGACGGGGAAAAGAAAGAATGGAAATTGGATTTTTTGAGCTTAGTAATTAATTAGTGCCTGTAAACATATGATTCATGCTTTTTTCCTGGCTGTTTTTTTTTTCTTTCCATTTTGCGTGGTCTTTCATAGAGACGGGAGAAAGGAGACCAGAACAAAGAGAGAGGGTGGGGCAGAGACCGGAAGGGTTAGCAAGTCTTGGCCAACTGTAAAGGAACGGGGCACTCAGTCTTCAGGTGGCTTGGTCTTCAGCTAGGAAGATGGTGACATGTCCAAAGGATATGAGTGGCTATAGTGGAGGGACAGGGGACAAGGTTACACAGATGTCCCCTGAGAGGTGTGATGGCCTTATTATGGTGTTACACTTAATCCTGAAGGACAGAGACGCATGGTGGAGTTTTGAGCTAGGGAGAAGTGTCATCTAGCCCATACAGTGGAGGGTACTTTTTTCTTTATCCCAAGACAATTTCTCTGCATAGTCCTGGCTGTCCTGGAATTAGCTCTGTAGACCAGGCTAGCCTCAAACTCAAAGAGATCTGCCTGCCTCTGCCTCCCGAGTGTTGGAACTAAAGGCGTGCTCTGCCACCGCCTCTGTCACCTCCACTCAGATGATGGTTTGTGTTGCTGAGTTTTCCCAGTGAGCACCTCAGGGCCGTGTCTCTCAGAGGGATGTGTGTTAATGTCTGCCTCTTTCCTACAGAGCACTGCCCAAGTGTCATAAGGGACCTTGTCTGCCCTTTTGTTTCTGTGTTTCCAGGGCCTAGGCTGTGTTTGTCACCTTGGCTTAAGGCCAGGGCAGAGAGGCCACCCAAGGTCAACATAGGATGAGAGAGGCAGGCTTTATCAAACTCAAACTCTGGGGATGTGGTTTTGGAAAACTCTGTATAGGGTAAGCTTCTCAAAGGGAGGCATACAAGCACAGTTTGTGCTACCAGCCCACCCCAGCACCCTTTCTGATTCCAGATAGTCTCTGCACTGGATCATAGATCTCCCCCACCCCCCACAAAATGACCCATGAGGTTGGAATGTTGTTATATGCACTGCTTGGGAAAACAAGACCCAGGGAGGACTGATGAAGCCACAGACACTGGTTACAGGTGGGGACCTGGCATGGAGTTGAGTTCCAACTGGGGTGTCTGCTCAGAATCTCTTCTTTGAGGTGGAGGTTGGTTCCAGCGCCACCAGCTCTGCACACAGGTGCTGTGTGTCCTGGGGCCAAATGGTTTGCCTCTCTGAGCACCTTTAAGTGGGCATAAGTACACTTGTTGACAGGGGGTTGGGTGGGGTCTGGGAGGTCTGAGCTGCCACAGGAGTGCAGTCTTCAAGGTGTTCTCAGGTGCTCTGCCCGTAGGCCCTTCTGGCTCGTGACCTCTCTTCACTCAACACTCCAATGGAGACTTCCCTCCAGCCGCCCACTCAGCCTTGATTCACCCAGGCTGTGAGCCTCTACCTTCTGCCTGTTTTGTTCTTCTTTTTCTTAGTAAAACCGCTGCCTTCCCCAGTGGCCAAAGCTCCCATCAGGGAACAGGCAGGCAGGGGCCCCTGTCATCGCACAGAGCCATCTCCCCAGCTTCCTCGTCCCACTCACCCTGGCTTTGAGGACTGAAGTCACCAGGCATGAGCCCTGGGCTGGGGACATGAGGGCTTAGATAATTATCATGGGGTAGTGAGGCTTTGCCTAGAGTTCCCATAACGGGGGCAGCTTGGCTGGTGGGATAGCCAGGGCAAGCCAGAGGAGGACTCCTGGGAAAGTTGGCAGCCACCGTGCCAGGCGAGGGAGTGTGTGGGCAGGCTCACCCAGGTGCAAGGGGGTGCACAGGGGGGCATGTGGCTTGGGAATATGAGGAACACTGGGGGAGCTGCCTCACGGAGAGGCAGCTGTTAGTGAGCACATGCAGAGAGGTGCCCTGGGAAAGGAAAGGGTGGTGAGTACCAAAGGATACACCTTGACAGTAAGATGTGTGAATGAGATGGGTACCACACACCTTTAAGCCCAGTGCTTGGAAGGTAGATGCATGAAGATCTTTGTGAGTCTGAGGCCAGCCTGGTCTATGCAGTGAATTTCAGGAGAGCCAGGGATGTGAGTCCCTGTCCTAAACAAACAAAACAAAAAGATATGCAAATAAGCATGTGGCATGGTTGAACACCAAATCTACCTGACATCGAAGCCATGGTGGAGGGATTGTGCCTCTGGCAGGCTTCATGGCGGGAGTGAGCCTAGAGGCAGGTGAGCAGAGGGAAGAGCACTTGCCCTAAGAGTGGCTCTCTGGGCCTTGCTTCTCTGTTCTGTTGTCGTTTTGCTGTGAAATTCCCATGCTGAGCCTGTCTTCTCCCATGGAACGCAGACCTGACGCTGCATGGTTTTCTCGGGCCAGTGAGAGGCTGCAGACAGACAGACGCAGGGACCCAGCCAGCAGATACTCTGCTGGAGGAGCTGGAGCTCGGAACTCATCCTTCTGTCTGTCAGTGTGTTGGAATGTGGTGGAGCCTTGGTTTTTGATGGGGGTGGGTGCAAATCTCAGCTTCCCAGATTCTGACCTGTTCTCCATAACAGAGTTGATTTGGAGCTGGCTTGACTCTCCAAGGTGAGCCGTGTGTCCTCACAGCAAGCACACCATATGCTGGTGGCAGGCAGGATACAAAAAAACACACCGTAGGCAGAGACAGGAAAATTCCCTGAAGCTTATGGGCTAGCCAGACTGGCATACACTGTGGTGAGCAAAACCAGATACCATCTCAGACATGGTGGCAGGTGAGGACCAACACCCAAGGTTGTCATCTGACCTCTAAATGTGTGCTTTGGCGCGCGTGTGCGCGCGCACACACACACACACACACACACACACACACACACTTACACATACACACACACACACACACACACACACGCATGACTTAAAAACATACACAATGTGCCAAGCTTGGGTGTCTGAGGATGTCCTGGCCTGTGAGCTTCATCAGGGTGAAGAGGTCACTAGGCTAGACCTCCCAATGTGTACCTGCTGCACAGCAGGGATGTGCTTAGAAGGAGAAAACTTGGAGTTTTTGTTTTCCTCAGGACCCTAGCGAGGCCACTCTGTCCCAAATGAGGTAATTTCTTGTGAGGCATGGTCTTCTGTCCCTTGCACTGGGACAGAAATGAGGTAAGAGAGGTGATATCACCAGCCTAAGGAGAAACTGGGGGTGTTTGGCCTTGGCCCTGCCTTTTTGAGATAGCAGTCTTGGGGTACTTTCACTGTATGGGGTGTCCCATACAGTGTAGCACATGCCTGGAGAGGAAACAGCCTCGGCGGAGGTTCGAGGCTCAGTGTATTCTGGGCAGCATTCCCGACTGGGGATGGGAGTGGCTTTGTGCGCATGGGAACTGACTTGGGGTGAAGGTTGGCAGCCTTCGGAAGACCCAGCCTCTCCTGAAACAGCCCTCTGCCCTTGCTTGGGTATTCTGCCATTGTTACCAGTGGGCCCCTAGAGGCATCTTCTGTAGTTGTCCACGCTGTGAACTTCCTTTCTATGTGCAGAAGTTCTCTATTCTGCTCGGCTGCATGAGTGAGGATACTGTTGTGCTTCCTTTACAGTTAGACCATGGGCCTATGACACAGCTTGGACAATCAGCTGCATCATCCTGGGCTGGTAGGACATGGAGAATTTTGTCTCCATTCAGAGGCCTCCGTCTATGTAGGCAGGTCATGGGACTCCCCAGCTCCAAAGCCTCCCTGGCTACCCTTACCCCTTAAGATAGAACCTAGGCCCCCTCCTCAGATGCCCTGCTGATCTTACTTCCTTCTTCTGAGGGTTCAGAGTACATGCTTCCCTCAGGGCCGAGCACTAGCGGCTCTCTTTGGCTGTTTACATGTCACATGTGAGTGAGGGTGTGAGGCTGGAACAGAGACCCGGGGCCTTGCAGGCTGGAGGCAGAATAACAAGCAGGGTGACCTTATAAAATACCACCAGATATGCAATCTGTCTGAAGCTGTAGCAGTGACTTTGTGAGTGACTAAGTAACAGATGCCTGGAAATGTCCTGGACAGTGGTTCTCTTGACTCAGTTTGACTCACCTTAGTTAGGATTAATGATGCAGATCTGTAATCACAGCTGAGGCAGGAGGATCACAAGTTCAAATTTAGCCTGGGCTACAGAGTGAGTTCAAGGCCAGCCTGGATAACCTAATAAGACCTTGTGTCAAAATATAGAGTGGAAAAAGGCATGTGTTGTAACTCAGTGACAGAGTGGCTGATGTGAAGACCAGAATTCAGTTTCTAGTATCATAACCAACTAACCAACCCACCGACCAACCAGTCAACCAATCAACCAACCAAAATCCAACAAACCAAGCAAGAAACCAACCAAAACTCCAACCAACCAACCAACTAAAAACCCAACCAACCAACCAACCAACCAACCAAACAGTCAGCAAATCAACCAACCAACCAAGTAAACAGTCAACCAACCAACCAACCAACCAACCAATCAACCAACCAAACAAACAAATAAAAAAACAACCAACCAACCAGAAACCAACCAACCAGAAACCAACAAACCAAGCAAAAACCATCCAAAACCCCAATCAACCAACCAAAAACCAACCAACCAGTCAACCTACCAACCAAACAACCAATCAACCAACCAACCAGTCAACTAACCAACTAATCAAAACACCAAAACCCAGTCAACCAGCCAATCAAACCAACCAAACCAACCAACCAACCAACTAACCAAAAACCAACCAAACAACGAAAAAAAAAAATCAACCAGCCAACCAACTAAACAATCAAATCCCCTCTCCACCCCCCAAAACAAACAAACAAACAAACAAAAAACAAAGAAGAAAAAAAAAAAAGAAAAAAAAAAACCAACCAACCTGGTGGCGCACGCCTTTAATCCCAGCACTTGGGAGGCAGAGGCAGGAGGATTTCTGAGTTCGAGGCCAGCCTGGTCTACAGAGTGAGTTCCAGGACAGCCAGGGCTACACAGAGAAACCCTGTCTCAAAAAAACAAACAAACAAACAAACAAAAAAAAAAAAAAGAAAAAGAAAAAACCAACCAACCAATCAACCAACCAAAAACTGAAACAGCCAACCAATCGATCAACCGGACCCCAAACCAAAACCTTGCTTCCATAGGACTTGATTCAAGGTGATTCAACCCAACACCATTCAGTTGTCGAGCTGAGCTCTCATGGGCCAGATCCACTTTCTTACACACTCCTTCTGTGCAGCATGGCTTAGCCCCCTCATGGGCAGCCCCCTAACCGTGCACTCCTCCTAGCTGGGTGGTGTCCTGGACTCTCCCAGCTCAGTTCCTGACCTCACCCCAGCTCACTCTGGCTCAGGCCCTCAAGCTGCTCACTGCTTACCTCAGCTCACCTTGAGTTAGTTCGTTGGTTCCATTCACTGGGTCCACCCTGTCACCCAGCATGGCTCTACCCATCCGCTCAGCCCAGCCATACCCACAGCTCTGCTCACCTACCTCATCCAGCAGGTGGTACCTCATGGCCACCTGCCTCCTCAGACACACCCCAGGCCTTGCAGGAAAGAGGGGCTTCTGGGAAAAGATGGCTCAGTAGGTACTTGCTACCAAGCCTGACAACCTGAGCTTCATCTTTGGGACCCAAATAGTGGATAGAATGGAGGCCTGCAAGTTGTCTTCTGATTTCTACATAAGTGCTTTTCTTTTTCACACACTCGTGTACACACACACACACATTAAATAAATAAATGAATAAATAAATAAATAAATAAATAAATAATTGAGAAAGATAGGCGTTTCCAATCGGGTCCTGGGGTTCCTGTGTGACTGGGATGTGGGAACCTTAGGTTGGGGGGTGAGCAGAGGTCAGCGTCCCCGGGGAGCCCGAACGGTCCCTTACAGAAAGAAGAGTTGGCAGGCAGAATGCGGGACAGAAGGTGTTCCCTACTGAAGGAACAACAGGTGCAAAGGGACTGAGGCAGAGGACAGAGATCAGAAGCCTAGGACCAGGGTGAACCTCAGGCTGCAGTGCAGAAATGACTGATGGGGGAGGGGCGCCAGGGTGGTGGCTGTAGGACATACTCAGACCCTTGTGAGGTTGGTGGTCTCAAGATGTCAGGGAGTCACTATGCAATGTGGAGAAATTGGGAACACATCCCTCTGACTGTTGGCAGGGTCACAGGACCAGACAGGTCACTGGGTACCATGAAGCTCATGGAACACTGGGGACAGATAGGAGATAGATAGCCTTGGAAAACCAACCTTGAAAATGATCAGGGCTGGGCAGATTCATGGACCAGGCCTTGTTTACTGACCCTAACACAGAGTGACTAATTTAACCTTCACAGTGACCTCAGGAAGAGGGATCATTGCTGACCCTGCTTTGTAGATGAAGAAACCTGAAGCCCAGAGATGCTAAGATGTCTGTCTGAGGGGCACAGCTCCCAAGGAACAGAGATGGGATCTGAATTCGGGCACAGATGCACTGGAAGCCTCGGAGGCAATGGGTGCTCTTGACATCCCCTGGCAGGTGGCTCCGTAGGGACTTGAATCATCCACACCCCTAAGTTAGTGTCTGATTCCTTCTGGAGGCAGACGTCTCTGCTAGCTTTCCATAGGAGTCCAAGACCCCAGGCCACGGGGAGACTTGAGCCTCGGGTCGAAAGTGCCATGTAGACAGCTCAATGGCGTCTTAGGCTCTTCAGCTATGGCATCCCTCCTTTTGATTGATTGATTGATTGATGATTGGTTGATTGGTCTGAGGCTAGAACATAGCCATGCTAGGCAGGTGTTTGAGGGAGTTGTTCCAGGTCCAGTCTCCGACATTAGAACTGAACAAGTACACGAGGTACTGGGAGTGGGTCTTCATCTTCCCTCAGCCCCCACCCCTTGCACGTGGCTGCCCTTGGTCCCAAAGATGCAAGCAATCCAGCTTCTTGTAGCCACCCAGAGGTTTCTGTCTGAGCTGCCCCCTCCCTCCCCCACCCTACTTTCTGTTTGCCCCCCACAGGCTCCTCTAGCCCCCAGTTTCCCACCCCAGGCCCTTTGCCTGGAATGCTTTCCCCACAGCAGCTGCAGTCAATTCTATGTCTTCTATGTCTGTCATCCCCATCACCTCTTCAGGTGACCCTTTCTGAGCATCTGAGCTAACATGTCTCCCTATCCTTTCTGCTCACATGACCTGCTTTTGTTTTATGACATACTGGATACCTGCTGGATGTCTGCCAGGGGACTGAACTCCTGCAGGCAGGGGCCCTTGTCTGTGTCAGACCCTGCTCCATCCCATGATCAGGCATACAGTAGGCATTTAATATATGCTTGTGGAATGAATAAATTGGTAAGAGGAGGAATGAATTGAGGGAATGAATTAAGAGTTGAGGTGACAGAGCCAGAAGTGGCACACATCTTTAATCCCAGCACTTAGGAGGCAGAGGCAGGAGGATCTCTGTGAGTTCGAGGCCAACCTAGTCTACAGAGTGAGTTCCAGGATAACCAGGGCTACACTGAGAAACCCTGTATCAAACAACAACAACAACAACAACAACAAAAAGATTGGGACTACGGTTTCAGCTCGGGGACCGTACCCAAGGGTCTCATCTAAATTTGTGTTTGAGTATTTCCCATGGTCCATTAAAAGGAAAAGAAAAAGGAAAAAAAAAAAGAGGCGACAGAAGGAAAAACAGCTTAGGTGTGTGTCGAGCCTCTTTTCCCTGGTTTCTTTGCTAGAGGAGGAGCCTCCTTGGGGCAGGAGGGCACTGGGCAGGGTTGGGCGGAAAATCCTTCCAGTGTTTTTATCCCCTACTAACCAGCTCAGACACCCCCGATAGAGTGTAACAGCCGAGCGCCTTATCAGCAGCATCTCTAGGGCCTGCTCGCAAACAGCTATTAATCACACCACTCCACCACCCTGCTCTCCTTCCTCCTGGTGCCTCCCGTGGAAACTGAGGCCCAGAGAGATGAGGCCTGGTGATGCAGGAGCATGGGGTATTTGGCCCTGAGCTTTCTAATGTGAGCTGGAGGAGAGGCAAAATCTTCTGCATGACCAAGGGGCCCTGCCCCCAGTTTTGGGCCTCCAGCCCTCCCTGGAGCCCCAGGGGCCTTCCAAGGTGGCCTCTTAATCACTGCTGGGTAATTAAGGAGGTTGGACAACTCCACCTGGCTCTCGAGGGCCTGTCTGGGAAGGGACTGCAACCTGGCTGCACTCCACCGTGGGGCCCTGCTCCTCAGCTGAGCCCCACCTGCATGGGTCTCTGGGTGCCCACGTGAAGAGCCTGGGGTCCTTGGTGGGTGAGGGGCTGTTGTGGGAGGCAGGGTTGCCACCACTATGGGTACCCCCCGAGTCAGGCACAGCGTGGGCGGCAGTGGCTGGGCTAATGAGGCTCCACACTGCCAAGGAGAACTGGAGGAGTTCAGACAGGTTCTGGGTGAGGTGAGTTTCGTGGGCCGGGCAGAGTCATGGCCCTATGCCATGTGTGTTCTCTTAGTCTGTGGGGGGCTGCCAAGACCCCAGCCCACCGGTGCCCTGCTCCCTGCCCTACTGATGGTACTAAGAAAAGGATGCGGGAGTGATAAGGGCATGGTGAGGGAAGGACGCACTCCACCCGCTGTGGGGAGCCACACCTGTGACCACAGCACGGGGTCTGGGTTCGGGTGGGTTGTGGTCTGTGTTTGAATACACACTTGTTTGTACCCAAGGAATGGCAACGGCTTCAAGGGCTGATCTTGACTTTGCAGCTTAAATCTCAGAGTGCCCTGGTCCACTTGCCTTGAGTAAGTGACTCTTCCTCTGGTCCATGTGGCTCTGACTGGGATGTGGCATTGGTGAACAGGGAGGGATCATGGATGGCTCCTTGGATCTGTGTCCCTGAAGAGGCTGACACTGCTCCTGAAGGCTCACACCTGCTCCCCCAAGCCCATCAAAGAAGCCATTCAGGCCCTTGGGGGAAACTCTGGAGCCTAGGAGGCTGTAGAAGATGTTTCCAGAGCCAGCTGTGCGGCTTGGTGCCTGGAGGACAGGGGTATGAGAACCTAGGGTCTTCAGCGGATAGGCAGGGGCGGAGCTGGCGCTGGAGCACCTGCAGCGCCTGGGTTTTATTATCCCAGCCTTTGCTCCTGATCTGGGTCGCATGGATTTGCAGCTGACTTACCTGCATTTGGTGGACAGTATGACACTTGACACAGTTAACAGTTGTGTAATCATCACCAGAGCCAAGAACCAGACTTTTTCCATCATTACAAAGTTCCCTAGTGCCCTTGGCCCCACATCCCTCTGCCCCCCCCCAGCCTTCCATTTCAAGGGAGCTCAGACTCACAGAGAAGTGAGAAACCTACCACAGACCAACAGTACCCTTTACCACATTGCCTGGAGGTCACAGTGCCCATCTTCAGCCCCCTTCCCCCTCCCCGCCCCGACCCCGCAAGTGCTCAGCCGACCCTGCATGTGCTCAGCTGGAGGCATTCTTGCTTCTTCACTTGAGCCCTCCATGTCCATCTCTGAAGGACCCAGGTGTTTCAAACCCCACAAAGCCATGCACTAGCCTGAGAATCGCAACATTGTTGCATTTTGCTGACTTTCAGCCCTCTCTCAAATAACTCGGATTGTCAAACGTCCCTTACAACTGATCTTCATTGTTGTTGTTTTATTTTTCTGGTCCAGAGTCCAATCTGGGTCATCTCTGGCACTGGGTGGCAAAAGGTTCCTTTTTCTTCTTTGTTTTGCAACACTCGTTTTGGTTTTGCTGGACTAAAGAACACACTGTTTTAAAACTACCCCTGAGTTTCCTTAATCCAGGAGCCACAAAGGGGACCACAGTGAGACAGGAGTGTCAAGGAAGGGGCTGCAGATCTAGGGCATGGGGTGTCCTGAGGGGCTGTTCTGAAAGTGTTGATTAAAGAGAAGGAAGTGGGTGGGGACAGCCAGACACAGGGACAAAGAATGGGAGATGTAGTCATGCCGAGAACCTGAAAGCACAAGGTAGAAGCCACTCAACCAGGTGCAAAATCCTGGCTTTCATTCACTGGCTGTGAGATCTGGGGTTCACCTATGGACACCTATGGTGCCTCAATGTCTCTTCTGTGAAATGGGAGTAATGTATCCTGTCCACTGCTGTGAAGACCGAACAAGCTATGACGGAGTGCTCAGTGATGGTCACTGTCTCTTACAGTTCGGTGACAGCTGCACCAGAGAATGTTTTTGCCCATGTAGGTGGACATATGTACAGAGGCAGTGGACTCTTCACCATACTCTCCTGACCCAACTGTCCACCAGGGAAAAGTTCTAATTTCACTGCTTCTTGTCTGTGTCGGTCTCTTTGTGTGTCCCCGCGCCAATGCCTCCCTGAAACGCTTTCCTGTGGTGCTTTCTAGAAGGGCTCTCTGTCTTCACACATCTTCCTGCTTTAGGGTTTCTGATGCTATCAGAAACCTGCACGTGGTTTGCATCCCGCCGCAGACCTGGGGTGCTCCCTGCAGCTCTTCTTCTCTGAGGTGGCAAGGTCCGATGGTGGAGACAGTGATTCAGCTTTCTAGTTCCCTGTATATGGAGACCCAGGCTGGTGGGTTGTTGCCATGCCTATTACACCACAACCATGTGCTCTGTGCCCTGTGGCCTGCGTGGCTTCCCACTGAGTTCCTAGAAGCTGCCTGGCTGGGTCAAAAGTCAAGTGCATCTTGGGCTCAACTCAGCCGTGGAGGAGCCGCGGCCTGGACCCTGCGCATGCACCATTCACTATGGTGAGGGCTTCGGCAGGTCTGTTCATCTTTCCCACAAGCAATACCATACGGACATCTCTGTGTCTTTGTGTACAGGGATTCCCAACGTCCCCATGAAGTTGCAAGGAGGGAAAGCTGAACTTGAGGGGCCGCCATAGCTGTAAGGCTGTGGGGTTGGAGGTGGCTGTGGGCTCTCAGGCAGCCCCCGCTTGCTTCTAGTGTTCCCTGCTTGAGGTGTCAGTCCTACAGCCCCATGGATTCAGGACAGGCTTTTTAGTTTATTTTAAAACTACATTTTACATTTTATTATATTTTATTTAATCTGCATGCGTATGCTCGGGGGTCTTTCCACCACGTGATGTGGTTCTGGAGATGGAACTCAGGTCATTAGGCTTGGTAGCAAGTAGTACCTTTACCCAGAGAGCCATCTCGCCCATCCAGGACCTGCATTTTAAATAGGTCTTCAGAAGCTGAGTCTTTTTTTTTTTTTCTAGACAGGGTTTCTCTGTATAGCCCTGGCTGTCCTGGAACTCACTCTGTAGATCAGGCTGGCCTCGAACTCGGAAATCCGCCTGCCTCTGCCTCCCAAGTGCTGGGATTAAAGGCGTGTGCCACCACCGCCCGGCTAAGAAGCTGAGTCTTGCTCACTGTTAAAACAAACCCAGGCTGCTGGAATAAGTTCTGCCTTGAGTGTGAAGATGTGTCTTCAGCTGCCTGCTGTGTGTCAGGCTTAGCTGGGCCATCTTTTCTGGGCTAGGGAAGGATGACCAGTGCTCCCACGGAGTCTCAGTGTTTAGAACTTTGCTCAGTGTGGCATAGAAATAACTCAGTGACCATGCTGGGTACGGACCGCTGTTTCTGATTCTTCTGTATGTCTGATGCTGTCTTTACTTCTGTTCTTCCCTGACCATGTGTGTCCCCTTCACATGACCCTCTATTTTTCCCTCTGCCCTGTCCCTGACACCCCTGTGCTGGCCTTTCCCCTTGGCCCAGGGTTATCTCAGTACTGTGGGCCGATTGGAGAATTCTGACCTGGGAATCCCTGAGCCTGGAAACATGGCCCTGAGTACACAGATTGATCAAAGGAGGGGTCACAGCCTCGCTCACCAGGCACACAGCCCCGCTATGTTTCGAGGAGGGGGCAGGGGGTGCTACTTCACCTGGTGGGTCGGAGATGGACCGTATTGTCCCCCTTTCTGGTATCTTTGAGCCTAGGGTGGCCAACAACCTGGACACAACGGGATGACTCAGCAAAGACCCACAGGCTCTTTTTTAACCGTGTCCCTGTTGGCCACCCCTGGGGGGGACACCTTTAGAGTCCTGTGCTCCTCTGCCCAGCATGTGAAGGTCCTGTCATGTCAGCCCAAGGTCACAGCAGTGGAAGAGGCAAACACCCACCTGTGGGGTGTGCGTGACAGAACCAAACCAAGAATTCTGCCGAGCGGTGAACCCCGTTCCGTCACTAACTACAGCGAGATCCCGTTCCGTGACAGAGAGGGATTCCAGTCTCCTCTACCCTAGGGGTGGGAGCAGGGACTTTGGCCTGCATTCAGAAACTAGAACTATAAGAAAAAGCAGGGCCTTCTTGGTGTCAAGAATATATCAGCCAGAGGGGACAGCATGTGCAGAGGCCCTGGAGTAGGAAGGAGCATGGGGGCCAGCTCTGACTGGAAGCTGCCAGAGAGAAAGATTTTGGAATAAGGCAGTCTTAACTGGGTCCCTCCAGTAAACCTCTAGCTTCCCCTGAGCCAAGGCTCTCCTCCATGTCAAGTGGGAAAGACACAGACCTATCCTGAGAGATGAGTGGGGGTTAAGCCCAGGGGTAGCTGGAATGTCAGGGGGAGGGGCTGGGGGCATGTGCTCAGCAGCGACATTCTGGGTACTGGGTTTCTGAGTGACTTTGAGGCTATGAGTGATGTCCTGGTTTTTCTGTGGTGAGCCCCTGGTCTCAGGAGTTAACCGCCTGCAGCGCTGGGCATGGCGCCTGGCACGGAGGCGGACAGGAACGGAGGAAGAACATCCAGGTGGGAGGGAAGGTGTGGACACGGGAATGTTCGAGGCGTGTTTGGGAAGAGTGAGGAGACCAGCCTGGCTGGTGGGGAGGCTGGAAAGACAGGTTGAGGCCAGGAGGCCCTGACAGGGCCAGAGGAGGGCGGGCCTTAGTCGGGAAGCTGTAAGTAGCCCTTGTGTTTTCTGGAGCCCTGGAAATCGTTCTTGGTTTTGGTTTGATTTGTCATAAAATGTGTAAGAATTCCCACAGTTTGAAGGCTAATAGCTCCCCACAGGGGTGGCCCTCAAAGTGACCTTGGTTCCTTGGTACCTGGTGTGTCTGCCTCACGGTTTCCTGTGAGGTCCACTCACCGCTTGTGTCTTTTTCGCTGCTGTATAGTACTCCACTGGTCAAATGGACCACAGCATGTCGGCTTGCCCTTCTCTGTGCGGATGTTATCTCTGGTTTTGATTCTTCTGACTGGCACTGCTAGAATATTCTAGCACACCCCTCTAGGTAATCTCCAGAAGGCCTTTCTCTTCGGCTAGTCTAAGACAGACAGTGTTTGATGGAGGAGGAGATGCATGTTTTATCTCTGTAGCTTGTCCACATTTCTGAGGTGGTTGGACCCTGTCCATATCGTTTCAGACACAGCTGTATCTGAGGTCTCCTGCTGCAGCATCCACACAGGGCAGAGCCGGGTCACGACATGGCTCTGGAGCCTCTGCTGCAGTCACTGGGAGACAGGGTTCCCCTACCCCTGGGATCCTTCACTTCCTTCAGGAAAGCAGGCTAGTGCCTGGGCTTCCCATCCAGGTAGCCCTCCTGCAGGGCACCGGATGCTCGGGGTTAGTGCTTGGATCTGATCAGATGGGGTCCAGCAAGAGGCAACATCCAGGAGGGAGAGGCAGTCTGGTGAGGAGCCCCCAGAGATGCAGGCTTTGGATTGAACCCCGCCCCCAAGGGGGTTACAGGCTAAGAAAAGAGAATGTTCTAGAGCTGAGCTCTTGGCAGATATCCACTGTGAGGGAGCTGGAGACAGTCAGATACAGTGCTGAGGGAGCCTAGTATCCCAGGTTACCAACCTGCCCCAGAATCCATGGGCTGTGTGGCTTGGATGCTCAGAGCGCCCTCTCTGGGCTTCGGTTTCCTCCCTGTGGGAGGGAGCCTGTCTGCCGGCTGCCCTGGCCCCTTAGGCCTCCTTGGCCACCCCCTCCATACCCTCGAGGAGGCTGAGGCTGGGGCACAGGGCCAGGGCTTGCACCTTGACAACACACCCACGCAGGGCACAAAGGCCCATTGTTTGAGCCCACGTTGGCGGGGAAGCGGGTGGGAAGCAGCCAGCCGCCTTTCACCCAACCCGCTTGTGGTCGGCGGACTGAGGAGCAATTCACAAAACCCCGCCCCTGCCTGGGCACCTGGCCAGGCCGCCTCCCGGGCAGGCACCCTTGCCAAGCTGAGCCAGCCTCTACCCTGCTCCTGGCCTCAGTTTCCCCCAGCAGGGAAAAGGGCAGGAGAGCATCGAGGTAGGAGGGTGGAACTTGCTGTTGACCTGGATGCTGGAGTCCCAGCACAGACAAGCCACCCACTTGGTTCAGAAGGAGGCTTGAGGACAGGGGCTTGGGGTCCAACAAACCTAGTATGAGGCCCTGCTTACATAGTTCGAGAAAATCTGTTTACCCATAAGTCTTAGTTTCTCGATCTGTAAAAGAAATTTAGGTGCTTAAGACCATTGGGACCACTGGATGGTAGACATCCATTTATCTATCTACCCACTCACCATCCACCCTCCCATCTGTCAGTCCATCCATCCTCCTGTCCATCCATCCATCCATCCATCCATCCATCCATCCATCCATCCACCCATCCATCCACTGTCATGTGTTAGGTATGAACTCAGCCATGACAGCTGCAGAACTTCCAAGACCACATGTAAAGTGAAACATGAGACTCCAAATCCAGAACCAGGGACTGCCAGACGGTGTCGGTATCAAGCCTAGTTTAGACCCAGCCCTTTGAAAGGCTCTGTGTCGTGGGCCCCTGACCTTGCTGTCCTGAGGCTAGCGTAGGGACCAGACATGGAGATACACTAATGAACAAAATCCTCGCAAGGTTGAGAATCTCTTCATGACAGAAGCCGGGGGCTCTGAACTGTCCCATGAGGCACTGTCCGTTGTGACCCTCAGCTGTCTGGCACCACTCTTCCAAGAGTAGCTTCACTCATGTGAACACCGTGTATCTTTTGTACCCATCCTGTGAGGACAGACAGCATAGGCTGTCTGTATGTTGGTACCGAGAGGGAAACTGAGGTTCCAGTTCTCTGGATCATCAGCAGTTGAGTGGCAGCGTCAGGATTCAAACTCAGGTCAACTCAAACCAGAGCCCGAGCCTCCTCTGTGTAGGGACAGCCAGAGCCTTTTGCCAGGGCTCTGCTGGGGTTCAAGTTTGGGGAGGGTGTGGGTGAGCTGGTGGCCTGCCAGCTGCCACCTGGGCTTAATCCTTCCCATGGCCCTGAGTCACAGCTCTGTGTCCTGGGAAGCTGGCTCTGCCCTCTTCACCCATGGAACTTGTGTGACAGAGACACTTCCTGTCACCAGGTCCACCCCCTCTACACTTCAGAGTCACACAGAACCCTGAATGAGCTTGTTAGACAGGACCCTGCATCTTTCTACTCTTGTGATCCTTAAAGACATTTTCTGCGTTTTATCACTCGGGCTAAACCCATCCTTCTGAGATACTCCAGCAAAGATTATTTGTCTTCAGGTAAATTTAGGAGAGTCTCACCTCTAGGGAGGCATCTCATGCATCTGGTGGGACCTGAAGTCTAGAGTGTGGAACTTTTGGCATTTCCAAACCTAGGCTTTGTTGATATCTTATTTATTTTTGAAATGGTCTCATGTAGCCCAGGCTGGCCTAAAACTCTGTGTAGCAGGCTGTCTTTGAACTCTTGATCCTTCTGCCTCTGCCTCAAGAGAGATTAGGACCATGTCTGGCTTCACAGTTTATTTTAAAAAGTTCCTGTGAGACAGAGCTGCGTATTCCACAAATACAAATTCCTAGACTCAAGCGACTGGGAAGCCCGGAGCCCCTGTCCGCCCACATCAACACCCAGGGCCTCCTGTTTGTCTGATTGCCTCCCTCCTTGACAACAAACACATCCCTCCACAAATGGGGGCAGATCAGTGCCCCACAGAGCTACCTGCCCAGCTCTGCCCTGGTTGCCACTCCCACTTCAATCAGCCAATCAAACTCTTCAGCAGAGGGATGGGCCATCCTGGACCAGCCCTTTGGGATCTGCAGTCTTTCCCTCCAGCAGTGACTTGAGAGCATTCTCAATATTTGCCCTGTGTGCTGGGGTCATCATGCTCTAGTTTTGGTTAAAATTAAAACGTAAGATAGAGAGAAAGAGATTACAGAGAGGGAGCGGCCTGTGGTGCCAGGGAGAACAGAAGAGGGGCTTTCTAATAGGAGGCAAGGGCCGGGATGGCTTCTCAGCCTGGGGCACACTCCTCGCCAGCGCCTGCTGCTGGGTTTTGAATCTGGTCACAGTTGGGAGTAGGCCTGAGGCCTCAAAACTGAGTCCATGGTACAGCTCTTGGGCTAACACTCAGGCCCAGTTCTTGGGGCTCCTGGAGGGAATGACTATGAACAGCCCTGGCCCTGGAGAAATGGATCCCTGTGTGTCCCTGTCAGGGCCTGGAATTCTTTGACTGCGATTCCATAATCCACCCATCTACCTGACAGATGGAAAAAGAGAAGTTCAGAGAGGTGGAGTAACTTGTCCAAGGCCACACAGCAATCGAGGGGCAGAGGCAGAATACAAAAAGAGACCTTGAGTTAGATTCATACCCACTCTACACTCCTATCTTCATTCTCTCTCTCTCCCCCCTCTCTGTTTTCCCCCTTTCCCTCTCTCCCTTCCCTCTCTGTCTCTTCCTCTCTCACCTCTCTCTCTCTCTCCCTCCCCTTCCCTCCCCTCCCCTTCCCTCTCCTCTCCTCTCCTCTCTCCTCTCTTCTCCTCTCCAGAAAGGGATAGAGAGCCCTTGGCTTACGAACTTGGACTCCTGGCCCAGGATCAGGGGAATGAAAGGACCCTGTGGGCCATCACGGTTCTCCCCAACGCCTCAGACATGGCCGGGCTCCCTCCTTGCCTCTTGAGGGAGAGAGTAGTAGAGGGCTCAGGTGTCAGGCTTCCCCGCACCTTAGGGAGACTGGTTGAGCAGGTCTGGGGGAGGGAACGTTTTTGAGAGAGGACATTATTGTCAACCACACTGCACCCAGACCTTGAGCTGGGCTGGCTCTGGCATTGTGGGGCCGGGGTTGCTCATTCTAAGGACCTGGCTCAGGGCAGATGAACCTGGGGACCAGCTGCAGCTTCCCAAGGCCTGTGTGGGCGGTGGAGGTGATGGGGTACAAGTCTTCCCTAGCTGAGCTGAGACACACCTAGCCTCCCACCTGCCCTGCTCCCGGGAAGGAGGGACCCGCCAACGCCAGGAGGAGGCAAAAGAGCTTCTGTCCTCATGCTCTGTCACACCCACACAGGATCCTGAAGAGTCTGGCACTGCTGTCCGCAGTCGGGGAAACTGAGGCACAGAGGGTTAGACTGAGGTTTGAACCTGAAGGTCTGAACATAACTGGACACTCCTGGCCTGTGTGTGTCCTGGCCTCCTTCCCTGATGTTTTCATTGCTAGTGGCTCCTGAGGCCTCTGTCTGCATCCCTCCTGTCCTGCCCGGGCCCTCAGCAACTCAGGAGCTTCAGATCTGTTATCCTCATCTGTGGAATGGGGGCAGAGTCCCTTCCTCCAGGGCCCGAGGTAGTAAGGGAGCCTTGTCATGGCTGCTCCTCCTCCCTCCTAGAACTTTCTGTGCTGAGTTTTTCTCCAATATCTCTTCTTTGCTTCAATTGCTAGGTTTGACTGACAGCTCCAGCTAGGCATTGCTGCACTAGGCCAGAGGGTCCCTGTGGTACCCTGGCTGGCCCTCGGGGGCATTCATGGAAAAGCAGCTTAGGAGAGGCCAGAAAGGGTGGGGCTCAGTTTGGGATGGAAAGTGGAATTCTGAGGGGCCAAGAGCCCACCTGGAGCTGACTGCCCTCATCCCAGGATAGTGAGGCCAGGCACCTCGGGGCACCCTCCTCCCTACCTGCACTGGTGATGGGCTGATAAGACCCCACCTGGGAGGAGGCGGTGGCTGTAATTACAGGCCTCTATGCGGCTCAGGCAGGCGGGTCATGAGGTGGGAGTGACTCATGAGATTACTCTATAGGCAGGGCGAGGGCGGGGGCGGGGGCGGCAGGTCCTCCCCTCACCCTCTGGCCAGAGATGGGCCCAGGCACCCCAGGAACGGCCAGCTTTGGTGTTACTCTGGAGTGTGTGCCAGGCCTGTGTTGTTTGACACCTGCCCGGCTTGGCGTTGATGGGAATGTGGGACTGGTTGGGTTTTCCCCTTTCTTAGTCCCAGCCATCGGCTTCTGGGAAGAGGAGCTCTGAGGTCTGGGTTGGTAGATGGCGAGGTCTGGACATGCCACAGAGCTAGGCCTTGAAGATTTGCTGAGCCGGGGCCTACTGCCAGGAACCCCAGACTATGAGACCTACAACCCAAAAGGCAGGACCTTCTGAACCAAAGGCTCAGGTGTTTCTAGATCCTAGCTCAAAGGTTCTAGGGCGCACAGATCTGTAGAGCTATGCATCCGGTTTCATTGAGTCTCTGGCTACTGTTCCAGGCCGTGGGAGACGCCCAGTGGGTAAAAGGCTTGCAGTGCAGGCCCGAGGACCTGAATTTGAATCCCCAGAACCCATGTCAAAGCCCTGTGTAGCAAGAATGCCTACAGTCCTTGAGCTCCTATAGGAGAACCCTGGAAGCTGGTGGGCAGCTAGCCGCCTGGGGTAAGCGGGTAGCCTGGGTAAGCAGCTGAGAATAACAAGGTGGAAGTAAGGACCTATATTGAAGTTGTTCAAATCACATACACATACAAACATGCATACATCCACAGACACACACACACACATCTCACACACACATACACACATATATACATGTGTACATACACATGAACACACACATACATGCACACACATGTACACACACACACTCAGGTACACACACACACACACACTCCGTTAGAATTCTATCTCGACTGAGTCAGGTTTAAAAATGTTATCTCGGTGGCTGGCACTGCTCCCAGGTGGATCAGAAAATAAAAGACAAGAAAATTAAAGTCTCATGACTGCCTCCAGCCCCTCAGGAGAGAGACAGGCAGGCTGAGTGCTCTCGCCGGGACGGAGGCATGAGGCGTGTTCTCTGTTGACTGTCTAGGGGTTGAGAATTTATCAGGGTATGATGTTGGGAACAGGCAAAACAAAACAAAACAAAAAAACAAACAAAAACCAAGTGGGGACATCAATGTGGCATGTGGCATGGCCATCTTGTGTAAGCACCGCCCCACCTCACTGTGACGGCCATGGCTCCGCAAAGTCGTGTTTTTTCGTTGTTTTTTATTTACAGGCCATCGTGGGTGACTCTTAGGCCATTCATTCTCCACACATTCTGGAGAGGGGGTGGGTGTTATTATGCTGTGTCTTTCACAGTAAGGAAACTGAGGCACAGGAAGGCGGAGCCTCTGTAGGGTGCCAGGTGCCGTCCGGGGCTCTGGGGATGCAAGAGGAAACAGGACAGACATTGTTCTGGTCTCCTGAGGGCTTGGCAGCGAGACAAAAAAACTAGCAAGGCTTGTCACAGGATGGCGGATGGATGGCGGAAGGTGGTCAGGTGGCCGCTGGGTGAGAGGCATACGAACAGCTCTTAGGTGAGTGAGGAGGGGGTCTCGCTAAGGATGAACTCATGAAGACTAGACAGGCCTGTCACTCGCCTGGGCTGTGTCCTTGGCCCATGTGACTCCTCCTGTGTCTCGATGCCAGATTCCCATTCACAGTCAGAGCCTGGCTGGACAGGTTCTCCTCTACAGGTGGGTGGTGTTCTGGGGTCCTCCCTAGTCCTCTGGGACACCATCTTGCTTCCATTGTCTCTTTCTTCTCGCCTCCAAGAGCACACCTCTCGTATGGAAGGTACTTATTTGAAGTGGCAGCATTGCGAGGCATGAGGTACTGGGCTGTACTCTCACCAACCAATATCTTGAGTGGGAGGCACAATTATCTCCCTGGAGAGAGATGGAGGCCCAGAGAGGTTAAGAGACTTGTCTGGGGACACACAGCTTGTTGGTGTGCAGGGAGCTACCTTGCTCAGGACTGACTGGTTTAGCCACCCTGCCCACTTAGGGGACTCTGGAGCTGGGGCCCTGATGGCTTAGAAAAGGTATGGAATGGGCCAAGGAGCTAGGGCCTCCAGCAGAACTAGCTTTACCCCCTAGAGGGACCTCACACCAGCTCCTGCTTATTGCCCCTGGCTGGGTTGGTGATGCCCTGCTTGCCGCTTGGGATGCTGGGGAAGTAAGGGGCCTGGGCTCCTGTCTTCAGCAGACACCTGTGTCTTGGGCCCCTGGGCCACTGTCCACTGGGAAACCTGACTCTGAGTCGAGTCAGCCTGATACTCGGGTGTGGGGACTGGGCCCAGGAACTCCACATGCTCTTAGGCAGCAGGCACATGGCTCTGTGAGTCTTTGAGGGCACTACCTGGTTGTGCCAGTTTCAGGGGCATCATGCCCACAGGAGCCCACCAGTGCTCGCAAACCCAGGAGAGTACCACCCGTGTGCCTTCTTGGGTCAGACCCACCTGCACCACCACCATGTGTACATGTATATTACACAGTCTGGGCCTCAGTGTTTGGACCTGGGAAATGGAACAAAGTGGCAGGTCAGGGAAGTAAGGCCAGTTGCAGCCTCCAAGGCTGCTTTTCTGTGGGTTGCCAAGCCACCCTGAGGATTAAAGAGGGGGTTCAGCCTGCTGGAGTACCTGGTGCTCACATGGAACAAGAGCCCCTCTCTGGACCAGTCTGGACTCAGCTCTCGACACAGGCTTCTGGCCCTAACTAGCACCAGGCCATGGGGCAGCTCCCGTGCCAGCCTCAAGGGCTCCTCCAGGTGTCATGGCTGCGATGTGCCTGGGACAGGAGTGTCCACCCAAACCAGGACAGTAGGGTCTAGGCTTGGCTTCTGCTTACATCTTCCCTTGGGTAGAAGGCGTCAACCAGAGTCTCTGGGCATTCAGGACCAGTTTGGGGTAGCCTTGGTGTTTTTGATATAAAAGGAGAGCAGAGGTCATGCAGGATGGACCAGTATTGAGGGGATGGACCTATAGCCAGGGACTGCACAGAGAACAGACTCGGTGCCCTCCAGGTCTGCTGTAGAGGCTGTGGCTCTAGGCTATACATTGACTTCTTCACTGATTGCCTGTGGACTGTAGACTGAGGTTGTGTCACAGAAAACACAGAGGAGACCCCTGCTTCCACCACCTGGCAGGAGGGAGAGATTCCAGGACAGGAGGAAGCAGCCCAGTTTGGCCCTGCACAGGCTGCAGGAGGGGTTTAGGGCAATGATGCCCTCAGTGGAGAAGCCAGGCAGCCTGAGGGATGAAGGACCTGATAGAAGACTGGAAAGTGAAGGGAGACGCAGAAACAAAGGTCCTGAGGCAGGAAAGAGCCGGTGGTTCAAGGAACAGTGGGTAGGTGCTAAGCTCGGACAGCAAAACGAGTGGGCTGGAGGGAGATGGTGGCTATTGTCTTCATCTGAATGTCAGCTCAAGGGTAATTAATTGTTAGGCACAAAGACCAAAGTTGGGAATGGCCAGAGTGTGCACATAGTGTCCCTGGGATAGGGAATTTCGAGAATTGCTCATGGGAGGTGACAGTGTCAGACTTAACTAGGGAGGCCGCTGCTGGGGACCAGGGCCGGCTGGGGGAGGGGGCCAACATTAGCACTGTCACAGTCAGCTGCTTCAGCTCTGACTTGTGAGGAGGGGAAGCAAGTGACCAAAGGTGGTCACTTGACTAGAGGAAGAGGTGAAGCTTGAACCCAGGTCCTCTGACTCCTGACCCAGACTTTCTGAGAATTGGGCGACTGGCCGTGTGCTTCCCTTTTGCTCCTTCCTCCCACACAGTGTCTGCTGTCCTCATGGCCAGGAGGGAACATGTGGGGACAGGTCTTGGGTCTGCTGCTCACTGTGCCACAGTATTGCTGGCCCGAGGAGACACCTGGGTGGGACCAGAAACAGAGGAGCTGAACGGAACCTCACTCCTCGCACTCATTTGCCCATTGCAGTCTTCTCTTAGCGACTGCCTCTGGGCCACGCCTCCCTTTCTGTTGGCTTCTTACCTTAATGTGTGACATGAGCCAATGTCCACAGCTGGCTGAGATGTCCCTAGTTTGTAAATAATGATCCCTTTCCTGGTCCAGAGTCCTATCAACATTCGGAGCCTGATCCCTTCAGGCTCCTTGTGGGGGACAGTTTCTCAGGCTTGACTTATTTCCAATGATCTTGATGATTTAAATATATACATATGTATATACATAATACATACATAATACATACATACATACATACATACACATATACACTTTTTATGTGTATGGGTTTGTCATGTACATGCCAGGTGCCTGAGGCATCAGAGGATATCAGATTCCCCGGGACTGAAGTTACAACTGATCACGAACCACCACATGGGTGCTGGGAATCTAACCTGTGGCCTCTGGAAGAGCAGCCAGTGCTTTTAACCACTGAGCCATCTCTCCAGCCCCGACCCTGACGGTTTGGAGGGTCTGGCCAGCCCTTTTGTGGAGTCTTTGAGATCTCTCAGGTGTTTCTGTGCGGTTCCACAGGGCATTTCGACACGGTGTCAGGGGTAGTCAGTAGGGCAATCAACCACCATCACCAGTGAGCCATCAACACGGACTTCACACAGAGCTTGCAAGCCCCCACTGTGTGGTCCCTGGCTCTCTAGATTGCCAGTACAGTCTCAGGGAGTCACGAGCATACCCCGAGCCTCAGCTGTAACTGTAAATTATTTGGAATTCTGCCTGAGGAGCTTGTCTATGCTTGTTTGTCTATCTTTCTGTCTACCTGTCCCTCTGTCCATCTCTCCACCCAATCTCTTATTTATGTTAATTTTTAACTCGGACTTAGAAATTATTCGCCACGACCCAACGCTACTTTCCCCTCCCCTCTGTGGTGCCAAGCACAGAACCTGTAGTGTTGGTGTGAAGCCTCTGGCCCCCACTACCCCAGCCCAGCGCCACCTGACTTACTCTGTGACTCTGGGCACTCTCTCTGAGGGCCTTGTGAGCTCTGCCTAACTGTAGCCCCTGGGCTTCTCAGCAGATACGGTCAATGGGCTCCCCTTTGAATCTGTCCTTACTTTCTAGGCCTCTGAATTTCTTGGGGTCCCTGAAACAGCTCCCTTATGGCCCGAAGCCAGCCAGCGCTGCTGGAAGCCCAGACCCTTTTAGCAAAAACGGGGCGTGGGGGTGAGGAGCAGCTGAGGGCTCAGCACTCATGTGATTACCTGAGTGTGGGATTTCCTTGAGAGTTTTCCGTGGACAGTGAAGAGACGTGAGTGTGGTCGCTTACCTGTCCACTGCCCACACTCCTGCTGGTCGTTCTCACATTAGCAAGCGGCTGAATACTTACTCACACTGCTGTCTCCAGGGTCCCTCAGGCTTCAGTGGGGGCATAAATGGTGGTGTGCCCTTTCCCCCTTCCCTCCTTCCTTTCTTCCTTTCTGCCTTTCTTTCCTTCCTGTTGGCTTTTGGTTGTTTGGGTTTGTTGAGACAAGGTTTCTTTGTGTATCCCTGGTTATTCTAGAATTCACTCTGTAGACCAGGTTTGCTTCAAACTCACAGAAATCCACCAGTCTCTTGCCTTCTTCGTGCTGAGATTAAAGCTACCACACCTGGCTTCCTTTGACTTTTTTGAGTCAGGGTCTCACGTAGCCCGGGATGCTTTTAAACTCCCCGTGTAGCCAAGGCTGGCCTTGAACTCTGGTCTTCCTCTCTCCACCTCCCAAATGCTAGGATTGGAGGTGCATGCCACCACAATTGCTCGATAGTTGATGACTGTACTTATTTATTTGACATGAGATCTCACTATATAGTGGGCTAGCCTGGAACCCTCAATGCTGCCCTTTCCACCAGAGTGCTGGGACAGTAGGCACGTACCCCTGTGTGTTCCTGCAGTGGGCTGGTGGACCCTGGCAGGGACACTGATCTTAGAGGGATACCCTAACACCATGATCACAGAGGGCCTGAGGAGAGAGAACATGCTTTGTGGAGGGACAGGAAGCAGCTAGGGTGCTCTGACCCCCAGGGGCTCTTGGGAGAATCTGGTCTGACCTGCTGGGTGTCTTAATATTGGACTGGACCTGCTGTGTCTCCCAGCATGGCTCGAGGGCCACCAAACTTACCAGGCCTGGCCTCTTCTTCCTCTATGAAACCTTCCCTCCTGCCTCACCACTGTTGGCCCCTGTTCCCAGGTGCCAGGCCCAAGCTACAGGGCTCCAACCAGATGTCCTTAGCTGTGCTTTATCTTTTGGCCTGGAGTGTTTTCTGGAATTTTTGCCTAATTGCCAGCTCTAACCAGCAAGAGGCTCCATACAAAGTCGTGGACACCTGCTTTTCCTCACAAAGCTCGGGGGCCTAGCAGCCAAGGTCCATGTCTGCAACTGAGCTCAGAGTAAAGTGAGAGTTTTAAAGCTGGAGGCTGCTAGGGGACAGTGGAGTGGGGGTGAGGGGCAGCACACCACGGGCTGCAGGGCTGCTGGGGGACAGTGTGTGGGAGGGGGCAGCACACAGTGGGGTGATCAAGATAGGCCCTGGGGAGCCAGCCAGGGACATTGCATATTCTTGTTTTTGTTTGAGACAGGATTTTAGCTCACCGTGTAGCCAAACACATATAGCCTTGAACTTCTGACCCCTCGCTCTTGTCCCCCAGGCACTAGAGTCACGGGTGCACCAAGCTTGTATTTATTTCTTAGGTAGCGTGTAGGGAGACAAAGGTAGCTTCAGAGGAGAGAGGGCAGCTTGCAGGAGCCAGTTCCCCTTCCACTGCGTGGGTCTCGTGGGTCTTGGGGAGCAGATTCAGGTGGTCCCTCCTGACAGTGAGTGACTCCCTGCTGAGCCACATTGCCAACCCTGTTGTTATTTTGAGACTGGGTCTCATCCTGTATCCTAGGCTGGCCTTGAGAACTCATGGCAATCCCCTTGCCTCAGCATTAAGGTGTATGCCACCCCCCTCAGTTTCTTTGAGTCTCTTCACTTTGTCCCTTGTTACATCCCAACAGGACCTGTCCTTCCCTGCTCTGTCCCTAGAGTGTCCCCGGTGAGCCCAGCTCTGGGTAGCCCCAGAGTCTCCTTGATTCACTCACTCATTCTGTATGGGGGGGATGGCAACAAGGAGTGGGGTGGGGGGAGGGGGCGTTGAGGGCTGGGGCTGGGAGTGGGTGTGTCTTTGTGTGTATGAGTGGGCTGGCCCTCAGGGGCAGGGACAGACTGTGTAGGAGGAAGAGCCAGTGCAAGGGACCCGAGGTGGGAAAGGTTGGAGGGTTTGAGGACAGTGAGCAGGTCAGTGACCTGAGGGAGTGAGTTCTATATTTCCGTAATGTTAGAAACTGTCCCTGGCCCCTGGCCCCCATCTCTTGATTCTCTAACCCAAATGCAAATAACAATTCCTAAACACACAAGTGTTTGGAAGTCCCAGGGTTCTGGCACTAGAGGCTTGTTTGCTGCTCAGCTGTTTTCCCCGGCTAGCTCCTGCAGGGGTGAATCACCGGGTCTCATGTTTCCTAAAGAGGTAATGGGCCCTTTTCTCATGAGGTGCCTCCCTCTGCCCGGCATTCTGGAAGTTTCCGGAAGGTGAATGTGGGGTGGGAGACATTCCTACACCTCCCCCTTGCCTTCTTTTGATTTTAGCCCTTCAGTGTGGGGCTGTTTCTTGGGGCTGCTGAGGGAAGGTTGTTGGTGTACTTCTTCAGAGAGAGGCTATGGAAGGCTCAACAAGAGTCCTAGGAACAGGGCCTTGCTGTCCCCTGAGAGCCTCAACACGTACTTGCCCCTAAACATCAACTCACTGAGGGGATCCTCTCTTCCACCTGGGCTCCAGCCCTCCCCCCATACAAGAGTCACAGAATCCTCTAGAAGCTACACTGTCCCTTCCTGCCCAGAAACCTACTCAGTCCCAGGAGAGTGGCAGTCACTCACCCCTGGATGCAGCCTCTTTGGGGATGGACATACCACAGACTCCTCACTCACAGCTTCCTTCCTCTATTTCCTGGGCTGGGACACCTGCCAGACACACACACACACACACACACACACACACACACAGAGACAGGCAGAGAGACAGAGACAGAGGGACAGAGAGAGAGACAGAGAGACAGAGACAGAGACATACACACACACAGAGAGACAGAGAGAGACACAGACAGAGACAGAGAGACAGAGACATACACACACATACACACACACACACACACATACAGAGAGAGAGAGAGAGAGAGAGAGAGAGAGAGAGAGAGAGAGAGAGAATGTATGTACACCAGGAGCTTGTCACACACTGGACCATTACTCCTGTCCTCCAAAGCTCTGTCTGCCTCGGAGCAGGAGCGTGCTCTCCCTACCACCCCCAGCACACAGTAGGTGTTTAATGTGTACTTGGCAATGAAAGCGTGGGACCTCTGTAGGGTGCTCTGAGTCCCAGCACTGGAGACAGGCTGATGATACTCTCCATATGGAGTTCTGTGTCTCTGTGGTCCTCTCTCCCTCTCTTTCTCTCTCTCTCCCTCTCTCGCTTTCTCAGGTGTTTTGGATCTTGTCTTCTGCTCTCTTCTCTCTGTTTCTCATCCTCTTTGTGTCTGGTCTCCTCTCCTTCCTCTCAGGCTCCCACCCCCAAGTGCTCACCCCCCCTCCTCCTGCCGCCATGGACGGCCCACAGGACTGTGCTGAAACCTACACGTGGCTGGCCCTGCAGTCCCTAAGGAGCAGGGACCAAGTCCAGCATGAAGCTCTCTGGAACCTTCCACAACGTTCTAGTTCTGACTCCAATGTCTCTCAACAGCATCTTGGCTATTGGCCTCCTGTGATTTCTACTCCAATAAGCTTATAATTTCCCAGGAGCAGCGGAGCTCAGAGAAGTTCATGGGGCCGCATCAGCCTCCCTAGCTGCAGCAAACCCTGTCTGAGGCCTGATGGAGTGTTTCCTGACGTGGCTCAGACATGAACATCACTGGAAGATGCACACAGCCTCTCCAGCCTCTGGCCACAGGCTCTTAGCACATTCTGTTCCTCGGCAGGCAGGAACACGCTTCCCTGTACCTGTAGTCAAGTTAAACTTCCACATGAATTCTTCCCATCCAGGCCCAAATGGCACCTCTTTCAGGAGGCCCTTCCTGATCTCCACTTTAGGCCAGTGGCCCACCCCACCCCCATTTTGAGCCTGCCTCTTTCTGTCTTTTGCATGGTGGTTACCGCTCTCTCACTCCCTAATCCCAGCAAGGCTTCTGACTGGGGAAGTGGCCGGCCTGGGCCCATGAGTCAGCAGAGTTCATTTCCTCTCTGGGCACTTTCTCTGACTGCCTTCCTCAAGAGGGTCCCCTCAAGTTCAGGGTGATGGACAGGTGGGCCATCTTCCCACTTACCACCTCAGCAGTCCTGAATGACAGCCTGGAGCCAGCACTGACCCCCTCAGCTGCTCCCATCCCCGGGCACTGACCCCTCAACTGTCCCCACCCCCAGCACTGAACCCTCTTGCCCCCTTCCTAGCATTGACCCCTTCCTGCCCCCATCCCCAACAATGACTCCTGCTGCCCCTCATTCTCCAGCACTGTCCCCCTCTGCCCCTCCTCTCCCCCAGCACTGCCCTCCTCCTGTCCCGCTCCCCCAGCACCGACCACTCCTGCTCCACTCCTGTCCCCCAGCACTGCCCCCTGCCCCTTCCCTTCCTCAGCATTGATCCCCCTCCTGCCCCTCATTCTCCAGCACTGCCCCCTGCCCCTTCCCTTCCCAGCATTGACCCC
>NW_021604638.1:7134424-7143763 GCF_004785775.1 Grammomys surdaster | reverse complement strand
CTCAAGCCCTGTGCAGCCCCTGCCTCCAGTGTTGCACCTGTGCTGTTCCTCCATTTGGAACACTTCCCCAGATGGATGAAGGCGTCTCGCTCATTCCTTTTGCCGTCTTTGCTTTTCCTAGCAGGACCTTTCCTGATAATCCTGTTTAAACCTCCACCCACCACTCCATGCCCATCCCCCACCCCACCCCCATCCCTCACCTGAGTCTCTCCCCCAACAAGGACATTTATGACCATCCTGGGCATCTGGGAATGGTACTGTCTGACTCACCTCAGTTCTCCTCTGCTGTCTCTGCCAATGTGTGCTGTGGCCTCAGCAGGCAGCGAGGCCAGGCCTGGGTTCGAGTTCTGACATTGAGAACCCTGTAAGCCTCCCTTTTCTTATAAGGAAAGGAAAGGAAAGGAAAAGACAGGGCTGGGCAATGGTGTGGGGCCCGAGTGAAAGTCTCCTCCATCAGCTGGGAGGAAGGGTTGGCCCTGTGCTTGTCATTCCCACCGGGAATATTATGCAGCCTTTAAGAAGAGTCACTGTTGGTTACCACAATGTTTCTTTTAAGTCTGTTTTTAATTCAAACAAACAAACAAACAAACAAACAAACAAACAGAAAACAGGATGCATCCAGCATTTTGTTTTTTTCTGCCCCGTCTCTGGCTTTAAAAGATTAGGTATTTGTTTTCAATTGAGATAAAAGCCACTTGTTACAAAAGTAACCATTTTAAGCCAGGCATGGCAGGACAAGCCTGTAATCAGCACATGGGAGGTGGAGGGGAAAGGACAGAGGGTTGCAGGCTAGGCTCTGCTGCATTGCAAGTTCAAAGCCAGTCTCAGTTACCGAAGACCCTATCTGGAAAAAGTAAAAAAGTAACTATTTTAAGGACCCCCCCCACACACACAAATAATCATTTCAAGTAACCATTTCCTCCTGTCACAAGCTGAGCATAAGTAACATACAAATAATCATTTCAAGTAACCATTTCTTCCTGTCACAAGCTGAGCATGCCCAGATCTCCAGTTACAAACATTTCACGTCCTCCCCTCCCCTCCCCTGGGCTCTTGGCCCAGTCGGGGAAGCCCCAGTCAGGCAATCTCTATGGAGTTTTTATACCACATATTGCTCATAGATGGTGCCCTACGACATGTGACCTTTTGTGCCCTCCAGTATGCAGGGCTTCCTTGTGACTCTTCCACACTGTGACCTGGTAGATGTCTTTTTCCCTGAGCAAGTAATGTTCTATCTTACAGGCAACCACATCTTGACCGTGTATTCACTCCCATGAGCGCCCTAGTGGTTCTTTTCTTAGGCTGCTGTGGCTGTGGCTGACATGAACACAATGTGCACACACTGGATATTATATATATATGTGTGTGTGTGTGTGTAATTTTATTTTATGTGCATTGGTGTTTTGCCTGCATGTGCGTCTGTCTGAGGGTGTCAGATCTTGGGTTACAGCTGTGAGCTGTAGTTGCTGGGAATTGAACCTGGGTCCTTTGGAAGAGCCGTCAGTGCCCTTAACTGAGCCCCTGCATGGATATTCTTGAATGAGATCTTGAATCCAAGACACACTGGGGCTTAGACCACGATTCTGACTCGTGACAGCAGTGCTTTGTCCCCATGGACATCGTGGTTTTTTACTCTAATGGAAGATGCGGAGGGACCCTTCTTAGCTGTTGGCACCAGGAAGGGAGTCTTGAAGGAATGAAAGATGTAGTGAAAAAGGCTGAGTCAGCACACAAGGACTCCATGTAGGCTCGTATGACAGGTGCACATGTGTGAAGACACAAAAATAACCCTCCAAATGTTCCCTGCACAGTGGTGGCGTCAGGCAGGGAAACTGAGGCTTGAAGAGAAGAGGGAATTTAGCGTGAGGGCTGTCCACTCCTCTTTCCCAATTGACTCTCGTGCCAGGTCCCAAGGAAGCCATGTTTCTTCCCCATTGCTGAGCTTCGGCTAGGACATGCAGGTTTCTGCAGGGAGATGTGGGGTGGGGGACAGTGTGTGTGTGTACGTAAGTGTGTGTGAGTGTGCATGTGTGTGTGAGTATTGTGTGTGCTTGTGTGTGCATGTGTGTGTGTGAATATTGTGTGTATGTGTGTGTATTTGTGTGCATGTGTGTGTGAATATTGTGTGTGTGTATATGTGTGCATATGTATGTGTGTGAATATTGTGTGTGCATGTGTGTGTGAGTATTGTGTGTGCGTGCATGTGTGTGCATGTATGTGTGTGTGCATGTATGTGATTGTGTGTGTCCATGTGTGTGCATGTACATGAGTGTGTGTGTGTGTATGTATGTGAGTGTGTGCATGTGTGAATATGTGTGTGAGAGTATTGTGTGTGCGTGTGCATGTGTGTGTGAATATTGTGTGTGAGTCTGTGTGTGTGCATGTGTATGTGTGTGAATATTGTGTGTGCACGTATGTGTGTGTTAGCAGAGGAAGAGGTGGTAAGAGTGGGGAACTATATGTTAAAGCCTTGGGGTGTCCACTCCTGGCTGAGTTTGCTCTATCTTGGGGACAGTCCCAATCACAGAACAGGACATTGGAGGGTGTGGCGAGTCCCCAGGTCTCTGTGACCTGCCTTGTCAAAACTGCCATTTACTGTATTTTTCTTTTGGATGGACAGCAGCCAGCTGGAGAGACAGCCAGAGCTTGATTGAGTGGCTCCAGGGATCAGTCAGTGGACTTCCCAGAGCTGTGAGCAGGGGGCACAGAGGCCAGAGTGGGACTAGGGCTGGCATGGGGTGGCGGTGGAGCAGAGTGGGTCAGAGCAGAGAAGGGGAGGGGTGTAGAACTGATGAATGTTACAGGGGTAGCCCAGAAAGAGTCACAGAGAGGCCACCAGGCAGGAGCTGAGACTCAAAGAAGTCCATGTTCCTCTCCAGCTGGCATTACCTCTCACCCAGCGCTGCAGGGGGCAGGCAGCTTCTGCTCAGATCAAGAGGAAGATGGAAGTCTGGGGGAAAGGACAGGAGGCCACTGGAGGCCACCTGTACCTAGTCATGGCCACTTCTAAGGTGACAACAACACTAGCCTTTACTCTGGCATTTTAAGACTTTAAAGTGTGTGTGTGTGTGTGTGTGTGTGTGTGTGTGTGTGAGAGAGAGAGAGAGAGAGAGAGAGAGAGAGAGAGAGAGAGAGAGAGAGAGAAAGAGGTCATCTACCTTGTTTTGTGAGACCAGATCTCTAGCTTACCTGAAGTTCGCTCTAGGCTAGGCGGGTCTGCTGACAGAGCTCCAGGGACTAGCCTGCCCCTGATGTCCCATTGACTGTGTCACAGGTACTACCATGCCTGGCTTTTCCGGAGCGCTGAGGTTAAACTTGGGTCCTCAAGCACAGCACACTCTTTAACTAGACACCTCCTGCTCCAGTGTCAGTTCTGTCCCCTCTGCTGGGGTGACCTGGCTGTCTTAGGTCCTTCCTCAAGCTGCCTGGAGCATGTGCCACCTTCAAGCTTTGGTTTCTGAGTCCACGTGGCTCGCCTGTCACAGTCTATAAAGCACTTCCTGTTCTGGGCTCGCAGGAGGCCAAGCAGCCATGGCCGGGGACAGCCCGCTTCAGAGGAGAACCGGTGTTTTGTGTGAGACAGGTGCATTGCTGACTTTGAATTTGTAGCCTTGAGCAAGATGCTGTGCCTGCCTCAAGTTCGTGCTGTCACTGTTTCCAGGAGCACCGGGGTTGCTTTGTTCTCCCCTGGGGAAGGTTCCTGTATACCCGGACCCAAGCTGCCACACCACTGTGTGAACTGAGCTGGGATTCCACTCTCCGGGCCTCTCTCTTCCTATCTGGAAAACGCACACAGTGTGAGGCTCTCTCAGGGTGAAGCTTGGTGCAGCAACGTTGGTCCAGGGGAGGCAACCTGGCCTCCTCCTGCTGCTGCCCTGCAGGGTTTCCAATTTCCCTTCAACTGCCTCCCTGGCCAGGCTGGATCCCCAGCTGGAGGAAGGATGAGGCCGGGGGAGGGGGCAGACCCAGACAATGTGCACATTGAACCTGTGCCAGGACCGGTCAGGTTGGACAGATAGAGTGTTGGGGCAGGCCTGGAGGGCCTGGGGCTCTGGCACTGAGGGGCGTCGGGTTACGCGGGTGGCTCCTGGGGGCGGTTTCCTTTCCCTAAGGATTATAGTTAAGTGAGTGATCCGGCTAGGTTGAGGTATGGCCTGGTGATTTCAGTCAGGAGGGGGCTTTGCAGTGTGACCCTGTGACAATGCAAAGGACATGAGGGACCAGGACAGGAGCAACAGTAACCAGCCGTCAGCAACCAGGGCAGGAGCAAGAGTACAACCATTGAGGACCCTGCCTCCGTACAGTCCCTGGGGGCCCCAGCCTGCAGGCCTGTCTCACAAATAGTAAACTGAGGCCCAGAGACGCTTTGCAACAGGTCCCTCTGCTTCCTTGACTGAGGTGCAGGACCACCCAGAGCTCCTCCTGCACCTCACTTCAGGCCACTTTGAGTTGTGAGGGAGGAGCGAGGCCTGAGATGTATGGTCTTCCCTTTTCCTTTGCATCAGCGAGTGAGGCCAAGGTCACCCTCCTCAGGGAGCATTGAGGGTTTTGGGTCAAGGTGGAGGTTGGGAAGGGCTCCACAAGAGTTGTCCAGGTAGGACATAAAGAGGTGGGCAGAGGCACAAGGCCCCTGTGGGGACAAAGGCCTGTGCTTAGGAGCACTGTCAGGGCAGTTACACTTCAGAGTTTCAATTTCAGATCTGCTGGCCTTGCTGTGTGGTCACACTGTGTGCCTCTGATCGAAGACATGGGAGAAGGAAGCCTTTGCCTGACCCCCTTGAAGGCTGTGGGAGGCCAGCACCAAGCAGTGAGCACACAGGTCTTTAGCACACTCTTTTTCTACCTGGTCTCAGTTGTAGCTCGACCTGCACATAGTAGGTACTTGCTAAAGTATGTGCTGCGACTACTGGGCTGAATGTGTGTGCAGAGACGAGCAGGGATGGGAACAGGAAGCCTGGGGGATGGGCAGCAGAGGAGTCTCGACCAGTTTCGTTCATATTCCTCGAGGGCGAGTGCTAGGGTGCCTCACATTTGATACTTGGGGGATATAGGCACAGAGAGGCCACGTAGCTTACTTTAGGCCACACAGTAGCAAGTGACGGGACTATGGTCAGCGACCCAGAGACCTTAACAATGGATCCCTCTGCAGCAGGAATGCCCTGCACACATTTTGAAGATGGGAACTGAGACTCTCAGAGGTGAGACACAATGGCCTGCCCAGAACTGGACACAGGAAACACCCAGGTCTGGCTGCAGTTGCCCAGGCTAGGCCCCTGCAGGAAACATGGAAGACCCCAGCTGCTACCAGCCTTTGTCTCTGGCCCATACCTCAGCCTCTGTTTACCCAGCCTGACACCCAGTATGCTCTTCCGCCTGCTGGGGAGTCTCAGGCCCTTCACAATAGTATCTCTGTCTACAGCTGGTTTTCATTCAAGTCCTTTGTGCTAAAAAGAAAAAAAAAACAAAAAGAAAAGAAAAAGAAACTTGCCCATGCTCCTCCCTTCCCTTCCTTTGGAGGGGGAGCAAAGCTGCTACCTTCCTTCTGCCAAGGCCCAGAGACTCCCACGGCCTGCCCAGTGCCACACAGCACTTGGTAAGTGGAAGGGAGACCTGTTTTGGCTTCTACACGTCTCTGCAACGGCTGCTGTTGGCTCGGCCCTCTGAGTGGAGGAAGGGCAGAGGACTCGGGCAGAGAGCAGCTTGAGCCTTCGTTCCCACCCTGCTTGGCGCGCAGCCACCCAGCAAACATGGAAAACCCTCTTTGCTTTGCCTCAGGTTCGCCCACCCCACGTAGTCAGTGGGGAAACAGAGGCTGGGAGAGGGGAAGCTGTCTTGGGCCCCAGCAGGGCTGCCTCGTCTAGCACCTCAATAGGCCTCTGGGAGGCCCGGGGCTAGGGTGCTGGGGGATCCCAGAGGGAAGTGGGAGCCTGGGTGGGGCCAGACCCTGGAGCTGAGCCAGGCAGGAACAATGAGCCTCTGAGATGGTGGTGGTGGTGGCCGGGGTGTGGCCCCTGTGAGCTGGGGCCACAGGCAGGCTGGGAGGCTCTGAGTCCTTGGCCTTCCCCAGCTTCAGCTGTGACTCCACTCTGTTCTGCTCCCAACGGGCAAGCCACTGCCCGAGTACAGGACAAAGCCAGGCTCGGTTAGGCCTGGGGTTTCTGTGTGCCATGAGTCCTGGTCCCCAACCCTAGATCAAGCTCAGTGTCCAGGCATCTCTTCCTGCCCAAGTAGTCAGGACGTGGGGCTGGATGGCAGGAGTGTAGAGGTCTCAGCACTTGCCCCGTTTTGGAACGTGGGCGGGTGTCTTCAGATGACGAGCTGTCCACAGAGGCATGGATGCATAGAGGAGGGGACTCAGGGGAGCACTGAGGTCGTGTGGAGACCGTGCTCTCCTGGATGGGCAAGTTGGACCTGAGGGGGTCTCCCGGCCTGAAGAGCCTGTACTTCATTCACCGTGGAGCTGGGCGTGGGAACTGGGGAGCAGACAGGCCTGCCCTGAGTGGCCGAGGCTTGGGGGTTTGCCTGGCCCAACACAGGCACTTGGGAACAAGAGCAGAAACAGCAGCATGGGCTTTTAGAGTTGTCTGCTGGCACACGCCCTGCGCCAGGAAACTCTGGCCCTCCATTGACCCTCCTGACCCTCTCTCTCCATTTTCCCCGCCTCAGGCTTCTCCCCTTTGTCTCCTTCATGACAGGGAGAGCACAGACAGTTAAATCTTACAGCGGGCCACCTAGGGTGTCATGGCTCCTGGATCCTCCAGTTGAAATCCTGTCACTTGTCTATTCCTTCTAGGTCCCTGTGGCATCTGTGGCCCCAGACTCATCTTCCACATCACTATACCCTGGCCAGGCAGGGGTTCATTTTTTATTGATCAAGATTTTTTTTTATAGGCATCTTATCAACACACTCCTTCCCCACCTATCATGTCCTGGTGACCTGGGCTCGCCCACCTCCCTGGTTTTTCCTCACTGGGTAAGGTTGCCAGGCAAGCCCCTCCAGGATGCTGGGGTCTCCTCTCTCTACCCCATTGCCCTCAAGCCTTTCAGATAGGCCCTCTCCTGCTGATACTGGTCCAGCGTGCTCTGGCCTGTGTGGTCTTCTAGACCCTTGTAGGACCCTCAACCCAAGCAGAGACACATTTGTTTTGTTTTCCTTGGCTCAGAAGACAGCACTCAGCCCACACCCTGGAACCACCCAGCCACCCTCTCCCCAACCCCATACCCACAATGCCCACAAATCCCTTTGGCTCTATCTTCCTGGGGTTCTGGAAAATCCCCATGGCTCCCCCACCGCTGCCTCACCTGGTTGGCCTTCAAGGTTCATCCCTCCTAGGCCAGCCCTCAGCTGCCCTCCCTGCCTCCTCCCTCACCATCTCCTGCTCATCTTCTCAGCCCCAAGGGTCTTGGTAGAACCTGGTTGGTTCACCTTCTGCTCAGCTCTGATACTGCCATGGCCCCCACCTTAACTGCTGGCCGAGGACCCACCCTGAGCTCCACCTCCTTCTTCACCCTCAGACTCATTTCCTTGACATCCCCTGGCCTCTGCCTCTGTTGTGACTCTCCCAGAAAATATTTTCTCCCAGAAAATATTTTCTGGATCCTTCCATGATCCTCACAGGTGTGTGAAACAAGGTCTCCCTGTCCCCCTCTGTTCTCATCCTGACGCTTCCTGCTATCCCTTCTGTCCTGTATGCAGTGGTGTCCCCCCAGGTCCATGTCCTCAGATTGAACCAGTTACTATGGAACCACGTGAGGACAAAGTGGACCCTGTGCTTACACCTGAGGACACTTTCCTTGCCACTGTCACCTGGACCACACAGTGTGGCTCCACACAGCACAGACACTGAGCCAGACAGTAGGAATTCTCTATCAGGGATTCAAAGGGCTTGACAGAGCCAGGAATGGTGGTGCATTCATATAATTCTAGCCCTGGAGGGATGAGACAGGAGGATTGCCATGAATCTGAGGCTAGCCTGTGCTACATAGTGAGACACTGTCTCCAAAACAATACGACAATAAAAAATCTAAACAACAAAGAGGCCTCTTTAGCAGGCTCTGCTCTCCCTTCACACAGGCCTGGAGTGTGTGTGTGTTGGGGGGGGGAGGGCTGGAATGCAGCTCTCCTACAACCCAAGGATCTAAGTGGTAGGTCCAACCGGCTCCTGGCTCAGTCCACCCTGGGAGAGCTCCTGCAGGGCCTTGGGTGTCCCTTTGCTCCAGAACACGGTATGTGGATCAGGGACCAGGGCACTGTCTGAAGGTGATGGAGTATCCCAGGTAGAGGGGAAGGGAGTTCTGAATGTGCAAAAAGGCAACAGGCCCCGGAACCTTCCAGATGCCCCTGACTGGAGCTTGAGCTGACGCCATCCAGGCAGGATGAGCTGAGAAGTGAGGAAGGAGGCATTTTGGGAACCAGGAATGAGTGACAGAGGTGGCCTTGTAGAAGCAGGGCACTTACCAGGGTGGCAAGGCAGAGATGAAGGCCAGAGTGGGCTGTGGAGGAGGGGTGGGGTGACATGTGCATCCTATTCCTCCTCCCGATCCACCCACCCATCCACCCATCCATCCATCCATCCATCCACCCATCCATCCATCCATCCACTCAGCCAGCATCCATGAAACACAGTCTGGCCAGCTGATGATTCCTCCCTCAGAGGTGTGAGCTCGGGACAACAGTGCACACTGATGGGGAGAAGGCTGTGGGGGTCGGGGGGTGAGGGAGGCCAGGCAGGAGCTGAGCTGAGAACAGAGAGATGAACAGAGGCTAGACAGAGCAGAAAGGTGGAACAGGGGTCCTCAGCATGGCCAAGGTCCTGCAGTGGAGACACAGGAGCTCGCTCAGGGTGGAGACAGGAGGAACAGCTAGCCGGTCATGTGGCTGCAGATTCCCAAGACCACTGCCTTTCACCCCAGGTACCCCAGCCTCCTCCCTGGGGTACAGGACATGGGGACAGGCAGCTTTTGCTTCCCTTTTGGGACAGTCCCAGGGCTGTGGTTAAACGGAAGCAGGGCCTCTATCCATCCCCACCCTGCTCCTTCCCAGCCCAGACTCTTCCCAGCTGACCGCTGCCTCCTTCCTCTTTTCTCTGGGTGGGAGGAAATGGGCGGGGCCCTGGGAAGAGCCCAGACTCAGTTTCTCCATATGACAAGGTTGGTGCAGCCAACATGTATGTATGTATGCATGTATGCACGTACATATGTATAATTGTGCCTGGCTCTCGTCAAATCTGAATTGGTCTGACACAGTTCTCTCTGGATCTCAGACAGCCTGGTCTATGTAAGATTCTGTCTCAAAATAAAATAAAATAAAATAAAATAAAATAAAATAAAATAAAATAA